>NW_004955404.1:837183-841148 GCF_000276665.1 Chinchilla lanigera | reverse complement strand
CAGCAGGAATCCTGCTGCAGACTTCTCCGGAGCTCCACCACATCCTGTACTGTCAGGGGAAGAATGGCTTCCAATGAGTCTCTGCAAGTATTGTGCAAGGTCCTCCTCGTTTACAGCTTCCGAGTGGCTCTGGTGGTTACGGTGATTCTTAAAAGCCTGTCCCCACCACAGTTTTCTGCTGGACAGAACGTTCTGGTCACATGGAGGTCACGCCAGCAGCCACTCCCCCTCCTGAGTCTGCATCTGTGCTTTTACCGGCAGCTGCTGTGAAGTGTGTTGCTGCAAAGCATTAATCCCTGTCTTTGAGATCCTGAGCCTCTAGCGTCTGGCTTTCTGACACTGAGAGACTTAACTTTTTGCAGTATTGGGCATTGAACTTGAACCCAAGATCTTTATGCTGAGCCACATCTTCAGCCCCGTGATTGTTTTTGAGACAAGGTCTCACTAGGTTGCCCAGCTGTGCTTGAACTTTTGTGGTCCTGCCTCAGCCTCCCAGAGTGCTGGGATTATAGCTGTGCACCATCATGCCCAGCTCTAAACTAATTTTAAGGTGTCAAGTCCCAAAGTTGCCTTCAGCTGTGTGCATCAGCCCAGATCGCTGCCTCTAACTGAGTTCTGTTTCACAGCCTCCAGGAGAAAGCTGCAGACACCATTGAGGCGCTGCAGAAAGCCGGAATCAAAGTCTGGGTCCTCACGGGGGACAAGATGGAGACTGCGGCTGCCACCTGCTACGCCTGCAGGCTCTTCCGTAGGGGCACGCAGCTGCTGGAGCTGACCACCAAGAGGATTGAGGAGCAGAGCCTGCACGACGTGCTCTTCGAGCTCAGCAAAACTGTGCTGCGCTGCAGCGGGAGCTTGACCAGGGACCACTTCTCGGGGTGGGTTGCACCTCGCTCCTGGAGGTGGGCTCAGGCCTCATGGTTCTCATGAGGAGCCCGAAACATCCCCCTGGCCCAGCACACGTGGCAACAAGGCTCAGCCTCTCCTCACAGGGCAGGGCGTCTTCTTGCATATGTGTGTGTGCAGTGTCACACTGCTGGGTGCAGAGCACAGAAAGACAGGATCAGTCGAGTGGTCCCTGATAATCCTTGGTGACCTCTAAGAGTCAGGGCTCCAATGGGGACACCGGGAACACTGCCAGGGAGTGGAGGTATTACTGACGCAGGCCTGGGCCAGCCATGTGCGGGTGTTGTTTCCTCCCCAGTGTATTCTGCAGTTTACGTAGCCTGATTTTCCTAGTGCTGCCCTTACTGGCAGCAACTGTGTCTTCCGCAGTGAGGTTACATTTGGATGGCTTTAGATTCCCATGAGTGCAGATGAAGCAAATCTGCTCTGGAGTCATACACATTTAAAATTATTCCTAAAGGGTACAAAGACGTTTCCCTTTGCCTCATGTACAGAATTCCTTTCTAGGGTTAGAGATGTTTCTTTGTAATTTTGAAGCCTGGCAAAGAGAAAATTTCAGCCATGCTCTTAGCAGCTCAGGTCGTTTGGACAGAAAACACAGGGCACCACAGTGGGGCAGATACTGCGAGTTAGCTACTGGGGGCCAGAAAGCCCACGGGTAAGGACTGACCCCGCCTGCCAGGTCCACACCTGTTCTTGTTGCCCCAGAAGTGCGGGAGCCCACACACAAATCCAGAGAGCTGTGCACTCCTTTCCCTGAGTGTTGATTAGGACATAATTTTTAAATGTTG
The DNA here is from genome assembly GCF_000276665.1 of Chinchilla lanigera. NCBI lineage: Eukaryota > Metazoa > Chordata > Mammalia > Rodentia > Chinchillidae > Chinchilla > Chinchilla lanigera. Next base: position 839,451 of record NW_004955404.1, on the reverse strand, counting down.
TTAAAAGACATGAGGTTGTATTGATGGAACAAGAAATTCTACTTTCTTAACATGGGTGTATGGCGTCTGTAGATGCCCAGAAATGTACATAGTGTCCCCGGAGCCCCAGGTTTGGTGACCGAGTGACCTTCCTGCCCTGTGTCCTCTTTCAGGCTTTCCACAGACATGCATGACTATGGGCTCATCATCGACGGGGCAGCACTGTCCTTGATCATGAAGCCCCGAGAAGATGGGAGCTCCGCCAACTACCGCGAGCTCTTCCTGGACATCTGCCGGAACTGCAGTGCCGTGCTGTGCTGCCGAATGGCTCCCCTGCAGAAGGCCCAGGTCACAGGGCGTCTGGGGTGGGGTGGTGTGGGAGACCTTGGGAGGTGCTGCAGCCTCTGAGTCCTCACAGTCCAGTGAGGTGGTACCTTCTCAAAACAGAGGAAAAATGACATTTAAAGCCTGGACCACTAGCAAGGGTTCTGACTCAGGTGTGACCTCTAGGCCCTGGCTCCCAGCTACACAGTGGCTTTGTCACCATTGTTCCGAGGGAGGGCTGGCAGTCTTGGAGACCCTGCTGTGTGCCTCGAGCAGGTGCCCAGTTTGGCCTCTGCATGGTAGGCACACGGGGTTTCCTGGCCTGCCTACTAGAGGGCTCATCCAGGGCAGGCAGCTGGAGATGGCAGGTGGGATCTCTCATTGGTCGGACTCCAGCCTCATGTTCCACCCACACTCCGTGCTCTTGTGGGAAACACACCTGCGGTGGTTCTTTAAATACTTTGAAAAGCGTGGTCGAAAATGCACATGAAGATGGGCATCTTTCCCGCATCCGTAGCCTGAAGGACAGCCAGCTCCGTGTAGCACACTGTAGGTTCAGTAGGCCAGGTGATTTTGGATCGTTGGTAAGAGGAACTGGCTCAGCGTGAGGCTGAAGCACATCTCACAGGTGATCCCAGCACATGCGCACACGTGCTCTGCTAACAAGTCAGGGACAGAAATGACGGCACCAGGCGGCCCTCGGGGTCACACGCTTCCTGTGCAGGGCACAGTTGCTTCATCACTGCTCTGCCTCTTGTGTGTCCCAAAGTAAATTCCAGATGGCAACTGAGGGTTTTCTTCAAGCTTTCAACTGACCTTCGAAAACTTTAATGAATTTACATTTCCCAGCCTGTCATGTTGAAGCAAGGAGGCAATCCCCACGATCCCCCGTCTTCACAGCTGAACATGCTAAGGCCACACACTTAGGTGTATGCAGAGAGAAAAACCTCTAAGGAAATGGACTGAAAACTTGAAATTATTCGATTATTGTGCACACATGATAAATTTGGAAATTACATTAGCATTAGGAATCCCTTATTTTAGAACACAGCTGCATGATACACACAGCCTGGCATACCTTCTCGAGGGTATGGGTCTCCTCTGTCCCCATAGTGAACCCACGACTATCCCAGGGCCTGTGCTGCCAGTCACCCCAGGTCAATTAGTCCAGCCTACTGACTTCTCCTTTGTTCTGCTTTGTTTGCTTTCAATGTGGAAAAGATTTTGTCTTGTGTGGAAGAACAGATGAGTCATAAATTAGCACTAAGCAGTCTGTTTTCTCCCTTTCCTAGACGAATGTTAGGTTGCCACTAGTTCTGCCTAGTGAATGACCTGAGCAAAACGGGAGAGAGAAGAGAAACTCTGTGTTTTCCTTTTCCAGATTGTTAAGTTAATCAAGTTTTCCAAAGAACACCCGATCACACTGGCCATCGGCGATGGCGCAAACGATGTCAGCATGATCCTGGAGGCCCATGTGGGCATAGGTGAGCCACGGCCACCTCAGCGTGGGGCTGGTGCGTCCCGGGACCTGATGTGTCACCTCAGCCGGGCAAGGGCCGCGATGCAGCACGGGGAGCACCCTCGGGTCACCATCTGAGACTGGGGTGCACCTGGAGCGGCCACCCCGAACCACATCCCTCTTCCTTCTAGGTGTCATTGGGAAGGAGGGCCGGCAGGCTGCCAGGAACAGTGACTATGCAATCCCAAAATTCAAGCACTTGAAGAAGATGCTTCTTGTCCACGGGCATTTTTACTATATTAGGATATCTGAGCTTGTGCAATACTTCTTTTATAAGGTAGGAGGTGCCACTCTGCCCATCTCAGCCACATGTGCATTGCACTCAGACATGACCTTTGCAGCATGGTGTGATGCCACGGGGGGTTACTTAAAGTCACTGTCAGGAAGAAAGGGTCGGTCTGGTTCCTGCGAGAGGACCCTTAGTGGTTTCCTGGCCGTCCAGAGCG
>NW_004955404.1:818625-837023 GCF_000276665.1 Chinchilla lanigera | reverse complement strand
GCCCCCTGTGCGTTGTCCCTGGTCACGGCCAGAGCGCAGACATCTCAGGAAGACTTTCCAAGCCTGTCCCCAATATTCTAGGGCGTATGGGGCCCACTGAGAGCCACCCCCGCGGCGGGGCAGCCGGGGTTGGTGGGGCGGCTCAGAGGCTGAGGGTGCGGGCCGTGCTGACTCGGTGCTGGCTTGTCTTTCAGAATGTCTGCTTCATTTTCCCCCAGTTTTTATACCAGTTCTTCTGTGGGTTTTCGCAACAGGTCAGTGCAACGCATGAGTAGACACAGCCTGGGCCCTGCTGTACCCAGGGGGAGGCTGTGCGGGGCGAGCCCTCCACGGGACATGGCGGGGGGGAGGCACTGGGTACTGGCCCCAGCTGCCCTGCGCGCTGAGGCCTGTGTTCCTGGATGCAGGTTCATGAGGGACAGGGCCTTGGGCGATCCGTGCTGGGCTCTGGCTCCACACCTGCATCCCCAGGGCCATGCTCACCGGGGCCTGATGGGTAGACATGCCAGATGCACACTGTGAGTGGGAGCAGGAGGGTCCTGGCACCTGCTGTTAAGTTAATCAGACGCCCTGTGTCACGCACTGCTCAGATGGGCACAGTGGCCAGCTGCTCTCATCTGCAGCAGCAGACCCAGCCAAACCCATGCCAGGAGGAGGGTGATGAGCAGTGCCGACCTCCCTGGGGTTTCCAGCAGTGGTTGGGTGGCTCAGAGGAGCTGTGACTAACCCTGATGCCCCTGAGGTCTCTGCTTACTCTGGTCCTTCTGTAGCTGGAGAGATGACTCCCGACGTACATGAGATGCATTGTACACGTGGGGTTCTCTGTATGTTGAGCGAGGACATTGGTGTCTGGGCTGCGGCAGTGATGGGTGATGCTCATGTGGCTTCTCCTCTGCAGACTTTGTACGATACCGCGTACCTGACCCTCTACAACATCAGCTTCACCTCCCTCCCCATCCTGCTCTACAGCCTGATGGAGCAGCACGTGGGCGTGGATATGCTCAAGCGGGACCCTTCCCTGTACAGGTGCGTGGTGTCCCTGTGCAGGTTCACACCACTGCAGCCTCGTGGGAGCCACAGGGCACAGGGCAGAGCAGAGCCAGGTCCCAAGGAACTCACATCAGATCTGGAAACGCACCCGGCCAGCCAGTTTGCTTGCATCCCCAGGGACTGACAGGGCTGCTTTGTCTCCACGAGTGCACTTCAGGGTTGGTGGGTGACTTAGGCTGCACTTGAAATGTGTGCTGCGCACCTTGTGCTGCCATGTGCTGCTGAGGATGAGGCTCTGTCTTGTGTGGCCCCAGCACCGTATAAGCTGAGGTGCCTTTAAGAGCCCAGAGTTCCATTCTGCTCTGAGTCCAGTGTCTCCGTGGTGTTCAGCTTTCCCGTCCCTGGGGAAACAGCTGGGGCCCACATCACAGGGTGAGAGATTTTTCTAGTTCACAGCTTCAGAGGGTCCAGTCCGTGGTCAGCTGTCCTCAAGCCAGAAATGACATGGTAGAGGGGCGTAGCGGAGGAGAGCTGCTCAGCTCAAAGCAGCCAGGAAGCAGAGAGAGTGAACGAACCAGAGAGGGAGCGAGGGGACAGGAACATGCCCTTCCAGCCCACCCAGGGGCCCATCTTCCCGCCCACAACAGCACGGGCAACCGTGAGCTCCTGGGTGGATCACTAGTCACTGTGAGCAGGCCCCCCACTGTGCAGCCACCGTCCAAAGCCCCCTCTCCAGACACAGGGCTTTCAGGGACGTTACAGATCTGAACCGTGACGTGCTCCTTTTTTGTCAGAGTGTCTGTCTTTTTTACTTCCTTTCTTCCTTTTTCTTTCTTTCTCTTTCTCTCTTTCTCCCTCTCTTAATAACAAGGAGCATGTTTTTCTATTTATAAGTACCCTCAGGACCTCTGCCAGGTGTGATGTTCCTGTGCATTGAGGTCTTTCCACTACACACTGACTTCCAGGCACCGTAGATACAAGTGTAGTTGTGGGGAAACCCGATCCTCGGCCACTCAGGCAGCCTGGATTCCTTGTGTGCACACGTGTATGTACTGCAGGCTGTCTGCCTGTGTACAGGTCAGGAGCTGGTGCTGTGCCGTTGCCCTCACTCCCCTGTGGGCCTTGCTGCCCTCACCCAGTGTGAGGCCCTTACCTGAGACCCGGCGGCCTAGAGCTGGGAGCACATGTGCCATCTTGGACAGTGTCCTGGGGTGGTGGCTGATCCTGGGGCTCGCAGGCCGGGCTTGCTGTGGGCTAGTGGCGAACCCAAACCACCAGGCTGTCCCGTTGGTGCATGCTGCACTGTGCTCTGTGTCACTGTCCTTCAGAAGGACGCGTGTGCCCTGGGCGGCTGCCGGGCACACTGTCACCATAGCGTCCACAGCGATCGAGAGACTGGTGTGCAGGAAAGGGCAGGCTGAAGCACCCTTGCTCTCGTTGCGGGAGACTACAGACGGGGTGATGGTTGCCCCACACCCAGGATGCCGCCCAGAGGCACTGTGCGGGCCCGGTCACTGCGGAGAGTGGGACGGTAGTGGACAGGGGGCCTGGCGCCAGTGTCACAGCAAGGTCCCCATCTTGGTCCTCACACAGGGACATCGCCAAGAACGCACTGCTCCGTTGGCGGGTGTTCATCTACTGGACGTTCCTGGGGCTGTTTGACGCCCTGGTCTTCTTCTTTGGTGCTTATTTCATGTTTGAAAACACAACTGTGACCAGCAATGGACAGGTGAGTATAGGGGGTGGTCTCTGGCCTGGCTGCCCGGGAGCCCTGAGCCCCGCGGTCCTCGTGTGAGACAGGGGCATGGCCTGCTAGGGAGAACGTGTGGCCAGTTAGGAGGACACACTGTGCTGTGTCCAACAGGACGTGTCTTGGCTGTGCAGGGCCAGGCGTGCACTGCACGCTGCGGGCCCTCAGCCCCAGGGGAAGGTCTTCCGGGCTATCTGTAACTGCCCCTCCATGAGCTGACTGCCTGCTGGTTTAGTTATCTCCCAGGGCGGTGCTTTCTGACTGGGGGCCAGGGTCGGAGGCAGCGTGCTGCAGGAGTTCCTGGGGTGCGCAGGTAGCTTTCCTTGGCTCCGAGGAGCTGTGCAGTTGTGGTGGGCGTGCCGCTGCGGTTGTTTGCACCCTTTCTGGGGTTTGTTTTATTCGTATCTCGCTTTTTTCTTTTTGCCACTCGCTTCCCTTCCCACTCTCAGATAATGACCACCAACTCACACATGGTAAGACAATCGTGAGTGTGTCCTCTCTGTGTTTTTGGAGTGCATTAGAAATAAAATATTTCTCGAAAATATTTTCCCACGTGACCTCCTCTGTGTGCTTTGTGGGTAGAGGTGCTGTCAGCTGCTCCTGCCCACATGGACAGTCGACTGCGTGTGTGACTCTCACGTCTCGTGGTGTCCCCTTCCTAGGCTCTGAGGCCCACAGGGAGCCAGGGCCGCTTACGCTGACTCCCCCTGATGATGGCAGAGTGAGCAGTGACACCAGGCCTGTGGGGACACGCTGTGGTGGCACACGAGCCCCCCGGGAGCGTGGGCATTGAGCATTGTCCCTGATGCTGAGCCGCTGCTTGAGGTGACCCCACTGGTGACCTCAGGGGTGCTCCTGAGCCACCTGCCCTCAGGGTAGCCTGTGACCAAACGCTTTGTCCCTATGTGACCCCACCCTCGGCTCCCCGTGTCGTCTTCCCCTGTCGTCCCTCTGCCTGCTGAGTCGGGGACAGAGGTCTTGCTGGTGTCCTCCTGGTGTAGCCTGACGCCTGTGCCTGCTTTCTCCTCACAAGAAGGTGCAGTTTTCACTGTAACAGTTGGTCCCGAGAATGGATTAACAGTCCTGGACTCTGCATTCTTAAAGAATCCGTTACTCGTCTCAGCTTTGCTGGAGCAATTTCTGGTGCTCAGGCCAAGATGCAGTGAAGTGGCCCTGTCCCTCAAGTGTGTGGGCCCCACGCCGATGTCCTCCGGCATCGCAGACATGCAGGCTCCATGTGCGCAGAGCTCCAGCTGTCACCCGGCACCCGTTTCCAAGCTCAGCATCGCGACCTGTGCAATCCTCTCCCTGGGACAGTGCTGGTCAGGGAGGTCCGAAAGGTTCAGGCGGGTCAGGCCTCTCGCCCAGGGCGAGGCTCACGCTGCCACCGCTGCCCACCGTACGCTGCCTGTGCTGCTGCTCAGAGCTGCAGGGGACAGTGACAGCGGCTCCCGGGAGTGCCCTGAAGGCTGGTCACAGAGGAAGACTGAGAGCAGCTCCCTGCTGCAGAAGGTGACCGACACCTTCACTCCAAGGACGTCCCGGCCGACCCCTCCGCAGCAGCGACTCTATCTCCCTGACCCGAGGGTGCACGTGTGGCTAGCCAGTGTTGCACTGCTGGCTGGTAGGTACATGGTGTGCCAGGCTCCCACATTCTCAGCTTGTGCTTCTGACCTGGGTCCTACAAGGCTCCTCAAGCCCCATGAGGCTGCATCCACCTGAGGAGGACGCTTTCCATGGCTCCGTGTCCCCTCTTGTCACCACACTCCTATTGCCAGCCACTTGAGGACAGACGTACGTTAGCCAAAGTGAGGGCAGGAAGAGTCCAGGACGGAGCCTCCAGGTCCAGGCAGTCTGGCTCAGCAGCTGGCATCACGGCCACCGAGACGCGAGCGAGCCTGCGTGAAGGTGTGGTACACGGCAGCTAGTGCCAGCTCACCGGCACGTGTGCAGGGTTGGGACCCCTGAGGCTGTTTTGTGTGTTTGGGATGTGGGTGTCCGTGTGCACCAGGGACTCAAGACAGGGTCTCGGGCGGCTCCTCAGAGGTTCCGCTGCGTCTGCGGAGCTCGGGAGCCCGTGGCACTGCTGTTCGTGGCCTCCTGGCCCTGCAGTCACAGCTGAGCCGCCCCGATGTTCCGCTCTGTGGAGGACTCAGGGCCTCCTACTGCGTGACAGTTGAGCCTGTGGCACCAGTGGGGGCAGGGAGGACCCCAAGACTGGCTGTTTTTGTAGGAGTGCAGTGGATCCCGTGCTATGTCGGATCATGGGCAGCTTCTTAAGGAAAGGTTCAGGATGGGGTATTTCTACGCAGACATCAAACACCCTATTTCTCCTGATGACACAAATGAGAAACCTTGACCACACTGCTGAGTAGCAGCGCTTCCTGGGTGAGCACGCAGGGCTGGGGACAGCTGCAGTGGGAGTCAGGAAGCACTCAAGGCACGGCTGGGCCATGCGGTCAGCGGTGGGCAAGGGGCGCAGAGGGGTTACACGGCCTCGACACAGCGTGTTTGCACACGGCACATTCGCAGGGGCTGGAGGGCTGGAGTGGTGGAGGGCGATACTGCCCCGTGGCCTCCACGGCCCCGAGATTGCCCGGGGTTGCTGGTTGGTTGGCTGAGAGTGAGGGTGTGCAGGCACGAGGCGGTCGGACCTTCAGTGAGGGGTGCCGTCGCGCCAGAGCCATCCTGAGGAGCTGGTGACAGGCATGTCCCTGGGAGTGGAGAAAGAGGGACCCCTGCAGCCCCAGGGGGAGGAGGCTGAAGTCTCAGGGACTCGCCCACCTCCTACTCAAGGTCCTGGTGGCATCATAGTGATAGTATAGGGACTGCTGGCTGCAGGTCAGGGGTCCCATCATAAACAAGTGAGGAGACCTGGGGGCTGAACAGAGTCGGCACCACACTGTCTGTCCCATGAGGGGCGCTCGCTGTGTGTAGGCAGGACCCGGTGGTCATCGCCTCCCAGGGCTCGCAACTCTGGATGCGGGAAGTTGCGCTTTGTCTGCCTGTGGAATGACAGTCGTGGCTCATGTCCTGCCGGAGTTGGGTCCAGGATGCTACATGCTGCCCCAGCAGCCTGTGTCTCCAGGTGCGTCTGCAGGTCACTGCTTAGGAAACCGAGGCCAGGTGGAGCATGTCGGCAAGCACCAAAACCTGTACCGCCACCCCAAAAAAGCGGAGTTTGGAGGAGAGAGCACTCTGACAAGGTCTTCTGAGCTTCTCACCTGCAGCACCGTGGACCTCGGGCCCAGATGGCTCCTTCTCAGGCCTGTCTGTGGGTTTAGCAGCTCAGCTGCCACCTCTGCCTCAGAGCGACGGCGGGAAATGTCTCCAGACACAGCTGTATCCCACAGGCAGAAGCACCGGTCAAGGAGCCCGGTGCACAGAGTGCAATGCTGTGTGGCCCGACTTGCCCAAGCAGAAGGAAGAAGGGGGTCTGACCTCCAGGACGACGCCAAGAAGGGAAGGAGCCAGCTCTGCCTACATGACCCCAAGAGGTTCCCAGCCATCAGAGTTGACTCCTGAGAGGCCGTGCTCACCCCACTGCACACACAGAACCGAGGACCACGCACTCGCCTCCACAGCCCCGAGCTGTAGTGACAGGCATATATATGTGTATGAACATGGACCACAGGGAAAGCCAGGAGCTTTCCAGCTCGTTGGTTCTGTCAGGTAAAGCTTGGGTTTTATTTTGGAGAGCTGCTACAAACCATCTCTTGGAGGCTCAGTCCAGACCCTGCAGACTTGGCGGGCGGCACATCCCCAGGGACACTGAGTGGAGGGGTCCTGGAAAGGTGTCCTCTGCAGGCTTTGGCCCTGTCTGCGCCTCCTGCCATCCCAGTTCCTCTTGGTCCCCTCCCTCGATTGTTACGTCTTTGGCTCTGGCTGCCTGAGGCGTGGCCTTTGTCAACTGTCACACCTGTCCCCTGCGTCTCCCTCCTGATGCTGTCCCCTTCCATGTCCTACGGTTTGTCCAGCCATGGGCTGTCCAGTGTGGCGGTGGGCAGCTGGTCAGCAGGAAGCACTTCGGCAGGTCCTAGGTGTGCGTTGTGTGTGTTCAGCCCAGTCGTGCGGTGCTCTCTGTGTGCTCGGCCGAATGTGAGGACCCGCACGTGCTCAGCATCCCAGGGCCTGAGCCAGCCGCTGAGCTCCATGTCGGACTCTGTGAGGAGCGCAGTCCCAGGCCTTCAGGCTGAGGGCACAGCAGGGGTGGCGGGTCTGCTGCAGGCTCGAGCTGGGTGTGACAGGAGCCATGCATGGACAGGGGGTCACTTGGGCTCTCACCTACAGATGTTTGGGAACTGGACCTTTGGGACGCTGGTGTTCACTGTGATGGTGTTCACGGTCACACTGAAGGTGAGTGGTGGTCGCGGTGCACCCTGCTGCCTGGGGCACGGGGACCCCAACTGTCGGGACCACCAGGCAGCCCTCGGGCCTCCACCTGGCATTAACGCAGGAAGGGCAGGGTCCCAGCAAACCTGGGCCATGCAGCCCTTGGGCTTCTGGGATTCCAGAGTGAAGGGACAAGCCTGTTCTCCATGGGAGGATTCTGACGAGGATTCTTCCAAATAGCAAGCAGCCCCATGCCCTGTGTAATAGAGCAGTTTAGACAAATGAATGTGTGGGAGATTGAACGCGGAAAGCCAGGTAGACCCGTGTAAACGGCGTCATGGAAGTCCCCTAACCCACCCAGCTTCCTCAGTGGAGACGCACCGGCTCTGGGAAGCGCTTCTCGGTAGCCTCCCCGGGACCTCTGGGTCCTGCTCCCTGCCCCTCCTCCTGGTGCCGTGTTTGTTCCCTGCTGGGAGCCCAGGGTTTGGGTGGTTCACTGGGGACATCTTGTGCAGCCATTCCATTTTGGCTGGGTTCTCTTTTCGCCCTGTGCTGCTGAGGTACCTGGCTGCCCACTGCCCCCTCTCCCCACAGCTCGCGCTGGACACGCACTATTGGACGTGGATAAACCACTTTGTCATCTGGGGGTCGCTGCTCTTCTATGTCATCTTCTCCCTGCTCTGGGGAGGAATCATCTGGTGAGGCTCTGGGAGCCGTGATGTGGTTCCCATCGTCTGTGCTGGGTCCAGGCAGGTTCCTGTGTGCCCCGTGTGCCACCCCGGGTGTCTCTGTGCTGTAGCACCGCGCCTGAGATGAGGGTGTACAGCGAAGTTCATTGACCAGCTCTGGGCCTTGGAGGCCTCCAGTCCACAGGCACCAGCACTGCTCTGCGTCTGCAGGGGCCCAGCTGGCCGTGACGTGGCAGGGGCACCACAGACAGGACAGAGGAACCACTAACTCCAGTCCCCTCCTCTCCTCAGGAGCCAGCCAGGCCAGGGTCAGCACAGCACGAGGCCCCCAGCTTCCAGGGCCTTCATGCCATGAGTCCTAGACACCTGCTTTGGTGCTGAGTTCCGCCTTCCCTTCTAGTTTTGTCTTAGTCTCCATCCTTACTGGGACACAACACTGACACCCACAGCGTAAGGAAGAGGTCTGTTTTGGCTCATGTTTCAGTCTCCCATGGGCCAGCTCCAAGGCGGGAACGCAGGGCAGACGGGCCTGGTGTAAGAGCGCTGCTCAGGGCATGGTGCACAGGAAGCAGAGAGAAGGAAGGAGCCGGGAGGGGGATTGGCCCTCCGTGCCCCAGGGACCGCCTCCTCCCAGCAGGGCCCACCTCCACGAGAGAGAGAGAGAGAGAGAGAGAGAGAGAGAGAGAGACACACACACACACACACACACACACACACACACCCACCCAGGCCCCACTTCCTCCCATCAGGCCCTGCCGTAGCAAGTCAGCTCTGAGCCCAGGTCCTAGTCACCTCCCACAAGCCCCACCTGTGAGTGCAGGAGGCCCTGGGGACATCTAGACAGACCAGAACAAGCTCCCAGCAGCCTCCAGGCTGAGATGGGAGCTACCACCCAGTCCTATTCTGCTGCTTTTGCCACTTCAAACTGAATTCCGGGCTCCGGCTTCCCTTGAGGCTGACATCACAGACGTCCTCCCTGCCCCCAGCACCCTCCAGCTCCCACCCGTTCCCCAGTGTGCGCTCGAGCCCTGTGACAGGCAGCGGCGTGCGTGGGCACGGTGAGGTCTGACGCTGGCTCCCTCGGGCAGGCCCTTCCTCAGCTACCAGAGGATGTACTACGTGTTCCTGCACATGCTGTCCTGCGGGCCTGCCTGGCTCGGCATCATCCTGCTCATCACCGTCAGCCTCCTCCCCGACGTCCTCAAGAAAGTCCTGTGCCGGCAGCTGTGGCCAACGGCGACGGAGAGAACCCAGGTACGGAGCCACCAAGGGCCGGGGGCTGGGTGGCCAGACGTGGGGCTGGGGGCGGGAGCCGGGACGGCACAGCCGATTGGCTTTTGCACAAATGGAAGAAACCCAAGGTAATGCAGGAGTCTCAGTGATGCATGACTTTAAACACTGAATTAAGGCCGATGTCTTAAAGAGGAGGAATGTGGGTGTATAATCTGATACTTAGAGTAACAGCTGAGTTGAGAAAAAGGCTAGGAACAGAGATTAACACAGGATAAATTACTTTCTGTCATTCCATAAGACATTTGAATTAATCCCTACTTTTAGGGTTGAGTTGGCTCCTTTTGGAAGGTGAATTTGGCCCAGAGCAGTAGCATGCAAGAGCAGCCGGGTGGTGCTGGTGCTCCCCGGGACAGGAGCAGGAATCGGCCCGATGAGGAGGCGTGAAATTGTCTCTCTGGGAGCGCCTAAAACACAGATTTCCATATGCATGGTGGCACACACCTATAATCCCCACTCTCAGGATAAGGCAGGAGGATACCAGTGCCAAGGCAGTGAGGGCTACATGGCAAGAGTCTGCCTCTAAATAAATAAATAAATAAGTAAAACAGCTCTCCTGTTTCCCTTCAGGGAGGTTCTAATCTTGGCAAGGCAGGCCCAGGACGGAGACAGGAGAGCAGAGGCCACAACAGCTTCTGTGGGTGCAGGGGGCATGGGGAGGGGAACTGTATCCCCGGGGTTCCAGTGGGCAGTTCGGGGTGGACACGGACAGAACCTGGAGACTGGCCAGGCCACCCGGGAGGTTCCACAGGAGCCTGGCGTGTGAGCCCACAGGGGCCCGCGTGGTCTGACGTGCGGACTGGGCCGCCAACTCTGACCTCGCTGATTTAAGCTCCAGAGGCAGACTCGGGACTGGGACCTCACCGGGGCTTTAGGGTAGTGGCTTTGCCGTGCACAGTTCCACAGGGACACAGTATGCACACGTTGGTGATCCACCCCATGCTCAGGGACACTGAGGCAGGAAGGCACTCATGTGGGCCCAGGTTCTAACAGCAGCCTCTTCCCAGAACCTCTCCTCAGAGGTAGTGTCCTGGGACCTCCCACCCGCCTCAGGGGATGGCCCTGCTGCTGCTGGCAACTTCTGAGGCTCCAGGGAGGTGGCGCCTGTACTTCCAGCCTGCCCGTAGCCAGGAGCAGAAGGCAGAGGAAGAGACGGGGTGTGGACAGAAGAGGGAGAGGCCATGGCCGGTGGGGGGGTGGCAGTGGTCGTGGCCTCGCGTGGTGTCTGTTGTGTCTGTCGCCCACCCTGGCGGCAGCCTGCGTATGTGTGTGTGCCGGGATGCGTCCACATAACCAACTTACCTCTCTTGTCTCTCTTCCCTCCCTGTCGTCCTGTCTTCCGCCTGCTTTGCCTAAATAACCACTACTTGTGTCCATGCTCCTCGCGGCTCCGGACGCGGGACGGGCAGGCTAGGAACCAGTGCCTTTCCGTTGAGCAGCCCACCGTCTTTATGCTTTCCCAGACCTCCAGCGGTCTGAGTTTCTGACCACAGGTGACTTACTCCGCCTTCTCGAATGTGTGGGAGGATGGCGTGGGTGCACGCAGGATGGCCGCCTCCGTGGGCTTCCCGGTGCCTTCCACCGCCAGCCACGTCGGAACTTGGTGACAACACGCAGCTCGGGAAGGGCAGCCAGCCTGGGCTTCTTTAACGATAACCCATCCTGCATATCTTCTAAGTAACAAGATAGTGCATTTTTCAAAGCCAGTCATTAACAGCCACCCAAGCTTTGTAGTTAGGTGCCATCAGAGCTGCTTAGAACAAACTCACGATTCCAGCTCCCTGTCTGCACCCTGAGAGCAGCTGGCAGGAAGTCACCAGGGGCGAGGGGCACAGGGACAGGCTCAGGCTGCTCCTGGCACTGGTCAGATCATAGGAGCTCCGGTTCAGAGCAACATTCCAGGCCTTGGCGCAGCTTCTGTGAGCCAAGTGGCTGCTGAGTGTGTGCAGGAGGTAGGCTCTTCAAGCCCCAGGAGGGGCTGCTGCAAGCTGTCCCCTCAGCCCCTGGCCGGACCACAGGCGTCCACACCTGCCACAGAGGCCCTGCTGTTGCACGCACCTGGCACGCACAGGTGAATGCTCTGCTCTGCAAAACTTTGGAGGAATAAACATTCCGGTGGCCCATGGTGGGGCAGATCGGACCTGGAAGAGATGAGGGTCCTTCCTACCTGTCCCTGTCTGAAGGAGAAAGTCCCAGACACCAGGCATGTATGTGTCATAGACATGGCTCGTGTATGATACATACATGTGCATGCAGCCCTGTCTCTGCCTGCATACTGACATGCTGTCCCTGTCCCCGCTGAAGGGGGACAGCTCCATCTCTGGCTCACATCCCTCTACCTAGACATTCACCTGGTCTCTGCCGATCTGTAACCCTCCAGCCTCTGCCTGCCACTGGGGAGAGCCCAGTGAGACTGGAACCACGTGCGGAGCCCTCGAGGCAAATGCAGGGGCTGAGATGCCCCGTCCGCCAGGCACAGATGGCCAGCTGCTGCCCCCTGGCCCTGCCAAGGACATGGGCACACAGGAGTGTGTGTGAGTGTGGCAGGCCACAGGGCTGTGGTCGGCTGCTGCATGGTCAGAGCCTGTCAGGGCCCTCCAGCTGAGGGACACGGACTGTCGCCGTCCCGGCCTGCCCGGCCCCGGCCTCCCGTGTCCACACATCTCAGTGTCTCCCTCGCCCTTGCAGAGGCACGCTCAGCACAAAGCACTGGCTGACTCCACGCCGAGCCGCGACGGGCCCCTGCTGAAGGACCTCTTGCCCCAGCCGAGGCGCTGCTAGCGCTGCGCTAGGTAACGTGCAGCCGCTGCCTGCGGGCATGGCTGGTGTGCTGTGACTCCTTTGCACTCTTTTTCCTCCAAAGTTTTGCTGTGCTGTGCCAGTTTTGGTAACAGAGGTTCACTGTGCAAAAAGAGCACCCCTTGCAGCACGCGTGTGCATGTGCTTCCCAGGTAAGTGCCTGCAGGGGAGCCTGCAGGGGGACTGAGACGCAGGGAGCGCACCGCGCCCACACACACCACGCACACAGCAGCTCCCTCGCCCCTTCAGCCAAGAGCCAGTCAGGCGAGCCCTATGCTGAAACTCAGAGGAGTGTTGTGTGCACCCTGGACCTGTGTTGTCCGTGGTTGACACCAGCCATGTGGCTGGCCCTGTGTGCACCAGGCCCGCTCCTTTCACTGCCCTCCCTGTTCATGCCAGGCCTTGGGTACCAGAGCTCTGTGCCTAAATGTGGAGACGCTGCCTCCGTCGCCAGTCCAGGGCAAACCTGTCCCTCAGTGGCGTGGGGACAGCAACTCCGCAGGGGTGACACAGGGCAGTGGTGTGTGCTCCTGAGGAGGCCTGCGCCCTGAGTGTATTCTCTCGTCTCCCAGCAGAACATGCAGCGTCCAGATGGCAGTCCAGAGCTCGCCCCGCCTGCCTCTCTGCAGAGCCCAGGTGCTCTTTGCCCTAGGCCTGCAGCCGCCCTGCACAGTGCCACGTCCAGGAAGGTGCCGCGTGTGCTCTGGAGGAGTGAAGAGTACACCGTGCTTTTGCCAGCCAGGGCCTCGCCTGTCACTGTCGCAGTCCCCGAGTCCTGGCGGGACACACCCACATGATGGACAGGCAGACAGATGGACAGAGGTTACCCGGGGCAGCCTGGGGCGTGTGTGCGGGTGCCTGCCCCGTCTGCGAGGATGGGGCACCCTGCGATTGTCTCCGCCAGCCCTACTGGGCTCTGGTACAGGACCTTCTTTCTGCCGGGCCCGTCCAAGTGCCCACCTGCCTGTCCTCCATGTCTGTTGTGACTGCACAGAAAAACCCGTCCCTGGCCACAGGGCCAGTGGCTGCCCAGTGGCCGTGCCACCCATGGACCACCTCGAGGACTGCCATGCCCTGCTCATGGCGCCCCCTCTGCACCTCCCTCCTGCAAAACTGCCACAGTGCGATCTGGGAAGCGAGCACCTCAGACCCTCGACTGCATCCACCCCCGGCCTGCAGCCTCGCTCTGCCCACGTGCGCTGTCCCCTTTGGGGAGCCTCTGGTCTGCTGAGGAGAGGCTGCCCTTATATGCTGGAGCTTTGGAGGGTTCGGGTCCCTTCTTATGTCACGGGCTGCCCTGTAGAGGGGACTGTGTCCACTGTGGGCGGGGCTCACTGTTGGCCAGGCCTCTGCAGTATTCGGAGCGGATGTCAGCTCATCTGCCTGGGAAGTGTTCGTTCGTCGGGTGCTAGGGCAGTGTGAGGCACTGGAGCAGGTCTTTGTCTGTAGTCAGCTCCGTCCCCTCTAAGAGGTGGTCCGTCCCCTGGGGCCCATCTCAGGCTGACGTGGGCCCCAGTGCCACGTCAGTTTGCAACTCAGCCACCTCCGTGTGAACCCCCTGCAGGCTGCATCTTTCTGGGCCTCTCCGGCTTAGGGTTTGTCCAGGTCTTCTCTGAGGTAGACAGGCCATCAGAGGCTGCTGTACTGTGACGTCCTCCCGACTTTCACCCCTGGTCTCTATTCCCAGAGGGATCTACATGCCGTAGCCTTAATGGTCCCAGTGTAGGGAAGACATTTCAGCTCGAGGTTCCAGCCTCAGCCAGGAGCACAAGGTTCTGCAGAAAAGCCTCCACCAGCAGCCAGAGAAGCCAGCGCTGAGCTGCTGTCACGGGCTAGGGTGGGTGGCCAGGCCAGGGGTGTGGTGCACTCCCCAGGGTGGTGTTGGAGAGCGGATCGCTGAGAGACGCAACTTTTGCATCTGGCTTTGTCAAGCCGTGTTGTCACCCCAACCTGGGGCTCGATCAGGGGCCCAGGTGGCAGCACAGCAGTTGGGGCGAGTGGGGAGAGTGAGCACAGGACGGACGGGGTTACGTTTGGCTGGGAAGAGACGGGCGGAGGGCGCCTCTCCTTCCAGGCCTCCTCTGTTCCCACTCGTCCCTCCGAGCCACCCGCCTGGCCACTGGCCCACAGTGCCATCCCTGTCCACGTGGGCGCCTGCCCCGCCCGGTCCACGCTGACCTGCAGACAACGATGTGCATTTCTAAAGCCCTTTTTAAGGACCCAAAGTGGGTACAAATGTAAAACCTGTGGGGGGACAGATTCTCTGTATGTTTAGTTAACAAATTATTTGTAATGTATTTTTTTAGAAATCTTACAATTGCCTTTGCACTGAAGTATTTTCATAGCTGTTTCTATCTCTTTTATCCATTTATTTGCTAACATATCATCTAATTTTTAAAGTATGTTTTTAAAGCTTTCATTTTTTAAGTTTATGAAATTTCGGCCACTTTGCATTTAAATTCCGGGCAGAAGTTGGCTGACGGCTGACGAATGTGGATCTTCAGGTGTCATTTTCTTCTCCACGCCTCCTCATCCCTGGGCGTCCGTGGCAGTGATGCGTCGGAGCGGACAGTAAAAGCACAATGGTTTGCTCCGCTCCTCGGCAGTGTTACCTGCTCTTCATTCTTGCTTTCATTTCCATCCTCAGCCTTAATACTCCCTAGAGCAAGGGTCCCACGCAACCGCCCCGCCTGCGTGGGGCACCCCCTCCACCCCAGCTCTGGTCTTCACACGAAGGCACCAGAGCTCTCACATGCACCGTGTCGTTGCCCAGGATTTATTAAACGTGTGTGCCTAGTCGTTGAAACAGGCGAAGGGCACAAGATAGAAATCAGGAAAAGAAGAACCCCGGAGTGAGGACCTTTCAGACAAGGGTAAATGCGCTCCTCTGCCTCAGGGTGGCTCCTGTGTGCTTGCCTTAAACTAACTTCACAGCAAGTGATGTGGACCTGAAGCATTTTCCTAGGTTTGAAAAGCTCATTTGCTGCTGCACATGTTCATCGCTGGTCAGCTCGCGGCTCCCGACGCTGCTCAGGTCACGCGGCTCCTGGCTCGCACCGTCTGCTCGCTCCTACCAGTGTCCTGGCCGTGTGTGTCTGCTCCTTGTTCACGCACAGCCCCTGTGTGCAAGCTTGCATGCACCTGTGCGCACACACCCACAAACACACGTGCTCCCCCACATCCCACACACCCGCCTCCTTCCTCAAGCCCCTGTGTGAAGCTCTGGCCAAGCTGGGCCCATCAGGCCCCTGGACGACACAGGCGCGCGCACATATGCACCCGCATCCTGCGAAGGAGGTGTGGCCACACTGGCACGAGGGCCCTGAACAAAACCACGGAACCGTGACCGAGCACCCCTGCCCAGGGAATCCAGTGCCCCAGGCAGAAGCGCCTTCTCCCCAGGTCTGCACCAAGCCATGCGACAGCCAGGAAGTGACAGCCAGGAAACGGGCAGACTCACGCTACCCAGCCCTGAGCGCAGCCAACCGAGGCCACCCCAGCGGCCTGGACCAGGCAGGGCAGCACAGGTGACAAGAGGAAGACAGGCCGTGTGTTGACAGATTCCTTCCATCAGCCCCGGGTCCTGCGCAGTCACCAGCCTGGGCCTTGGAATGCCAAGCTCATGCGACCACAGTGACTGGCATCGAACTCACACAACCACTTTTATTTCACCGTAATATTATTTATTGACAGCACAGTATAACAGTGGGTCCTTGCATTCTACATTTCCTTTGGAAGTTACTGTAATTTTAAAAACCAGAAAAAATACCAGTTGGCGAATGCAATCTTTTTATTTATTTATTTTTTTAGCTAGAGGGTAAGTGAACAGGAATGAGAATCATTGATAGTGTGTCTGTAAACAAAGCTTTAATGAAGATGTGTTGGAAGTATTATGAAAGTATGATTCTACTTTTGCAGAAAAAATCTAAAGATAATTTATATAGCTTTATTTTTTACCTTATCAAGATACACAGAATTTTAATATGCATATATCATCCCTGACTTAAAATTATGTGTGTCTGCATTACCACTTAAAATGTCCATTCATTATGTAATGTAATCAGAGAGCCTTCGAAAATGTATTTTACATGATTGGTATCTAGTTGTCACCATCATAAACACTGAAGTTTATTTTTAAATTATTAAACAGAGTAGGTGCATTTAGCATAAATCATTCTCCAACAGTGATGATTCATTAACCGGCTTTAAGACATTAAATTGTGAATTAAACCAAATCAAACATTTCTGAAAAATTTATTTTGTATGCTACATTTTTAACTTTTATTTGTGTAGATAAGGACAACTTGGTAACCATAGTGATACCAGACTTTTCTGTGGGTTAAGCAGGACACTTGCATCTGCTTACAATAAAGACACAAAACCTGACTGCGCGCCTTTTAAATGCGTAAGGTCACCTAAGTTTTGCTTGTGCTTTCTGCTAAGCATAGAGAGCTGTCTGGTCTGGAGTGGGATTGGAGAGGATTTTCAGAGGTCAGACCCCTGAGTTCACTGGCTATGGGGGAGTGGGAACCCCAGCCCCAGCCACCCTTTGAGCAGTGCACTCCGACACTCAGCCATTCGCCCCGTCAGGCCGTCATCCCCCTCCAGTGGCCGCTGCCTTGTGCATCTCCGTCTCGGGCATGGGGCCTGGCCCCCGCCCTAGGGCTGCAGTCTTCAGCCTGTTCAGAACGTGGCACATGGCGGGAGGTGAGCATGGCCGAGGAGCTCAGTGTCCTGTGTCTCCAACCGCTGCGTCACTGGCCTCTACACTGAGCTCCGCCTCCTGCCAGGTCAGCAGGAGTCCCGTGGAGCCAGGGGAGCACAGCACACACCAGGGAGCAACGCCGCGGCTCCTCGAAGAATCTAGGGGTGGTGTCCCCATCATCACTCCTAGAGAAACCAGTCTGCCTTAGTTCCCTTTCTCATTTCTGAGACAATGAAGAAGGAAAGGGCTGGCTCCAAGGCAGGGTGGCACCACAGAGGAGAGCAGTTAATGGGGGTGGGAGACCGCAAAAGCAACGAGACTTAACCACACCTTTTGCCCTTCTCACACCCTGTATAGGCGGCTGGGATGCGGGTGGTTCCAGCCAATCAGTGCACAGTATTCACACACCCTTGATCCCAGCGTCACACACTAATCCAGAAACTCTGAAAAAGCCCCACCCAGGACCGCGTGAGGCTTCGGGGGTGGGCATCTAGACACAGCCATCACAGATCCCCGGTGCCTGAAGACTGGGGACAGCTGGTGGGAGCAGGAGGATGGGCTTGCAGGAGCCGGGCAGAGGCGGCCCCCATGCAGCGTGACCTGAGCCAGGGCTCCTGCTGTCTGGCAAGAGGGAGAGAGAGAGGGAGCCCAGCCCCGTGGCAGACGCTGTCCTCCCTCCCACCCAGCGGGCACCTCAGGGACTGAGCCAGAGCTGGCCTCCCCCACGGGCTGTCCTGCCAAGGCCAAGATATTTTGTAACTCAAAACTATAGATGAAAACCAGGTGAGGTGGTACGCACCTGTAATCTCTGCATGCTGGGAGGCTAAGGCAGGAGGATCGAAATTTCAAGCCCAGCTTGGGGAACTCAGGGACTCGGTGAGATCGCATCTCAGAATACAAAGGTAAGGGTCTGGAGATGCAGCTCAGCCTGAGGCCCTAGGTTCAATGCAATGCTGCAAAAAAAGAGCAGAGAAGCTACAGATGCCAGTATGGGAAGCAACTCATCACGCTTGGTGGCTGGCAGAGGGGACCTGCTTCAGGGCAGAGGCCGCACAGGCTGCCCAGGGCAGCACCAAGTTTCAGGGGTGCTGGCTGGGGTCAGGGGGCCACAGGCTGCCCCGGTGCCCGGCCAGGGTCCTGCCTCTTCCACCCAGCTCCAAACTGCCCAGCCTGTTTCCTAGGACATGACCACAGAGCCACTGACCATACCTGCACAGGGGTCCTGGGGTGCAGGAGCTCTCACTCCCGCTCCTGGCCTGGGGGGCTCAGAGGCCACTGAGCTTGACGAGGCAGGGACAGGGTGGGGGCTGTGGAGCCCTTCACCACCCACTTGCCTTCAGGACTGCCCGCTCCTCGGGGTACAGGCCCTAGGGGACCCTACACGCTGCTGTTATGATGGCAGGGCTTTTCCATGGGGGGTCAGTGCTGTGGGGCGTGCTGGAGCTGAGGTCCCCTCTGTGCACTCCTAGGGCCGCTCAGAGCCCTCCTCCAGGCCACCCTCCAGCCTGAGCTCAGGCAGCATGGCCAGCATCAAGGCCCCAGAGATGGTCCTCAGTGAGGCCTTTGCTCCTTCTCCCCCAGGGTGGCCAGGCCTCCATCACCCCCACAAAAGGACCACCCATCATGCAGGGACCGGTCCTGCCCGGCAGACCCCACAACGGCTCCTCAGAGTTTCCTTCCTGTGCTGCCTCCTCCCTCTGCCCTCCTGCAACTGTGAGGTTGCCCAGGGTGCTGTGACCTGCTGTGTGGGGACCGCACCCAGGAGCCACCCAGAGCCACAGCAAATCCACCTGGCTATGATGAGCCTGACACCCTCTCCTCCTGGGCCCCACGTGCCACAGGC
>NW_004955404.1:787470-817745 GCF_000276665.1 Chinchilla lanigera | reverse complement strand
TGCCCATGGTGCACCCTCACCCCCTCAGCTTGACCACAGGGTGCCGTTGCCTCACTGACTCTGGAGACCACTGAGCTCCCAATGCCCGGAGGGGCTGGGGATGCCCTTGCTCAGGGGATGCCACCAGCGTTTGTGCCCAAAGCATGGCCAGCAGCTTTGCAGGGAAGCCACCCACACTGTTCCCCGAGTGCAGTGTCCAAATCCCACCAAGGCTTCTGCTGGGCATGTTCCCCGGCTCCTGGATGCCCTTGCAGGATACTGATGGAAAGGCAAGTCCTGTCCAGTCAGCCCAAGAAGAGGGGACAGAGCCCTGAGTGTGAGGATTTCTCTCCCTTTCTCCCATGAGAGTCCCTACCCCCTCCCCTGAGGCAGAGACCAGGAAAAACAATGAAGTCTGTCTTCCTCAGGGCTGCTTGAAGGAGCCTGTTTGTCTTATTTACTTTCTTGTGGCTGAGACAAAATACCCGACACTTCAAGGAGGAAAGGTTTATTGTAGCTCACAGTTGTAAAGGTTCAATCCCTAATCAGCTGGCTCCAAGGCAGGGCAGAATGGTAAAGGAGCATGGCAGAGGGGAAACAGTCCACAGCAGCAGGCGGGCAGGGAGAGCACACTGGACCTTTTCCTGTCCCTTCGATTTAATGCAGGCTGCCCACCCTGGGGCAGGTGTAGCACTCAGACCCTTAATCCTAGCCAGAATTATGCCAGTACAGTCAGTGATTTAGTATCACCACCCTTGATCCCAGCATCACACACTAGAGTCAGCTACCTCTGCAAAGCTCCCAATGACTCCATGAGGTTTGGGGGGACACCTAGACACAGCTATGACACTGTTCCTCCTGCTACCTGTGTCTCCTCTGAGTTCTTCCACTGAGTGATGAGCAGTAGGACATTTGTTGCCTACAGGCAGCAACCACTGTCCTCTAAGACACAGGCCCCAGGTGATATGATGTACACCTGTACTCCAGCACTTTGGGAAGTTGAGTCAGGAGGATCCCAAGTTCAAGCCAGCCTAGTTAACTTAGTGACTTAGCCAGACCCTGTTTCAAAAATAAAAAATAAAAGGGCTGAGGATGTGATGTACTGTAGCTCAGTGCAAAAGCCCGGGTTTCAACCTCCAGGACCAGAAAAACGAGGGAGGGAGGGATGAAGGAAGGTGTTACGGTTGTGTCAAATGGGCCCCAAAGCCCCGTGCACTCATATGTGGGGCTTTGAAAGGTGCTGGATCTAGAGTGTGTGTCCCTGGGATCAATTCACAGTGCAATGCTCGGTCAAGAGTGTGAGTGCTCCCACCCTAAGGAGCCTGGATAAGATATAAGGGACAGAAAGAGCTGTAGCCACCCTATTGCTTTGCTACCTTCTGCCTGCCATGAACTATTTCTCCCCTGCAATGCCACCCTGGCTTGGAGCCAACCAACCGTGGACTGAAACCTCTACAGACTGTGAGCCGAACAAACCTTTCCCCTTCAAATTTGGGTGTCAGATACTTTGTCTCAACAGTGACAGAAAAGTAACTAGGACAGAACTGAAAGAGGCAGGTGCTGAGCAGCTGCAGCCTGTCCTGGCATCCTGCTCAGGACCCCCTCAGGAAGCCATGAGGACAGCCCACCCCCACTCCCCTCTCCGCCCCACCACAGGCTGAGATGCAATGTATTCTGGATCTTTACTCAAAAATGCAGATTCTGGACACACTGTTTACTGAGCATGTTTTACCCCTCAAAATTAATCAGACAAAATCATAATTTGAAAAATTTCACTCACTGATGCTCTGCTCCACTGGGGGTTTACAAGATTCAAAGAATGGAAAGGTAAATCTCGGGGCAGCAGGTGGTTTTGACACCTGTAGAATTTTGCACAGACCTGCAGAATTCACGCATGCACATGTTCACAAAGGCATGTGCACACGCACAGCCTCCCTC
Source organism: Chinchilla lanigera (assembly GCF_000276665.1). Classification (NCBI taxonomy): domain Eukaryota; kingdom Metazoa; phylum Chordata; class Mammalia; order Rodentia; family Chinchillidae; genus Chinchilla; species Chinchilla lanigera. The sequence goes on along the minus strand of NW_004955404.1, from coordinate 815,828 downwards.
ACCCCTCGCTGCTGCGGGCCCTGAGCCGCCCCTCCAGGGCCCTCACACAGCCTTTGTGATGCTAATCTCTGTGCCTCACTGGGGGGCCCTGGGGACAAAAGCCTGGGGCTTAACAAGCCAACCCAGCAGGGTGCCAGGGGATGTGGAGGCTGCTGGGCTTTGTCCTTGGTTGAAACTGAGTCTTTCTGGAATCGCCTTAACAGTGGACTCAGCCTCAACGCTTTCCAGGCTCACAGAAGTCCTGGGGCTTTGTCCCACTTTCATCCTGTGGTCAACCGTCCCAGAGCGGGACACTCTGAGGAGAAGGCGCTGGGCTCCTGCCCAGGTGTCCCCAGGCCTGCCGCTCCCTCCTCTGTGCGACAGGCCACTCAGCATGTTGCCAATCCCTGCACAGGGCCAAGCGCGGCTCGGCTTGGTAGTCCTGCCCTGCACCAGCGCCCCGTGGGTCGCACACAGCCTGGCCCCCACCACCTCACCCATCCTCTGCAGCTGCTGGGCTGCCTCCCTCAGGATATGAAGTGGGACCTTGGTCCTAAATAGCCCACGCCTCACCACTGAATTGCAGTGCCTTGGGCCAGCCTGCCCGGCCCAGCCCAGTGATTTAGTATCACCACCCTTGATCCCAGCATCACACACTAGAGTCCTGCTCTCAGAGAGCAGGACAGCGCCACCTTCCTGCGCCTGTGGCCAAGCCTCAAAGATGGCACATTCCTCGAGCGCAGCTCTCCTCCCTCCCTGCTGTCTCGGGGCTTTCTCCCTTGTATGCAGCACTTGTCCAGCAGCAGGCCCTGCAGTGTCGGGCCAGCCCAGAGCGTCCCCAGGGAGGCGGGACCTGCACGCTATCCTGTGCCCGTTCCCGGCGGAAGCACCCCGAGAAGGCCGTCCATACCCTGTCTGTACCTGTCACATCCTGAACCTCAAGCTGTGTTCTGAACCCCAAATTCACAACTTCATGTCCAGGTCCACAAGTGTCTCTTTCTCTGCCCAGGGCTCATGCAGCATGGCGTCCTCTGTGCCAGGGCCACACTGGGGTGACTGAGGGCCCTACGTGCCTCCTGTCCCTCACACACCAGAGCGGACTCTGGCGGGCGCAGGACTGCTGAGCACCGGCTCACAGGCGGCACCCCGACTGCCTCCGCCTTTCTTCCTAGGGCGGCAGGAGCAGGGCGGTCCCGGAGGGCTGGAAAGTCCCACTAGGTCTGGGGGGATTCAGAGCGGACACAGTCCCTTCTGGCCAGCTTGACCTGCAGCCCTGGGACACAGGAGACAGCCCTGCCCCAGGTGAGGCTGGGTGGAGCAGGTTGCTCCAGCCCCGCCCCACCCTGCCCCGCCTCTTCCCCACCCCGCCCCCTTCGCTGGCTCCCGCCCTTCCCCAGTCAGTGTCCCCAGCCGGCAGGCGCGCCAGCGGCAAGTGGCGGGACACCTGCAGGCTCAGAGCTCGGTGGACGTGAGGAGGACACGGACGTCCTGGTGCAGTCAGGTGTGCCTGGGGCAGCAGAAGGGCGTGGGAAGGGGACAGAGAAGGGGTCTGGAGAAAAGCCAGCCTAGGGGGCAGAGGTGCTTGGACGGAAGCCGCCACTGGGATGGTGCTTTCCTGCTCCGGGCCAGCAGAGTGGGCTCCTCCCACAGTGTCCCCAGCAGAGCCCTCTGCTTGCGAGGCAGGGGCTCCTCTCACACCTGCGTCCTCTCGCACAGGGGGAGCTGTCACCTGCAGGGGCTTCTAGAGTCACACCATGCTCTCCAGGTGCTGGGGCAGGTGTCAGGGACAGGGACAGCGGTGCTGGGGTCGGCACCTGGTTCTGTGAATCTTGGCTTGGACAGCAGAGTGGCCGCATTTCTCTGCTGGCCAGACGTCACTCACCAACCCTGAGTCCTCTACCAGGAGTTATTCCAGTTATTCCAGGCCCTGCAGGGGAGCCGTGGTGACCTCTGCTCTTCCTGGAAGCCGCCCACCCCCGGGCCTGGCCAGCATGGTTCCATAGCAGCTCTGGGCAGGCAGAAGGCCTGAGCCAGCTGCAGGCGGATGTGCAGGGGCCGATGTGGGAGGCCCAGGATGTGTGGCTGTAGCAGAAATAAAGCACTGTCTCCAGGGCCACCTCTTCTGCTGGGGCAGAAGAGCCCTCGTTCGGGTGCGGGTGGGGGCCCAGCTAAGCCTCTGTCACAGGCTGGGCCGTGTGAGTGTCCAAGCCCTGTCCTGAGTCCTGGCCCAGCCGAGTCCCAGCAGCAGGAGGGACCCACCCTGTGCTCAGAGCTTGCAGGCCTCAGTAGGCAGTGAGGAGAGGGTCTCGCTGTGTCTGTGGCTCCCCTTCAGCTCCTCACCGTCCTGGTCCCTGCTTCCTCCTGGGCAGGTGGTGGCTCAAGGTCCTAGATCTGGCTCTGAGCCACCACTGTGCCCCCTGGACAGTGGGGAGAAGTTGCCCCAGCTGCGCAGCACTCTAAGCGCCAGAGTGGTGTGGAGGGCTTGCAGACAGGGACGGGGCCAGAGTCAGAGGGGCCGTAGTGCCAGGGCTGGGTTCCTGGCTCCTCTCCAGGACCCTGGTGTGGGGGCCAAGAGGAGGAGGCCCGGCTCCCTTCCTGCTGGCTCCAGGCCCCCTCACTCTAGCCGAGGCCCCCAAGTGAAGCTCCCTGACCTCTGTGCCTTTGTGGTGGGGGGCAGGTTCCCTAAAGGCAGCGGTCTCGACTTTCAAGTTAAGTAGGAGCTTTTGTAGTGTTGGGGAGAACCCCAAACTGAGACAGAAGTTGCTAGAAGGATGTGAGGAGCAGTCATGGGCTGATGCCAGCTCAGAGGTGTGCGGTTCTGTGAAAGGCAGACTGTGATCATGCAGGGAGCAACACAGTCCCCATGGACTCATGGGCTCCTGGGTCCCTGGCACCCCAGCTCCCCACTCACTGAGGGACGGGAACTGGACTTAGAGTGTGTGTCCCTCAGCTGCAGAGGTCTGAGACTGTGCTGGACCCCAGGCGACACCAGGTGAGTAGGAGGGTATCCACCGGTGTCCCCAGAACTCTTGCACAAGGAGCCTCTGAGTGTCCCTGGGGCACAAGGGTGTGCAGTTGCTGTGGACTCCTATGGGACATCCCCTCTGGGAAGCTGCAGAGTGACCCCATTCCCAGCATGCCTGGGTTGGTCCTTCAGGAGCCTCAGCCCTCCAGGGACCTGGACAGTCCATGTCATAGTAGACCCTGGAGCTCCAGAGGGTCCAAATGACAGGTTATGCAGTCACAGGTTGTCATAGTCAGGGGTTTACAAGGGGAAACAATGCAGGACACATAGTTTATAGAATTATTTTACAATAGTCACCCAAAGAGTCATGTACAAAAAGAGTGCAGGAAATCTGTCCACACACTGAAGACCAAAGAATCCAGCTGGGGGCCTGGATCCCACAGCAATGTCCTTCATGAGTCCAGAGCCCATAACAATGCCCCCCTCAACAGTCCAACTGGAGGCCAAGAGCCCATGACAATGTCTCATGCAGGCCTGTTTCGCAGATCTGAACTGGGAAGGCCCAAAGGTCAGGGATGGAAGCTAGAAATTCTGTGCCAGTGGGATGAAGGACCTGCTAGCAGGCTGAAGGATCTGTACTGGAACCAGGAAGCAATGCTCAAAGAAAGAACCAGAGCTCCCCTAAAAAATACCACAGCCATTCTAAGCAACAGTGAGGTCCCAAGCTCCTCTGATGATGAGGAAAGCCGAGTTCCCATCAGGAAAGCCAACGTGACAAGCTTCTCCAGGAGTCTGAGCATCGCACCTTCTCCCCGGACCTCCCAGCCAGGAAGCAATGCTCAAAGAGAGGACCAGAGCTCTCCCAAAGTGAACTGAAACCATTCTCAGTGCCAGCAAGGTCCTGAGCCTCTTGGAGGATGAGAACAACCGAGTTCATCAGGAAAGCCAGCATGACAAGCTCCTCCAGGAGAACCAACAGCTCCCTAACATCTTCCCTTCTTCTCCAGTTCTGCCTGGTATGCTGCCGGCAGCAATCCTCAGGTGGGCCCCCCACACCCAGCACCATGCTGGTTCAGCTCAGCTGGGTGTTACAAGTTGGCCACCAGCTGTCAATCCACCACATGGGTCATAGCTACAGGAAACCCACTCCTCCCTGGACACCCAGGCCACCTCAAAGCCCCACAGGGAGGCATCCAGACCCCTCAGTGCTGGCCCAGAAGAGCCTGCACTGGAACGGGGGTCTTGTGGACTCTGGGACACTGGGCAGAGTAATGGACATGAAGGTGGACGTGGTGGATAGACACGGGGTAAACGTGGGAGCACATGAAGTTTGGGGAATGTTTTAGATATAAACCATAACGTGTGCAAGGGCACGGTGCAGGACGCAGAAGGACCTGACTGGCCCCATCTGGCCCCTGTGAAAACCGAAACCAGGAGGCCATGGGTGCCTGTCTTGTGCTGGGGTGACACCAACCTCAGGATTTAAAAGTGAGTGGATATTGATGGCCACCTGCTGCTTTGTGTCTGGATTAATCTCCTGTGACCTGGTCACACTACTCAGGAACCTCTGCTTTGCTGCCCTTCAGGAAAAGCTGCTTCTCTGGTCAGCCTGCCTGTCACTGGAGGGTCTACCTGGCTCACGGTCTTAGGGGATTCTGCCCGTGACCGGCCCCAAGGCAGGAGCACCATGGCGGAAGGGCACAGGGGACTAAAGCTGCTTGGTTCATGGCAGCCTCGGCTAGAGCACAGCGGGAACAACAGGCAGAAAGAGACCCCCAAAGCACAGCCTCCTCCAGCACTGTTAGGGGGAGTGATTCTCGGACAAGTGTGGTCACTGTGACCCAGGAACTTCTCATCCAAAGGTTCTCAGACGGGCAGTCAGCGCAGTCCAGTCTTGAGCCCAGGGCAGCCATGAACTTGCAGGAGGGACCAGGGCACCAGCTGTCGAACCCAGAGCCATGCAGAGTCCTCGATGTGGTCCAGCTGGGATTTCAGCGTTGGGGTATTTGTTTTTGTGGCACTGAGGGTTGAACCCAGGTCCTTCACACTGAGCTCCAGCACCAGCTCCTTCTTGTTTTGAGACAGGGTCTTGCTTAGTCCCTAAGTAAGCCCAGGTTGGGCTCAGACTTGCAATCCTTCTGCCTCAGCTTCGCAGTGCTGGAGTCACAGCCTTGTGGCCATACGTGTGCCAATGGCTAAGCCAGAGTGCAGGGGTCAGTAGCTACCACGAAGGGGGCATCGGCCCAAGGGGTCCCAGAAGGCATCCCCTGAAATACAGCCACTGGTTTTCTCTTTAAATTCAAGATCACTTCCCGAAAAACGCCGCCTGTGGTGTTTACTAGTCTCCACTGGAGGAATAATGCTTTAATGTTTGCTCTGGAATTGGGAGGACATTCTTTACTCGAGGGTTTAAAGGTGATCTTAAGCAACCTGAATAAGCCATCAAAGCTGGTCTTGAAAGCTTGCCAGGTCAGAGAACTAGACACCCAAACCTGGCCACCCACAGACTTCCGTGTCCTTGAGGCGGGAGCCCAAACGTCAAGCAGAAAGCCCAGGCCTCCCTTTGTTTTCTTACGCATCAGAAGCAAGCGCTGTGTTTTGCTTGCGTGACCTTTTGCTCTATTTCAGTATTTTAAGAGGAGGTGGCTCATCTCAGAGAGCTCCGGTACAGTAGAAATCCACTGGAGGAGAATGAATCCAAGCAGCCCAGATCCATTTCAGAGTTAATGCCAACATTATTTTGGTTTGCTGTTCAGAGAAACAATTCTTGTCCAAGAAAACAAGCGTGGCCTCCTCTCCTTTCAGAATCTGCTGCCCCAGCCCCATGTGTGACTGCTGGAGACGCCTCCTGGGCCTGGACAGCGGAAGCAGCACCTGCGCTTCCCCACCGCAGTCCAGCGAGGCCCCTGAGGAGGAAAGGGACCATCACATTGACATCTCTGATGCCATCCAGCTTGTTCCAGATGAGGCGCAGGCGACGGCTACCGCCCTAGGTAGGTGCCCACTGCTGCCCGCTGCCAGGCCTTGCTCTCAGCCCCACACCTGCGAGGTTGGTGTGGGTCAGGCTGATGTCCAGTCTGGGATGGCCTGGCTGTTTCTGATGACCTGCCCTGCCCTTGACTGTCTAAGTGAGCACAAGGAATGGGTCCGTGGCTGGGATGCAGCCGTTCCGGCTTGCCTCCTGGAGCTGGGCACAGTGCTATCCTGGAAGGGGGCTTTCCTGGCCCGTCGAGTAGACTCTGCCTCAAAGCCAGAGTGAGAGTCCTGGGCGGCTGCTGCCCAACAGGCTTTGTCCCCTGTCCCAGCTGGGCTGCAGCCCTGCTTGCTGCTGGCCCTGCCCACTCTGACCCCTGACACCAAGCTTCCAGGACACAAAGCAGATGGCCACTCACCGGGAGGCGTGACCACGTGGGTGGGCTTTGGTCCGCTCCCGCAGAGTCATCCTGTGCGTGGGGACCAAAGGTGCGGCTCCTGAGAGGGCGGCGACTTGGCCTTCCGGCTGCCCGGAGCTTCTCCCAGCTGGCCCCACCCCGGCTGGCAGCTGGCAGTGCTCCGTCTGCTTCAGCCTGCAGGACTGTCTGACAGAGGCCCGGCTCCAGGGCTTTCCTGGTCCTTGCCGGGAGCCAGGCTTTTGTCTGCTGGTGGGTACCTCCCTGTGCCGAGCTCCTACAGGTGCTCGCCCTGGCCACTGTGCCCTGGCTGCCCGGGCCTCCTGAAGGCCCTGGACCTGGGGACATGGGGGCTTGTGGTCTGGGCTGAAGGTGTGTCTGCTCCGGGTGGAGGCCTGATTTTTGAGACCTGAGTTCAGATCCTCCCCACCTGTCACTGTTTTGGAGAGCTGGAGTCTGACCAGGATGGCCTTCTGGGCTCTGAGGAACCAGGGCATAGGTTGGTGCTCCCTGCGGAACCAGGGCATAGGTTGGTCAGAGCCCATGGCCTGGAGGTCAGCTGCTGTGGATGGGAAACCTTGGGGCAGGAAACTGGAATGGGGGAGTGTGTGGCAACTGTCGGTGGACACAGACGCATGGCATCCTTGACCCTCTTGGCCAGACAGTCGCCTGGTCTCTGACTCAGCTCAGCTGCAAGGGAACGCCTTGACCTTGGTGCTGGCCAGTGTTGATCAGCACTGACTGAAATTGGTCAGCACTGATTGGTGCTGGTCAAACTGGTCAAGGCTGGGTTGGGACCACGGGGACCAGTCAGTGCTCGTCAGTTGATGGAGGATGCTGGGCACCAGTTAAGGCCAGTTGGCGCTGGTCAGGACTGGCCAGTGCTGGCCCGGGACAGTCAGGACAGGTTGGTGCTGGTTGGCGGTAGTTGGGACTGGTTGGGACTACTCGGGACTGGTCAGCTCTGGTCAGTGTCAGTTGGTGCTGACCAGGACTACTCAGGACTGCGCAAAGCTGGGTGGTACTGGCTGGGGTGAGTCAGGGCCGCTTGGGCCTGCTCATGACTGCATAGTGCTAGTTAGGACTGGTCAGGACTCACCAGCACTGGTCAGAACTGGTCCGGACCTGTTGGGATCAGTTGTTACCAGTCAGGACCAGTCAGGACTGGTGAGAATCTCTCAGGTACACTGGGCTGCAGGGCTCAGGATGCGTTGTGACCAGTTGGTACTGGTTGGAACTGGTTGGGACTGGTTAGGGCTGGTCATCCTGCTTCACACTGCCTGGTGGAGCTCACAGGCACCCATCTGAGCAGGGCCAAGGAGACACTGGGCACGTGATCACTGATCGTACTGCTCCGAATCAGTTGTCTCCTCCTATTCTCTCTCTCTCTCTCTCCCTCCCTCCCTTCCTCTCCTTCCTTCTCTCTCTCTTTCTCTCTCTCTCTTTCTCTCTCTCTCTTTCTCTCTCTCTTTCTCTCTCTGTCTCTCTCTCCCCCCTCTCTCCCCCTCTTTTTCTCTCTCTGTGTTTCTCTCTCTCCCCCCTTTCTCTCTCTCTTTCTCTCTCTCTCCCCCCTCTCTCCCCTCCCTCTCTCTCTCTGTGTCTCTCTCTCCCTCCCTCTCTCTCTCTTTCTCTCTCTCTCTGTCTCTCTCTCTCTCTCCTCCTCCTCCCTCCCCCTTTCTCTCTCTCTGTGTCTCTCTGTCTCCCTCCCTCCACCCTCACTTACTAATTTAGGACACATGGAAACGGTACAGGTTACCAGCCTCAGCAGGGGCATTTCCACGCACACATACCCCAGGCCTCTGTCACATCCACCCAGCACTGCAACTCCCTGACCCGTCCCCTGCCCGTCAACCTCCCTCCTAGCCCCAGGTCATCTCTCTTTTCTTCCTGGCCCGCACACACAGGACACAATGCGCGATACATGTCTTTCTGGCTTACTTTGCTCCGGTCTCTAGTTCCCGCCATCTCCCTGCAAATGCCAGGATTCCGCCCTTCTTCCTCCGCTGTGCCCATAAACCATACTTTCTTTATCCACTCGTGGGTGCCCTGGGCCAGTCCCGCGTCCTGAGTATTTCGATGCCCGTAGGAGACGTGGTCGAGGGAGAGTTCCGTCCTCAGAGTGGGGTGCCTGGCGCTGTTCTCCATGCGGCCCTGCTAATTTGCAACCCTGCAGCGTGCGCTGGGCTCTTTTCCTCCACACCCCTCTCTTTGAGAGGGTGGAGGGGCATCTCGGCAAATCAGCTCTCCATGGAGCGGCGTTACCCCAGGCAAGGCGCACACCCACCAAGTCACCCTTGTGGCGAGGAAACAAGCTCAGGCTTCGGAGCAGACATCCTGGGCAGGCTCTGGCCAGGCCACGTTGCGGGTCCCCTACTGTCCAGCGAGCTTGATGCTTTCTGTGGTGACAGTGGCGGCACTCACACCGTTAGGAGGAGCTCAGGAGCTGCTCAGGGTCACTCCCTGGGTCCTATATGGACGTGGCTGCAGCTGGTTCTCACTTTTTCCAGTTTGTAGCTCCAGGTCCTGGGTCCCAGAGACCCTGGGTCGCTCCCCCACGGAAGCCCATTCAGGCGGCCCCTGGCCTGGACTGTGGGGAGCGGGAAGGTGGTCTGCACAGAGGCTCAGCACAGACTCCCTGCTCTGTGCCTGCTGGCTCCCTGGGTCCCGTAGGCAGGCAGCGCAGCGCAGGGTTGGGGCCCTCCTCGGTTCCCTCCTCCAGGCCAGCGCAACCTCTCCAGAGCCGCTCAGCATATTCCAGAGACCCCAGGGCAGGGGCAGTGAAACCTGTTCGCACCAGGTTAAAGTTTGCCATCAGTAATGACTTTAAATTGTGGTAAAAGCATACAGAAGCTTGTCGTTTTCACCAGTTTTACACATTCAGGGCATTCCCACTGTGTGAGCCCTCGCCTCCCAAAGTGAAGCTGAAATCATGCCCTTTCCTCGCCTTCCTCTCGGCAGGGCTCTTTCTCTCCCGGTCCCCACAGCCCCAGCCCCAGCCTCTGCCTGATCCTGGCGCCCTCAGTGCTGCTAACCTCCGTTCAGAGCGGTGAGGGACGCCAGGAATCCTAGCAACAGCCCTGCCTGCCGGCCCCGCCAGCCCCTGCTGTGCCGAAGGCGAGGAAAGGGCATGATTTCAACTTCACTTTGGGAAACCAGAAGTTTAGGACGTGGGTGCTGCAGGGGACAGGGAGTGAGAGCGAGGGCCCTTGACCTTGAGTACTTTACTGGGAGGTGGGGTCCCCCACCCCGACAGCCCTGGCTGGGTGCCTGTGAGAGCACAGGGGGGACCCGCACCCTGGAAGCCAGTGCAGCTCCCTCACTGGAACGGGTGTCAGCCAGGCCAGGAGACCTGGGACTCCGCGGGAGATGGAGCCTGGCTGCCTCCGGGAGGGCTCAGGGGACAGAAACGCCCACACAGAAGCCACACTTAGGGGGTGGGGATGGGGCGTGTTCACACAGCAAGGGGGGCTCCAGGCATTCCTGATAAGAGACCCACGAGGGCAGACCCCGCAGCAAGACACCCCCCCTGCACAGACAGTCCAGGTCATGGGGGTCTCCATGGGTCCCCTGCAGCGTGCCTCTTGGGCTCCGGCCCCCCTGATTCTATCCCCCGCTGCTTCCCCGGCCCCTCCGCACCACTCCTTGACTCTGCCCCAGACCTCCTCCCAGCCCTTCTCCCTGTGGTCTTGGTGGGAACTCTGAATGGAGCTTGCAACATTGTTTCACTCTTTCAGAGTAGACACAATTTTATTAATTCAAGATAAAAATCTGTACAATGCAACTCTCAGTCTTCAGGTCTTTGCCCAAATATATCAGGTAAGAATTTGCAAGTTGTATATTTGAGTGACATTTTCATACCAAAAATATTAGAAATCATTGTTTGCTTTAAAAAATGCTTAGAAATACTTTGAACAAGGCCGGGCGTGGTGGAGCACACCTACAATCCCAGCATTCTGGAGGCTGAGGCAGGAGAATTGCTGCAAGTTCAAGGCCAGTCTGGGCTACAAAGTGAGTCCAAGTCCAACCTGAACTGTATAGTGAAACTTTGTCTCAAAAAGACCAAAAAAAAAAAAAGAAAAGAAAAAAGAAAGGAAAGGAAATGCTTTGTACAAACTGTGTATAAAATATGAAAATCATTGTAACTTTGAATGTATTTGTTTCTCTCATAAATTCATATTTGTGGTCTTGTTTTTGCAAGTCTGTAACTTGGTCTCGGTACTTAGACTTTGTGCTTGTGCTCTTGGTATCAGGGGTCATTCATTTCGTGGGCACCACGTCGGGACGCTGAGGTTCAGGTTTTGTTTATTAGCTGAAGCAGTGCATCGGGTGGATGCATTTGAGATGCAGTGTTAGATTCCTCTGTGCTAGGGAAGGGCCATCACTGTGACTCTCTTGAGATTTCTCCTGCCTCAGGCAACAAGATGCGTTGACTCACACAGCTTTTGCTTCTGCCTTCCCTTGAGCTCCGCCAGCAGATACCAAGTCCCTCCCTGATGCAGCCTCCCCAGCTCGAGGGTATGGGACAGGCTCCCCTCCCTCTGATCCTGCTCTGTGGACATGAATTTAGCCGCAGACAGGCACAATGCACCCGCTGTGGTGCGCTGGTGTGTTTGTGCCACCTGGCTTGAGTCAGGGGCACTAAAGGTGCGTGGGTTCCTTGCAGATGTGGCCCAATACCCAGGCCATCTGTGACAGATGGTTCCTTCCTCTGTGCTCTCTGAGCCCATCTGCCTCCTGGGCAGTGGTCCCTCAGAGCCACCTGGGAGCGTCCAGCCCAGAGTGACCAGTGGACCCCAGGGTTCTGGGGGGAAAGTGCCCAGCTGCCCTGCTTGGGTGGCGTCCCCATAGGGTGGCATCTTCCTCTCCTTGGCAGAACGGGGCAGTCTTAGTGTGACGCATAAATGTGACCTGTGACATGTGGGAGCGCAGCCCTTTATCTTGGTGCCACCTCGGATCCCGTTAAGGTGTCCCGAGCCGTGCCTGTTCCCCATGCAGGTGAGCAGGGCCTGGCCGGTGTCTGCAGCCCCTTTCCTCTCTGAACCCTGTGCATGGTCCAGGCTGTCCTCTGCCAGGGTCTCTGTCAGCCCTTTGGCCACACACAGGTGAGTCCGTTTCACCTTGGCTCAGTTCCCGTCATGTAGAGCCAGGGTATGGGGCCAGTTCAGGTCTGCCGAGGTGGGGTTAGCAGGCCTGCCCCTACCCTGAGGACCCGCGGTAGCAAGAGGAGGGCAATGCGGAGGGACAGGTAGCCGGTAGCCTGCCTAGCTCACCTGCTCTCCTGCCTGCAGAGCCTTTCTTTCCTGTCACTCAGGGCTGCACGCCTGCCACACTGCCCACTGCCCACTGCCCACTGCCCACTGCTGGGCCCCTTCCTGAGGAGGAAGGTGAAGCATAGCAGGCTCGCATCCTCCCTGCTTGGCTCAGGTGTGATGGACACAGGAGACCTGTGGGGCATCGTGAAGGATGCAGCGTGGATGCAGACACACTTCAGAGGGGCCTTCACATCATCCTGGAGCTCTCTGAAGGGGCCAGCGCTCTGGGTTAAATTCCCCAAAGCAGGTGCATCTTGTCTGATTTACACACACATTTTAAGAATGAGGCCAAAATGCTTCACATCCTTAAGACAGGGTGAGAGTCTGAGCTCAGTGCAGTCACTGGGGTCTCTGTGGGGAGGTCCCCGGGGCCAGAGCAGTTGATGGGTGGTTCCCGTGGTGCATGGTGGGAAATTTCCTCCTCTGTCCCCTAGGTGGGCAGGGCCCTTCCCATCTTTTGCATGTCCTTGGTGCACCAGCAGGGGGTGCTGGAGAGCAGCAAACAGACTCCTGCTTGGGACTGAGATGGGACATTCCAGCACACAGATTGGAAGACGAAGGACGCCAGCTCAGGACAGCACTGAGCCCAGCAGGTCCGAGCTGAGCCAGACCCTGGGGAGGCCAGCAGGGCGTGTGGCGTGGGCTCCCAGGGGCGACGGCACGACAGGGGGTGGTCCTCGCTTTGTGGCCCCCAGCACTGCGGGGCCTCTGGGGTGCTGGCAGGCAGGAGACGGCCCTGGGGTGTGGGGCCCCCACTGTCTCAGCCCAGGTGCACTCTTGCTGGCTGGAATTAACTGCATTTTCAAAGACAGCGGCACTTGGGCACAGTTTGCGTTCCGAAGGATCTCCCCCGCCGTGTGTGTGTGCAGACCATTCACAGGGCAAAGGCCCGGTCTCCAGTGCCCAATTTCTCCCCGGAGGGGAGGCCCCGCCATCAGTGTCCGTTCCCAGCCCCATACTCCCAGTCCCCTCCCTCTTCCTGCCCCAACCTGGGTCTCAAGTAGATCACATGACACATTGCCTGTGTGTGGCTGCCTCCCTCAGCTGAGCGTGTTCAGGGTCCACTGCACTGCGGTGTGACTGCTCTATCCTTCTTCACAGCTGTGTAATAATCCCACTTGTGAGTAGATAGCACTTTGCCCTCCTTAGCTGAGGGACACATGCTGTGTCATCTCTGGCTGTTGTGACCAGCGCTGTCCATGCCAGTGGCAGGTGTATGCCCTCCTCTCTCTTGTGCGTACTTAGGGGTGGAATCACAGTCACATGGAGACTCTGAGTGGGACCTCCTGAGAAACCTCCAGGCTGTTTTCCACCATGACTGCAAGATTTCCACACAAGTCCCAGTGCTTTGGTCCCTCACATCCTCCGTCCTCTGCTTCAGCAAAACTGCTAGTGTGAGAAGCTGGCCTGTTGTGGTTTTGTGGTGGTTTGTTTTGTGCAAAAAGGGAATGGAATCCAGGGTCTCTGTGCCACTTAGCTACATCGCCAACCCTTTTATTTTCTTTTTACCTGGGGACAGGGTCTCACTAAGCTGCCCGGGCTGACTTTTTTGATCCCCCTGCCTCAGCCTCCCGAGTAGCTGGGGTTACAGGTGTGCACCACTAGCCCATGTTTTGACTTGCATTTCCCTTCTAAACAATGACACTGAACACAGTTTTGTGTGCTCATGGGCATTTCTGTATCTTCTTTTTAAAAATGTCTACGGAGATTCATGTGCTCATTTTCGATAGGGCTGTGTGTCTTTACAGTTGAGTTGTAAGAGCTCTTTCTGGGTCTGAGTACAGTCTCTTGTAGGACAGACTTGGGAATGTTGTGCCCCATTGCATATCCCAGGCCTGCACTCGGGCGGAAGGAAAGTGAGGAACTCTTACTTAGGGCTCAGACCTCCCTTCGGACAGAATCCTTTGCTTCTCTTGGTGCTAAGCAGGTGTAGGGGGAGCAGTGGGTGGAACCGAGTCAGGGTGATGCTGCCGTGTGGATTAAACATCTCAGCTTCCGCTTGTACCCTCAGCTAAGCCCCCCACACAGCCCTTCTTGGCTCAGCAGCTTCCATCCTGGCCTGGGGCAGGGGAGGGAGGAGAGAGAGGTGAGGCAGATGGGAAGGGGGAGGGGGAAGGGGAGGGGGAAGAGGGAGGAGAGAGGAGGGGGAGGGGAGAGAGGAGAGGGAAGGAGGCAGGGAAGGGGAGAGGAGGGGAGAGAGAGGCAAGGAGGGAGGCAGGGAAGAGGGGAGGAGGGGAGAGAGAGGCAGGGAGGGAGGCAGGGAAGGGGAGAGGAGGGGAGAGAGAGGCAGGGAGGGGAGGGGTCCCCCACCCTGTGCAGAGCCCCTCCCACTGCTCTTGAAGAGGACCGCCCCCAGGCCCCTCCGTGCTGTGAAGAACCCCGTGTGGCCCTGACGGGCACGGACGTCCTGTGCTGGCAATGCACCTAGGCTGGGCTGAACCAGCTTCGGTGGCCGCAGGGCCCAGCCCGTCCCAGATGTGCACACTGTCGGGCTTCTCTGCCGGCTCTGGCTACGGGCGGTGGGGCCGGGATCTGACTTCCGGCACCACGCACAGGACTGTGCGGTCCAGAGTGCCCACCGGGCAATGCGCCCACAGCGGGGAGGCCTCCTCAGACAAGGACCTTGTGAGGACAGTGAGGGGCAGGCACTGTTCCCGACAGTCCAGGCCGGGGCCCAAGGGAGCAGAAAGGGGAGCTCAGCAACTTCTAGAAGTTTCCTCCTCTGGCCCTCAGGGCAGTGCTGGGGGAACAGGGTTCTAGAAGCTGAGTCAGAGGCAGGCTCAGGCTCTGTGGGGTCAGTGCTCGAGGGCAGGCCTTGGACAGGAGGCCCAGAAGGGCTGCAGCTGCGAGGGAGTCAGGTGTGGACAGGGGTCCAACCATCAGGAGGGCACCAGACTGGGGGGGGCCCAGCTGCCGGGGGTCCTTGGCCGAGCGGTCACATGGGAACAGTGCACCTGGTAGAGCAGGACCATGGGGACCCCTTCCCTGAGCACCAGATCTGGGGCACTGAGGGTCAGGCAGCAGCACGGGGGCCTCCCCGGACACCAGCCCCTCCTTGGGAGAGAACCCCGGGCACTGAGATGCCAGGGAAGCAGCCGGCACAGGGACACCATTGGGCGAGGCTCCCTGCTGTTCAGCCCCCTTGTCAACTCCTGACGGAGGGAGGGAGGGCCCCGTGCCTCACACAGGAGGACAGTGGGCAGCTCTGGGATACGCAGATTGGCTGTGACCGCGCGCTGTTAGGTCAGGGCAGGGTGGCCAGTAACAGCCTCCACCGTGCCAAGGCTGGCTTTTCAGAGCCGCTGACAGCGCAGAAGCGCAGAGCTGTAAACTCGTCCCGGGACCGTGGAGCTGTGGGAACTCTCCTGGCCGCCTCGCTGTGCACTCAGGTGTTGGGCTGGACGTTCGGGCCGGGCGCCCTCTGGGGTGGTGGATGGGACGTGCTGCCCTGCCCGGGCTCTGAGTGTCCCTGAGAGCTTCCGCGCCAGCTCCATGCCCGCCCAGCAGGTCCTGCGCCCTTGGGCCCTGATGAAGAGCCATCTGCCCACACCGATAGAGCTGGGCAGAGCGCCTCCCCATAGTGAGGACGTGGTCTCCGCCAGGTCTCCATGCCCCTGGGCTGCCGCCATGGTGAGCTCAGTGCGGACGCCGTGGTCCCCTGGGTGAGTGCCCAGGCTGCACCTCGAATAGCCCTGCTCTGAAGGGCATCGCATGCAACGGGCCATCTTCCCTCTCGGTGGCCCTAGGCAAGGGACACCTTTTGCCTGGTGCCCTCTCCTCAAATGTCAGAGTCTGCAGGCCTCGCTCTGCTCCCTGGCTGAACTCGTCCAGTGAGCCTGGGCTCCTCCCACCTGTGTCGTGAAGACCCTGTCTCTACCCTTCCATCCAAACTGCGGCCCGTTAACCTCACAGCAAATGCGGCACAGGCAGCGGGCGCCACACAAGACCAGCCGGGCGCCTCCAGAGCCCATGTGCTGCTTTATTGTTTTCCCCTATACGAAAACCTTATTTTCTACTGGTCTTTCAAATTTTTATTTTAAATTTTATTTTATTGCAGTACACAATTACAGTCATCAGGGGGAGTCGCTACACTACACGATTGGATTTTGTTTATTTATGGATCATTTATGGTCACACAACGACCCATTCCCGTGGGAAGTGGCACATGCGTGTGGCACCACACTCCTTCCCAGGCCCCACCCCTCCCGCCCTGCGACGGCACACACCCTGAGACCCGGACACTGCGGATGTCACAGCTCTGTGCCCGGGCTCAGAGGAAGTCACACCCCATCCCCTCCCAGAGACTCAGCCAGGAGGAGGAAGGCAGGGTGCCCAAGGTCATAGCTTCCTCTGAGGTGCAGGAGCTGACAGCACGCCCTGTGTTGTCTGGGGAACTCTTTTCCACTGAGTTTTTCTAATGAGCTGTCTATTTAGGGTTCCCCCGTCAGAGGAGCCGTGGCTACCACTAATGATGCTGGGTGCTGGACGTGGGAGGGACTGTGACCGAAGGGATCACAACAGCAGTTTGCACCTTATCTAGGAATCCGTGGATCACTGTTTAAACATAAAACGAGGAATTCCAAAACCTTTCGAACAAACAGTGGATGACATTCAGAGGGCATTCTAACCTACAGCTAGACAAAGAGTTCTTAGCTCTGATGCCAGAAGTATGATTCATAAAAGGGAAAAGGGATACACCAGCTTCTCAGAGCCGAGACGTGTGCTGGGGAAAGACCCTGCTGAGCAGCTGGAGAGACCAGCTGCAGGCCGGGGAGGAGATGCACAAACCGCACTGCTGCAGGACTGTGGAGCCGTGAGGTCGAAGCTGGATGCATCCATCCGCACCGCAGCACCAGCTGCGGGACTCTGTGGAGATGATTCCATCTTCTCTTCTGAGGAAGTGCCCGTCGTCCGGCCGGCCAGCGCATCTGGCACGCATCTCAGAGGAGAGACTCGTTCTCCCTGCCCGGGAGTGTGGGTGTTTACACTGGCTTCATCATGAGCGCTGAATGCTGGGGAGGACCCAGAGGCCAGCCGTGGACACTGCTCAGCCACAAGGAGGAGGCCACTGTCCAGGTGTCAGGGCAGGAGCCCAGGGCCTTGTGGAGCAGAGACGCCGTTCCCAAAGGGCCGCACAGTGTTACACACCGTGTTTCTCCCCGCAGTGGTAGAGATTAAACCCTGAATCTGACCAGTACTCTACTGCTGAGCTACATCCCAAACCTTTTTTACAGTGTTATTTTAACATGACAACTCCTAAACTCCCCAGGCTGGTCTTAAACTTGCAGCTGTCCTGCCTGAGTCTCCCAGTGCTGGGATCACCGGTGTGAGCCACCACAGCCGGCTGTACATGGGCTCTTATTTGAGGATGGCAGGAGTGGAGTGTGCGCTTCCCTTTTAGATAGCTGTGATTTTGACTAGCTTAAATACTTGTTGCAGATGTACAGGTCCAGAGCTGAATGCTGAAGCAGACGTCATGGTGGGTTAGCTCAATCTCAGTGCCCGAGGTGCAGAGCCCCAGTGAGGCTGAGTAAACACTTCCTCCAGGACAAAACCGGGTGTCTGAACGTTCTCGGTCAGCAAGCAAGGTGCAGGCACAGAGGGACCTGTGCTGACGAGGCCGGGCTGCTCAGGTGCAGAGGCCACGGAGGGGTCCCTGCCTCGACTCGGGGCTGGGCGGGTCCTGTTGCCTGTGTTTCCGTTTTCTGCACACCCCAAGGTGATCGTGGACTCTCTGTCGCCATTTCCTGCCCACCACATCCCCGTTCAGCACAGAAGGGGAGGGGTCTCCATGGTCCTGTAGATGCTCAGCTCTCCTCCCACCAGCCAGCGGCCCACCCCAGGCTGAGAACCCGAGTGCTTAGGACTGAGTGGTGTCAGCCTCCTTCTCCTTGCCTCTGTTGACGCTCTGTGAACTGTCTGGTGTGGTCTGGCCGGAGAATCTGAAAGTCAGTGATAGAACAGATGCAAGCGTCCCGCTGCTGTGGCCCGAAGGGCAGTCACCCGGCTTGCTCACTGTGTGGTGGCTCTTCCCAGTGCCCACTGCTACGGCTGAGGACCAGGAGAGGACAAACCGCAGGCCTGGGGCCTGGGCCTGGCCCCTGGGAGCAGCGGGGATTTGCTGAGTCCCTCCTGGGGCATCCTGTCCTGTTGTCAGCCACCTTCACCCAAAAGGTCCGTGGGTGGGCACTTGGTGTGATGGTGCAAGGCAGGCGTCCCTTTGACCCTGCCTTCACAGCAGATGGGTTTTACAGGTGGGCACCTGGCTAGACACGCTGCGCAGTGCTGCCCGCTGGCGGCTGTGTCCCTGAACAGGCTCCACGGGTCTTCTCAGGAGAGGGAAGGGACTCGTCTGCACTCCTGGAGGAGGGGAACACCTCTCCCCTCTTCACGAGAGCCCTGTTTGAATTCAGCATGTTCTGCTTTTGGGTAAACTTGGAGGTGCATTTCCAGGTCTGACTGTCTGTGGGAAGCAAGGGAAGGGCCACCCATCGGGGGCACCTTGGTGTCCCCCGTCTCTAGGGCGTGGCTGTCGCCCGGCTGCCCACAACTCAAGGTAACTCGCACTGGGGAGCAGCCCTGCACCAGGCGGGAGGCCGTCCTGGGTGTGGAGTGGACGAGGCACCTGCTCTTTAAGGGACCCGTGGAGCCCTTGGCCGGGGAGGCAGGTGAGCCCAGAAAGAAGTGCTTGCTTTCCGTTTCTCAAGGTTCACCCCGCAGAGACAGAAGCAAAGGTTGGGGAGGAGGAAGCACCCACAGACTGGGCCTCAGGTCCCTGCTGTCCTGGATCCACCAGGATCCCAGGGATCCTCGAGGCAGCGGCCACCTGGTCCCAGTGTGGTGGCCTCCCCTGCTTGGGGCTCACCCATGGGAGGCGCAGGGCTGGGAGCAGAGCCTTGGGGAGGGCAGCACGGACAGTGGAGGAGGCCGGTCCCACAGTCCCCATGACCACCTCCTGGGTCCTGTTCCCTAGTGGATGGCAGGAGGTTTCCACGGCAGCTTCCCAGCAGGAGATGCACTGTGCTTCAGCCTCTCACAGCTACAGGGCTGTCCTGCAGGTGCCTGGAGTTCTGCCTCGTGAGGCTGCTGTGACCCTTGCTCTTGGGATGAATCTGCCTGAGCACCAGGGAGACCCAAGTTACCAGCTCTGCATCCACCTGCTGCAGCTCCACTGCCCAAGGCCACAGAGGCAGGGCAGGGTGTGCCCTTGGGTCCGGCCTGCGACTGCGGAGCTGCCTCCCCGAGTTGCAGGGTCAAGGCACTGCTGCAAAGAGCAAGCACTCCTACTTGCTGATCTGTGTGCAGAGAGAGGGCCGGCTCTGAGCGTCTGGAGCTGGCTTTGAGCTCTTCCTATGGGAGCCTGTCTGGTGGCCATGTCAGGCACCTCAGGCCGCTTTCCGTCCAGGCCCAGGCCTGCAGGGCTCAGGGACTCAGGAGGAGCTGGCCACCAAGCCACCGTCCCATGCTGCTCGGGCCATGGCTGACATCATGCTGTCAGCTCTCAGCCTGTCTGGCTGTGGAGGGCAACACGGCCGATGGCGCTCAGGGTCATGGAGGTGCAGAGGCCAGGGCAGAGCAGGACAGGACCAAGGGGAGGAGGAGACACCTGGGGCACAGAAGGCGCCTTCTCAGACAGCCTCTCTGCCGTGCTGTGTGTTCTCGTGCTGAGTCCCAGCATGTCTGAAGGTCAGGACTCAGGGCTCGAACATGTTGGGGAAAGGAAGCCACGCCAGAAGGGAGGGTGAGTCTCCAGTCTGCTGGGCAGGAGACAGAGGGGCCCGCAGAGCCCTGCAGCAAGTGACCAGGAGACTGAAACGAGAAACACGGCCCGCGTTCCCTCCTCACGCTGAGTCCGGAGTGGCGCAATGCTGACTGCTGCCCGTCAATCCTTGCTTCAGGCTGGGTCATGGCTCTAACAGTCCAGATGCAGTTCACCCTTGGAACCCTGAGAGGCACACTGTGAACCCTGCCTTACAGACCTCGCAACAGAGACAGCGCAAGATCAGCGACCTCCTCCGGGTCATCCTCCTCAAAGTGGCCACGCTAGGGCGCACCAAGCCTGAAGCAACCAGAACTCCCAGCCAGCAGGTGACATCGTAGGTCTCCTGGAGGGCGCCTCCATCCCCAAAGAACGGTCCAAGTGCTCAGCTTCCTGTCCTGGCTAGGGTACCTCACGTGTCACACTGAGAGCCAGGATCACTGGCCCTGGGATGAGGGAATGCATCCAGGGAGAATGCTTCCAGGCATTGCCCTCTCAGGAACTGTGTCCAGGAAATCCCCAGGGACTTTGGAGAGGAGAGACCAGCTCCATCTCCAGAGCTGTTAGCTGTGCCCCTCAGTCTAGAGGAGTAACCCCAGAGCCTAGCAAGGCAGCAGTGCACCCGCCCATTTCACTCTTGGTTTCCTGTGTAGATCTGCAGTGTGAGAATAAAGTCTGGATGTGGCGGAGTGCCGATCCTGTTTTCCCTTTTCCTGGGGTTGCAGAGGCATAAAGCCCAACAGTGTGCCCAGGCTTGTGGATGGGTCTCTCAGCTGAGCAGCTTGGGCTGCATGTGTGGGGTGCAAGGAGGTGGGTTCTCTGCCTGAAACCCCAGACTTGGGCATTGGATGGCACTAGGAGAATCCTAGAAGGCATAGCAGGAGTCACTAGACATTTCCCCCTTTAAAATGTTGTATTTGGCATGTTCTACACACTGGGCCAGGAGTTTAGAGGGAAGGCTGTTGCTATGCTATCCCTGGAGTGGCAGTGACTGTCCTCAGGAGGTCAGCGCTGTTCCTAGAACTCCACATACATGCACAGTGCTCACAGCTTACCTTGGGGTGCTGTGACACACCTGGCCCTGTTTGATAAGTAGGTGGGTCTGGAGAGGGCTCTTCTAGGATGTGGCTTCCGGCCAGTATTCTGGCTCTCGTGCTGCCTAGGGAGGTCTGGTGAAGACCTATGCTTTACCTTAGCTGCTGCGCATTTCTGCTGGGCCCCACCAGCTGCTGCTGGAATAGGCGCCACCTGGGTGACACTGGCCACGGGCATGCGTGCGTCCAGGTCCAGGTGCATCCAGGCCCAGGAGGTCCAGTCCCCATGTGCCTGAGTCCAGATGCCCCCAGGCTCAGGTGGGTCCAGGCCTGAGCATGTCCTGCTCAGCTCAGCCTTGGAGCATCTGGACTGAGGCCAGGGCCCAGGAAGCCAGGTGCACTGTATCTTATCGTCTCCCCCTCCTTCTCTTCTCTGAGCGCGTGTTCTGTTGAATGGGACACCAGTAGCTTTCCTCCAGCACGGCTTGTCCACTATGCTCCCGAGTCTCACCCACCTTCCTAACACCCCTGGTCACATCAGCTCCAGGGAAACCCTCCTGTCCACGGCCAGGAGCCTCCACTGTGGACCTGCTCCTGGTCTACCCTTGGAGGGGACCTACAAATCTGGCTGTCTCTCGTCCTCGGATGCTGGGCAGCATTCTCGGACACATGGCCCTCGGTTTAGGATTCTGTCTGAGGCTTCTCTGGGGCAACCTCCAAGGGAAGTCATAAGGGCAAGAGCCCAAGAGGGGGCCCCAGCCACCAGGGCCTGGAGGGTGCTACTGGGGCATGGGGACAGTCCTGCAGATTACACAGCTGGGGAAGAAGAGGGTCTCGGCACAGCCATGGGTGCTCAGGGGTCTCAGGAGCCCGGGCAGCTTCCTCTGGGGGTGTTTCCAGGGCTGGAATGAGTGCTGCACTGGCTGATCAGCAGTGGTCAGCGGCAGTGTCTCCAGAGAGTGCTTTGAGCTCTAGACCCACTTCAGATCAGCAGCAGTGGGGACCAGACTTCAGAGGCCACTGTGCACCCAGGCAGGCGGGATGGGGACCTTGGAAGTGGGAGCCAGCATCTTGCAGGAGCCTCATTCGAGAGCCCACACACTCTCCGCAGCCTCTCCTAGAACTCATGGACTTGCAGCATGGCTCCCGTGTGTGGGCAGAGGCATGTCAGCCACTCACTTCCTGCCTTCTGGAGCCCTAGTCCAGAACGTCTCCATGTGGGGTGATGTCCATGTGTCCCTTGTTAAGGCAGCATGTCCTCCTGGCTCCTGCACACCTCGCCTGCTTGCTTGCTCTCTCTGGGACTGTCCTGTCTGAGAACAGAGTGTTCTTTGTCCCTGCAGTGAGGTGAGGAAGTCATCTGGGGGGCGGGGGACAGTTGTTTTCCAAGGCAGGCGCCCAGAACAACAGAATACGAGGAAGCCGCCCATTGTCTTGCAGTCCCAGTGCCAGCTGCTGTCTCCCTGGTTTTCCCCCCGCAGGGAGCACTCCCTTCCCTCTGTAGACGGGGCGGATACCTGTGGCCAAAGGATGCCAGGGTCTGCAAAGTGGCCCCTCCGAACAGGGGGCCAACAGGTGTGCACTGCCCCGCAGGAGGACACGACCGCGCGTCACCCGTCCAAGCCTGTGCTGGCTCCAGCCCTCTGCTCCCCGGGGCTGGGCTGAGTTCAGGGTATCAGGCAGGACACGCACCCTGGGCTCAAGACTGCACTGTGGGTCCTGGTGCACCCTTTCCTGGGGAGTGGGGCGGAGCACTTCTGCCTGTCCTGTGGGGGCAGGAGGGGGCCCTCCCCGTGCTTTGGGGCTGTAGAAGTACCTGCTGGCCTCTTCCCAGGGGGCTTGTGACTTTCTGATGCCTCCCTGAGCCTGGGGTGGGAGTGAGTTTGTCCTGGGAGTAGAGGCACGGCAGGGTGGGCTCCTTCTGGCCACTCTGGAGGACCTGCCCTGCCCCCTCCCACTGTTCCCTTCCACTGGCTCCCCTGTTGTCCGCCACCCTAAGCCTCCTGCCTCCCTTAGAAGGGCCTGTGAGGACACCTGGCTCCAAGGCTCCAACTTAACCCCACCTGTCCCTTCTTCCACACAGCCGTGCCGCAGCCCTCACCACCCTGCTTGCTGGGCTGCGGTTGGCTCTGGTGATGAGGACCCACGGGTACAGGCTCGCGGTCGGTGCCCCCCACCTCTGCTCCCATGGCTGCCCAGGCCTGAAGTGCAGAGTCGCTGTCCCCATCGGGGTCTCCGCTGGCATGGAGCAGCATGCTGTCCATGGGGCTCCCAGGAGCCTTCTGGAGGCCTCACCTAAGACAGGACGTGAAGCACTGAGTTCACCATCAGGAAAATGAAGTGAGTGGGCACCAACATGGAGCTCGACGTGCCCGTGTGCACCTGCCGCCTGTGGCTGAGTGCTGCTCCCTGAAGTGGGTGGCTCTGGCGAGGTCAGCCCAGGTGGGGGCACAGGGCAAGCAGAGTCCCCTGAGCCCTGGGCCTCCCTGGGCTTGTTCCCATAGAGGGCATCCAACCTGAGGCACTGTGTTTCTCCTCAGAGCAGTGCCAGCGCCTCCCCATCCCGTGGGCTGCAGAACTGAGGCCGCCCTCAGGCTTCCTGCTGTTCAGGTAGTCCTAACTCCTGTGGCAGTGTCCTTGTCTCTATCCGCAGAGGCCCCGGTGGGCTGCAGGCTGGCTTCACATCCACTTAGAGGTCAGGACAGACAGGGACACTAGCAGCTGAGCCCCCGCCCCACCCATCAGGGATCCAGGCTCTCCTGGGGCGCTCACATCATCCCAAGCTCCTATGCCAGGCCTTGGGATGCTGCCCTGTGCGCCCTCTGCTGTCTGCCCCTTGTCCCCAGGACGCTGTGAGGCTTGGGACTCAGCCTTCCACCCCTGCCCACAGCTGGTTTGTCCTCTGGGCTCATCGAGGCAGCCTCAGTGCTCTGCCTCTCACCGCATCCGTCCTGCTCCTCCTCCGGCACGGCCCTCTGTCCCTGCAGGCTGGAGCTGGAGGATAGGAGGATGACAGGATGACAGATCTGCTCTCCAGTCCTCCCTGGTCAGCTTCTCCACACAAACATGCACAGGCATACACAAACATGTGCACACACGCGCAGACACATGCACACACGTGTGCACTTCTTTCTGGGCGAGGTTGTACAGCCCCTGGTGGGCGTCTGTGGGGTCCTGGGGGAGCAGGTTTCCTTCTCTGAAGGGCAGGGCCTCTGCCTGACCCTGGGGCCTAGGGCCCACCCAGCATGGCCTCCATGCCTGGCTGTGGACCTTGCCCTGGACCCTAGCTCTGCCTTCCACGCTCTGCTGGTGGCTGCCCTTCCTGCAGGGCCCTTGGGCTGGGCAGACTCTCTGCCAGACTTCCGTCAGGCATAGCCCCCATTTGAGCCTTGTGCCCAGGTCACCTTGCTGGCTCCCTGGGGGTGGAGGCTAAGGAGCCCCTCTGCCTGGTGGTGCCCCTCACTCCCGGACAAGAGGCGAGGATGGGGTCCCTCTGTCCCTGGCTTCCCTCAGCCCAGTTGTCTGAGTGCAGACTGTGGGCATCTGGTCCTGCTTCCTCCCACCAGCTCGGCAATGTGCCCCGGCAGCCAGGGGCAACCTGGCTGGGCCAACCCTTCCTCTCTAGAACCCTAACTCCAACCCCATGCTTCTCGGGAATCCTGGGTGCTGAGGGCCAGGGAGCTCAGCCAGGAAGCTGGTTCTTGAACAAGTTGGTCTCTTGATAGCCTGGCCACCAGGGACTGACATCCACAGCTGGGAGCCACAACAGCCCGGGTGTCCACTCCCACATGATGGGATGGCTGCTTGCCCATACTCCCCAAGCCGCCCCTGGGTGCTGCCAGTGGGTGGTCTGTGAGTTCCCCGGGCCCAGGAAGCAGGCTCCAGGGCTCCACTCCCAAGTGCCACCCTGAATGTCCGTACCTGTCCTCAGAAGACTTGTGGAGCACCGCCCTAGCCCCCAAGTGTGACCTGATTTGGAAATGAAGCCTTTCAGATGCAAGGGCAGGGGCTCCTCCGAAGTGTGGCTGGTGACCCTCCTGGTTGGCTCCAGACTGCACACCCTGAGCCTATCCCTCCCTCCCCAAGGACACTGGGGACAGGGGTGTCCTCAGCCCAGCTGGACCTGAGTGGACAGGCCTGAAACATGTCCAGAGCCGGGAGGCAGCATCCCTCAGCAGGCCTCTCCCTTCAGAGCACACCACTGGCCCCACTGCCCAAGGCCACACTGCCAAGGTCCCACTGGGCTGCCCGGGTGGCCACGTTTGTTCTTTTTAAATGTTTATTGTATCAGTCTGTGTCTGAAGTACAGAATAACCACATTCGTCATGGGACTTGGTATGTGGGCACGACAGCTCCAGTCCTTCTATGTCCCCTTCTGCTCTCCGCCCTCTTCCACCATCTCTAGATCCTCTTCCTTTCTACAAAAGATCTACGTATTTACACTTTGGGATTCCCATGTAAGAGAAACCACATGATATTTACGCTTGTGTGTCTGGCTTATTTCGCTGAACGTCAGGGTAGAAGCTGTACCCATTTTCCTGAAAATGAGGAGTTTGTCTTTCTTTATAGCAGAGTAGTGCTCCGAGGTCTGTAAACACCACATACTCTTTATCCATTTATCTGTTGATGGACACACAGGCCACTTCCAAGATATAGCTGTTGTGAGCTGTGCTGCTATAAACGTGGGCATGCACGGATCCCCGTAATGTGATTTTTTTTTAAACTCTTTCAGAAGATACCCAGAAGGGGAATAGCTGGGTCAAATGGGATTTCTAGTTTTAATGGGGGGATTCCACACACTGCTTTCCACAGTGGTTGTACTAGTTTACATTTCTACCAGCAGTGGAGAGGGGTTCCGTTGCCTCATCAGCATTGGTTATTACTTGACTTCTTCCTGACGGTCACTCTTTGTGGGGTGAGGTGGAATCCAGTGTCTCAGGAACAGGAAGTGTGTCTGACACGCAGCTGTTGCCACACCAGGCGCGTGAGAGCAGCCCTCCCCGTCTTGCTGGGCAGGAGCCTCACGCTTCCTTCAGTGCGGCGCTGAGCAGGGGGCCTGGGACGGGTCCTGCACTCGCCCGGCGCGCTGCCTGCTCAGGCGGCTGCATAGCGTGCCAACATAGGTCAGAAACTGACAGCAGCCGCACTCTGGTCCAATTCCACTTCTAGGGATTTAACCGACAGCAACAGTCAGTTGTGAGAGAAAGATCTGTCTGTGCGCTTCTTTGCCACATTTTTTATGAGAATCAAAAATTTGCCCAGAAAAGCCAATGGAGTTTTGAATACGTATCGCGGGAAAAATTCACCCAGGTGCTGCAAGCTACGTGGCAGGATTAGAAAAAGGCTGGAGTAAAAAATGGGTTCCAAATGATACAGTGTGCTACAACTCTGTATAACTTTAAAAAATGAAAAAAAAAAAAACCCTATCTATAGCCTGTGTTTTCTAAGGTGGACAAAACGCTTTTGGGCAGAAATACGCCATGTTCCCGGCTTCCCCTGTCAAAGTGGAGTGATCGATCCGCTCCCATGGGAGGCTCTTTGTGCATGACACCTGTGGTGAAGTCGCCCCCCACCTGCAGCCCTCCTCACCCACCGCCCTCTGTGCACACCTGGATTCCAGGCCTCTGCTGGGCTGAGTGGAGAATCAAAGTCCCAGTGTCCTCGTTCCCCGACCCTCTCGATAGTGGCACTGTCACAGTCCTGGTCATCTAGGGGCCGCTGGGCTTTTTTGCAGGTGCCCTGTCCTCTCCGCTCCCCAAGGCCATGGTGCATGGCAGAGCCTGTGGCATGGAGATGGCCTGGGCTCTGCCAGCTGGAGCACCACCCCAGGACAACCTGAGCCACCGGCCTTGCTGGGCGCCAGCCCCAGAGCCAGCCTGGTGCTCAGGAACTGGGCTGTGTTTGAGGGTGTCCCTGCCTCAGCCCCAGCATGTCCTTCTGTCTCGTGGGCATCCAGCTCAGGGTGGTTTGAGGGTTTCTGCAGAGTTGCCTGCAGGGCAGGAAGTAGGTGCCTGCCCTCCCGTGGCTCCTCCTCCCTTGGCAGCCGTGCCCACCCCCAGCTGGCTGCCCTCTGGAGGGCTGGCTCCCCACCCTGCCCTCCCCACCCGCCAGCTCCAGCTCCCATTTCTCACCAGCTCCCATGGCTGGTCAACCGGAATGGTTGCTAAGCGGCGGAGTCCTGGTGTAAGGTGACAGCATCCGCCTCCTCTGGGCCTTGACGGGGGGAGGAGCTGCTCTCTTGGAGGATAAAGACACTGTGCCTGGCCCCCTGGGTGGCGTGGGGCCCGACCTAGTGACCTGGGCTGCCCAGAGCTTCTCGGGTGCCATTCCAACCAAGACAGGACTAAGTCTCCGAGGCCAGCACCGGGTTTCCAGGCCTGTTCACAGCCATCTGAGCCCATCTTGCCCAGGCCCCTGCATAGCAGGCTGGTGACCTGCCTGTGCCTTACAAGTAAACAGAACAGCAGAGCTCTGCCAAAGGCCCCTGTGGACCCGGGGGGGGTCAGTGCTTGGACAGTGTTGGACATAGTCTTGGCAGGGCTCAGGCAGTGACGTCTGCACAGTTTTTCTGCAGCAAACATAAAATCTCACTGTCCTGATGGGGAGGGGCAGCACCCCCCTCTAGGAGTGGGAAGGCTGTAAGTCCCTCTAGGGTGGGCAGGGCAGGCTGCAGGCCTGGGGGAGCTGATGCTACAACGCGAACCCCCTGCTCCTGGGCCTCACTCTGTGTCCCTGGACGGATGGGGTGAGGCTTGCCGCTGAGGGCAGGTGGCCAGTGTGGGCGGCAGGTGGGAGATTTGTCTTTTTCTTTGGTTTGGGGTTCAAGGCTGGGACAGACATCGCCATAAGTGGTTCTCGGTGAGGACTGGCACATTCTCCCTGACCAGACCTGCTGTCTCACACGCAGGCATGCTGGCCATGGGACCCCGCGCCTCGAGCCTCAGCAGCCCCGGGAGCAGTCTGAGGCCTGTCCAGCAGGAAGGGCCCAGGACAAGAGCCCTAGCCCCTCTAGAAGGCAGAGCCACAGGCCATCATGCTCTGCCTAGCGGCTGGCACTTCCCAGGACGTGTGGGGATATAGCCAACACAGGATCGCGAGGCTTGGGGTCCCTGCGCTGCCAGGTGTTGTCAGGGTAGCTACTCAGGGGGCACAGCTATGGATGCTCTGGCACGAAGCAGGCGGGGACATCTGTCCAGACAGGAGGGCTCATGTGGGTCTGTAAGTACGAGTCGTGAGATTACTTAGGACCAAGAGGTACTGTTGACAGTGGCTTTTCATTTTTAAAAAGCAGCAGTTTCTTACTGTTTTCCCAGTACTTTCTACCGGTGGTTATTTCACCATTTATTTTATGCTGTAGTTACATGTTTCCGGCTGTTGCTGCCTCTCAGGCTGTGGCCTCTGTGAGGTAAACACTGTGACCCCTTCATCTGTGTGTCCTGGGGACCCTTGGTGTGATGGTCACCACACAGGGTGGTGGGGCACAAGGGCCTGCTGGGCCCTGGGGGCTTGATCTTCCCAGCCATTTTGAAAGCTTTGTTCTGAGGAGGCTGCTTACCTGTGGTCCTACCGCGCACAGGCCGCCAGCATCACGGGCGGGGACAGGCCAGGTCTGGGTGTGCACCTGCGCCCGCGGGCGGGATGCTGGCCACCACTGCCTAGGGCCACCGGCTCCTCTCTGCTGCGGTGTCCAATCACCGCGTGGCTCCCTGCCAACTGCAGGCGGCGGGCCAGGCCTGCAGGGCTCGGTCCTGCGCCTGAGCGTGGCCGGTCCACCCCCAGCCGTCCAGGGACCCCGTGACCCACTCACCTCGGCCCCGCCGTGGAGCCATGCGGCCACGCCGAGAGGGCGCGGTCAACTGCTGTGGGCTCTGCACCTGCCCGGGCGCGGCCGCAGGTACTGGGGAGGGCGCGGGCCCGGCG
>NW_004955404.1:784076-787145 GCF_000276665.1 Chinchilla lanigera | reverse complement strand
TCCCCGCCGGCGCAGACCAATCCCGGGCCGCCCCCTCCCACGCGCGCCCCCTCCCCTCCGCCGCCCGAGGCGCCGGGTGTGCGGGAGCGTGGGCTCTGGCTCGGAGGATGCGGTTCTGGAATGAAGAGATGGCTCTGGAGGCGATGGTGCAGCGGCTGGGCGCGGTTTCCAGGCACACGGGTAGGAGGAGCGCTGCCTCGCACTGCGGATCCTAAGCTTGACATCGCCCGCAGAGCTGCGGGGAAATGCGTGCGGGGCGCACAGCCGCCCTCGCTGCTCTCTGTGGCCCTCGGGCGGGGAGGGAGCGGCGGCTGCATGCTCTGGTAGCTGACATGTTTCCGGGGACTGTCAGGCCATTTTATTCCGCTAGGATGGCTACAATGACTGCAGAGCAGGCAGGGCTTTTTAAGCGCTCAGGGTCTGCTGTGCCCTGGAGCCGACCCTTGGTGACTCCGAAATCCCCTCCCCAGCCTGCCCCTGCATGCGGGGACAGCTCGAGAGCAGCCACCGGGACGGGCACAGGTGCCCTGAGCGGAGGACCCGCTGAGTCCGGGGCCTTCGGAGCCAGGGCGGGCGTGGGGCCACTGCCGAACTCCTTCTGGGGGGAAAATCCCGAGTAATCTGGTGGGTCTTACCCCCACATAACGTGACCCTCAGGCAAATGTCTGAGAACCGTGGGCCACGTGGGGGCGAGGGGCAGAACAGCGTATCTGGACGTTTGTTCTCTGTATTGATTGAGAGGTTACTTCAGATGAGCTGCAAGGAGCAGCCTGACTGATCCCTCTAGGCGTTGGCGGAGGCTGAGCTGGCGCTGTCTCGCTGCGGCCTCCATCAGGCTGGGCACACCCAGGTCTCCCGGCTATAGCACGAAAGGAGACCGCAGTGTCGCCCGGTTTCCCTTAGAATGAAGAGGAAATAGAGAGATGCCACTGCAAGTAAGTTGCCAGTGCTTGTCCCATACTGCCGTGTGAGGGGATTCAGACCGTTACCCAGGGTCTCAGGCCTCCCTTCCTGGCAGATGCAAGCGATGGGAGCGGGTTGCTTTGGGTGTGGTCCCCCCCTCCCCCTGAGTGATGATCTGTCTTTGTGTGGGGCACCTCGCCGAGACCTTGGAAGACATTCAGCTTGTGAAGCTGGTTTTCTGAGTAAAATTGCTAAGTTTATTGTGTATGGAGCAAAACGAAGTAGAGCCATTCTGCCGTCCGTCCCCTTCCTTGCAGAAGCCCAGCTGCACTGTTCCGAAGCCTGGGCTCAGCTTCGCTTGGTGTGGGTTTGGCGTGCAGAGCGGAGAGGGCACCTGGGTGCTGCGTCCCCGGAGGCTGGGACCTGTGGAGGGCAGGGGAGGGCTCTTCTGTGTTTCCTGCCCTGCTCTTGGCTGGTGTCAGGATCTCGGTGTGGGAATGACTCCAACAGTGATGTCATTCCTGCGTTTTTCGGATTGAGGGTTCTTCATGAGCTCTGAAAGACACACATGCATTTGCAGTTGTAAATGCCTGTCTCGGGAGGGGAAGTGGCACTGACTGCTCACTGCGCACTGCCAGCCACCCTGTCTGTGCCCAGCCTCCACAGCCACCTTTGTCTTGTGGGGCGGAAGCAACCTCTCCAGATCTGTGCCCTCTGACACCCCTGCAGCATTGATGGCTGCAGTCCCCACCACAGCTCTTAGATCCGGCTAAGCGGCGCCTTCGCCTATGAACGCCCCATTGTTTGGCAGGCGAGAGGCCTCTGTGTCAGTGCCCTATTTGGCGCCCCCGGCACTGCCCTATTCCCCACCAGGGATACAGTCTTTACCCCTGCTGTGCGGGGCACCCTGGGGGCTTAGAGGCCATAACGCCATGTGGTAAGGGCTGGATACCCTGCTGTGGTGACAGGGGCCATGTGCAGAGCCAGGAGCTTGCTGTGCATTCCCTCCGAGGGAAGAGATATATCCCGGGCACCACCCCAGGGCTATGTCCAAGCACCTCCTGGAGAATTCCCCAACTGCAGCGCAATGGCTTCTAACTCCACGTCCTCTGGGGGGTCACGTCGGCTCAGTGCCCGGTGTGAGGTGATGGCTCCAGACATTGATCTGGTAGCTGGTGTTGCTGCTCAGGTGGGAAAAGCTGACTCCTGGAGGAGGGCATTGTGTCCGGGGGCTTGGGGAGCTCCTGGGAACTGCATGAGGCTCTGCCCCAAACTCCCAGCATCTCGTCTGTCTGTGCTCAGGACTTGCTGCGGTGTGTTCTAGCCTCGGATCGGAGTGTTGCTTTCCGTCTCCAAGGGCTTTCTTTGCCCGGCTGATCTGCGTGCAGAGCTGCACAATGTGTGCTCTCCTGGTGGTCTGTGCCTCTCAACCTCGAGCATGTGGCTCTCATATGTGTTCCAGAACCTGACGTTTAGGACCAAGGCCAGGAGATTCTTCTGATAGCAAAAGCCTCTCTGTGGTATGAAGGGAGGCGTTTTGGTTTTCTGTTTAGGTTTGCAGTCGTTGGTTAAAAAGAGAGAGAGAGAGAAACATTTGAGGGAGAAATATTATAGACCTACTTGATTTAAACCTTTGATGAATTTTGGAAGTGGTGAATTTTGGAAGCACCTCAAGCTAGAGTGTGCCTCTGCATCACCTGGGGCAGGGGCTGCAAAGTCACCGATTGCGGCCACCCCCAGAGCTGACTCAGGAGGGTGGGGTGGGGTGTAATCTGAGAATTTGTATTTTAAAGTTCTCAGGAGGGGCAGATGGGCAGAGTGCTGTAGAAGATCTTTCAATGTAGTCCCACCCTCTCCATTGACCTTGAGTGAAACCTTAACTTCATGGATGGGTGGATGAGTGGGTGGATGAGTGGGTGAATGTGTAGGCAGATAGATGGATGGGTGGGTGGATGGTTGGATGAGGGGATGGGTGAATGGCTGGTTCACTTTCTGTGTGAATGACTAAATGAATGGACAGTTGGATGGAAGGAAGGATATGTGGATGGATGGATGGATAGATGGATGGATGGATGGATGGATGGATGGATGGATGGATGGATGGATGTGTGTTATGGTTGATACATTGTGTCAACTTAGGGAGTCTAGAGGTTTGGCTAAGTGACT
>NW_004955404.1:782883-783816 GCF_000276665.1 Chinchilla lanigera | reverse complement strand
CTTTGCTCTTGTTGCTTTGCTATCTTTCACTGCCATAAACATTTGCCCTCTGCCATGTGGCACTCTGCCTTGGAGCCAGCCAAGTATGGACTGAAACCTCCACAAACTGAAAGCTAAATAAACCTTTCCCCTTTAATTTTGGGCATTGGGTGTTTTGTCTCAACAAAAGAAAAGAGAAAAGTAACAAGAGAACAAGAGAAAAGAGAACAAGAGAAAAGTAACCAACAAGAGAAAAGTAACCAAGACAGAATTGGTACCAGCAGAGCAGGGTTGTTGCTGTTACTATACCTGACCATGTGGTTCAAGAGCCTTTGGAAATGGCTTGTGGGAAGAGTTTGGAAAGGTTTGGAGATGTTGCCTGAAAGAGCAGAGCTCGAATGCCTTTGGCTGTTCTGTTTGGGAGATTCTGGTCAGAGCTCTGAAGGCCAGAAGGCTGATAGAAATACTGCCGGTATAGACCAGGTTTGGGAGGTTTCTGCTGGGAAGAAGGACTGCATTGGTTGTTGGACTCCAGACGATGTGTGTTATGGCTTGGCAGAAAGTTTGTCTGCATTTTGCTTGTGTCCAGAGAATTTGCCTGAAACTGAGATTAAGGGCAGCGGTGGACTAATGAATCTGGCAGAAGAAACTTCAAGGCAGTCAGACGTTGCGGCAGTGGCATGGCTGTTGCTGGGGGCTTTTAGCCAGATTTATATTGAGAACCAAGAGCAAAGAGCCCAGCAGGATGATTTAAAATGTTGTGAGTTTGGCCAGAAAGGAAGCTCCAGTAAAGCTGTGGGCTGCAAAGATAAGGCTGAGGAGATCTCCATTGCTGAGAAGGAACAGGAGGTCTGAGGTCATCACAGAAAGCAAGTTTCCACCCTTTGCAGTCTCAGAACTGCAGAGGTGAAAGACTTGCCTTGAGGAGAACGCTGCACAGCGCCAGGTTCCAGA
>NW_004955404.1:762502-775473 GCF_000276665.1 Chinchilla lanigera | reverse complement strand
GACTCATGCAAGCCCTTTGGAGCTCACAATGTGCCACAGATTGCTTCGAATGTTCCATTCGGAAACACAGGACTTAATGTTAGCCCTCCTGAATGTTGGACTTGCTTTGGTCCCAATGCTTTGTATACCCCTGTTTGTAACTTTTGGAATGAAAATGTTTATTTTGTGCCATTAAATGTTGGAAGTGTTTAACTTTTCATTTATACAGGGGCTTGCAACTAAGAGTTTGCCTTATATCTCGGAGGAGACAAGAGACTTGGACTTTTCAGCAATGCTGAAACTGTCAGGACTTTGGCAAGTCTTGCAGATGGACTAAATGGCTTTTGCATAAAGGGATGTGCATGAGTCTTTGGGGGGAGAAATGTTATGGTTCTAATGGAATATAATATCTTTGTACCTGGAAATTGGTTTAAAGAAATGTGTCTGGTTGCCAAGTTGACAAGGTGTGGATTGTTATGGTTGATACATTGTGTCAACTTGGGGAGTCTAGAGGTTTGGCTAAGTGACTCAGCAGGAAGCCAGGGCGCTTACTTTGTATTGATCCTGAGCAATCTGTGGAAGAGGAGGGCATGGAGATTATGTGAGAGCTACATGCCCCTTAGGTAGGGGTAGCCTGTTTACAGCGTAAAGCAGGAAAAGAGGCTTGTTGCTCCTGGCTTTGCTCTTGTTGCTTTGCTATCTTTCACCACCATAAATGTTCGTCCTCTGCCATGTGGCACTCTGCCTTGGAGCCAGCCAAGTATGGACTGAAACCTCCACAAACTGTAAGCTAAATAAACCTTTCCTTCCTTAATTTTGGGCACTGGGTATTTTGTCTCAGCAACAAGAGAAAAGTAACCAAGACAGTGGGTGGTCAGTAGACTTGTAGAGCTGTGTGGTTGAGTAGGTGAATGTGAGGATGAATAGATAGGAGGCTGGATGGATGGATGGATGGATGGATGGATGGATGGATGGATGGATGGACGGACGGATGGATGGACGGACGGATGGACGGATGGATGGGTGGGTGGATGGATGTGTGGTTGGTAGACTTTAGAGGTGTATGATTGGGTGGATGGGTAGATGAATGTGAGTATAGATAGAAGAATGGATGGATGGATGGGTGGTCAGTAGACTTCTAGAGCTGTGCGGTTGGGTGGATGAATAGGTGAATGTTAGGATGGGTAGATAGAAGAGTTTGAATACAAGGCAGTAAAAATGTAAGCTATATGATATTTATTTATTTATTTTTTCTTTTTTTATTTTAAAGAATAAAAGAAGGATAACATAATAATGGGGGGACTTAGCAAATTACAGACAAAATGGTAGGAAATTATCAATGGTTATCGTTTTACATATTATTATCTACAAAATAGTTTCTCAGGAAAACAAATAGACAAATAATAGTGAGTTAGAGACAAAAGAGGTAGGAGATTATCAAGAGTTGTTGTGCTATACTTTGGTATCTTCAAAGAGGCTTCTAAAGAAAATAAATAGAGCTATACATGAGTGACCTATTGAAAAATCGTTAACTATTCTCAATGGTTGTTGTAGGAAACACATAATAATAAACATACATTATGAAATAGGATAGGAACATTACAAACTTAACACAGTTATGGATAGATTAGTAGGAAAATATCAATGGCTGTTGTAATACATGGTGGTATCTTCAAAGTGGTTTCTCAGGAAGACAGAGATATGCAAGAAGGATCTAATAAGTAGTTACAGCCTAAGGGTTGTCAAAAATAGCATAGTACCTCCTCACCACTGACTCCTTTCACTGAGGTATGATGGCTGGAGTTATATGATATTTAAAGTGGTCAAAATTTAATGCTGGGAGCTAGCAACTTTTAGGTGTCTGCACACTGAAAAAACAAATCACTGGTTTGCCTTAGAAGATGGATAAAGGAGGATGTTGATGAGCCCACCTATTCCACCGGTTGGCACTCAGCCCTGGCACACTCTGTGTGGACCGAACATCTCCTTCCCTGTGCTGTCCCATCCCGTCATCTGTCTTCTGCACCGAGCTCAGCACAATCCGAGAACTAAAGTTCAGCTGCTAACTCAGATACTGGGGGCAGGGGGGTTTAGCCGGTGCTGTCAGAGTAGTGGAGTCTGTGTAGCTCATCTTCATCTCCCAAGCATCTTCTTAGCACCACGTCCATGGCTGTCCAGACCCCATAATAAATACAAGGGGAGCAGAGACTTTCCGGCTAGTTCTGTCACCAACCTATGGAGAAGGCCGAAGTGGCAAACAGACATTCCTTCTGTGCCAGGCCTAATCTGCGCAGTTTCTTCGTAGCCAAGACAGGTGTTGTTGGACAGAAGGGAGGGGAGTGTAAGAGTGCCTGGTAATGGTGGGTACGAGGGGCGGGAGTGCTGTGTTCCTGTCTGCATATGTAGAGTGTGACCTGTCTCCAGTGGGATTTCCACTGTCCCTACTTTTCCTGGGAAAACAGTTCAGTCCTGTAGCTCTCAAAGGTCCGTCCTGATGGAGCCCCTTCACCCACTCCTCCCTCTCTGTCCCCAGCCCACACATAGGACAGGTAGGCTCCAGCCCCTGGATGTGACCAGCTCCACCAGGGCCACCCTCTTCCTGGACTTTGGTCTGTGGCAGTGCTGCTCACGCAGCATCTCTTTTCACCTGGAACGTGTTTTCTTTCTTTGCACAGTGCTCCCTCAGTGCCTGCGGGAGCCAGGGATGCCCCTCCGTCCCTGTGGTGGGGCCTGGTGGCCCTCTTGCATCCCCTGCAGTGAGGCTCACAGCTCTCCGTGGCCCTGTCTGATGCCCACACACTGTGGACCTGTTCGGGTCCTACAGTCCTGAGGAGGCCCGGGTGCAGACCTCCGCGATGCCTGTCATTCCTGTCAGCTCTGGGTCCCAACTTCATGTGGGGCTGTACCCATCTCTGCCAGGCTCAGGCAGAGACCTCGCCTTCCTGGTGCCCCGTTGAGTGCCGCCCCCACACCCCTGACCGGGCACTGTGATGGGGAAAAGGCAGCTGCATGGGAACTCACTCTGTGTCTGTCGTGCTGGTGAGAGCCATGTGGCAGAACCCTTGCCACGTCCGTCTGTCCAGAGGACCCTGGTATCATGTATGGCGCCTGGCATCAAGGTGGAGAGGAAATCACTGCCCTGCAACGGTCTTGCCTCTGAGGGAATTGGTACTTTGGGCTTTGCAGATAAGCACTTGGGAGGCAAGTGTGGTACCCTGGGCCGTGCTGGAGTTGGAGGGGGAAACGCTGCATCCTGAGACTGCCGAGTTGGCTTCTGCCCAAGGCTATGAATTTGTCAGTGAAAAAGCCAAGACCAGAGCCCAGGCCGCTGGATGTGGACATCCCCGAAGTTCAGGATGTGTTGCATGAGAGACACCTAAACTATGAGGAAACTCAAGTGTTGCTCAGATGGGAATTCCTGGCAGCAGCTGTGCCTGGGTAGCACGCAGACTGAGCATCCCACTCCTGTGGGCTGACGCCACCAGCATGCTTCCAGGTGCAGACTGCCGCTGTGCCTCCTCTCACACCAGCAGTGAGCTCACGGTAATGGTGGGTGAGGGCAGCGCTCTGGAAAGTGAGGACATCCCACACCTGCCCGCCTTCTTCGATTCCTGGTCAGTGAGTGACTGTCACAGGCCCGGGAAGTATAAAAGGATGTCCTCACCCCTGTCTCTTCTTGGCGGCATTGTGATTTTCCTGAATCACAGTTGGAAACTAATTCTGAGAGTCCAGGGACTGATACACTGGACGCAGGTGGAGGGCTAGATGCTGGCTGACCAGGTGGCAGCCCAGGCCCTGCACCTCCCTGAGGAGTTGGTGCTTCATGTATGGTCTGTCTGTCTGCCTGTCCATCTGTCCCTCCATGCGCAGTAAGCATCTGCTCGTGACTGATGACCAGCAGTGTGTCATGCTGGCTGCATGGCTCTGAATCAACTGCTCTTCCTGTGGCCATGGGGGAGGAGCATGCAGTGTGCAGAGAACAGGAGGAGAGGTGTTCGCACCCTCCTGTGACTGTTGTGTCTGAGGAAATGACCAAGACCAGCAGGGCAGCGTTTTAGGGTAGAGGAATAACTGGAAGGGACTGAAACCTCTGTAATGGGAACATGGAAAGGAAACACTGAATAGTCACTTAATAAAACCTAGTTTCCCCCTTATCCATGAAGGCTGAGAATGTGTGTGGAGACCGCACAGGAGGCCTGGAACCACAGATGGCACCAAACTTACAGGCTTGGTTTCCCAGGCAGCGTGTTGTGCTGGCATGTGCTCTGTGCTGTGACAGTTTGTCTGCACCGCACAGCCTCTGACTAGCACACAGTCAGGACCGGGTGGGAGAAGAGCAATGCTGGGGACGACTCTGCTGTCTTCTTGCTCTGAAACAGATGCAGGGTGAATGCTCTCTTCAGCTAGTGCTGGAAAGCAAGGCCCGCTGGGGGTGTGGGCGTGACTGCCCGTCCTGGCCCTGCCGTCCTGGTCCCGACACCGCAGGTGAGAAGCAGCCTGAGAGGAGCGCTGTGCACAGGTCCCAGCCCAGGGCTTCGCAGCAGCGGCAGTCTCCAGCTGGGAGTGGGCCCAGCGGCGCTGAGGCAGCGGCTTCCAGGCCTGCTCCCCGGACAGAATGTGCTGTGGCTCCTCAGTTCCCCATGCTCAGAGGGCTTGGCTGTGAAACATGAGTGTGAGCTCGTTAAGAACGAATGCTTCTGGTAGATGAAGAGGACATGTGAAGACCCTGCAGACTCTGTACCCGCAGGCTGTGCGTCTGAGGTCCAACCAAGCCGAGGGTGAAAACGTGTCTAAAATTCCACCTGTACTGAAGACGCACAGGCTCGTTCTCGTCCTCACGCCTGCAATGTAGTATAACTGTGCAAAGGACAAGCAGAGTAACGCTGTCTGCATGGATCGATGTCAGCGTGGGCGCCCGCTGCAGGTCGTCTGGACACGAGCGCATCCCACGGCAGGATGCGCAGCAGTGGTATAAAGTCTGCCCGCTGCCTGTCGAGGACTCAGGTGTCCCGGGCTTTGCTGCCTGCCTGGGCATCTGGAGCTAGTCAGCCCTGAGCACCCTGCCTGAGCCGTGGAGCAGAGGCTGAGGACCTCGGCGAGGAGACCGGATCTGGGGGGCCAGCGTGCCCAGGCTCCCCCTTCGCTGACCATCCTCTGTTGAGTGAAACAGCTGAGCACCAAGCTGGTCTGGCCGCAGCAGCCTCACGTTGGCCATGCTGGGTGCTGCGGCCCCCGGGGCCTCTCCCTGGACCATACACTGTGGCCAACGTCCCCTGGCCTCTGGGCTGAAGTCTTGATCCTCTGTGCCAGCCCCTGCCGCTCCAGCCACACCCTGGCCCTGCTTCCCCTTCCCCTGGGGCTCCGCTTTCAGGGTTTCCTTACAAGCTGCTCTGCACCATTTGCTGATTGCACCATGGCTCCATCCCTTCTCCCTGAGAGGCCGCGAACCTCTTCCTCAGGACCCCACAGTGCAGTCTGCCAGGGCCACGCAGTCTACAGGTCTGACAGATGGACTGCCGCAGGCTCTGCTGCTCTGCGTGAGGGTCTGCCACAGCACGGCTGGTGCCGGCCCTGGGGACACAAGGTCCATCATCACTGAGTGGTTCTTCTCCCACTGTCCTGGGAGAAAGAAAACCTGTGTGCTGGCCAGCAACACCAGCCTCGTAGTGGAGAATTCAGTCCTGGCCAGGCCTCTAGGCACTAGTGAATTTGTAAGAAGCGTGGCCAGGCTGGCTGCAGTAGTGCACACCTGTAATTCCAGCTCCTGGGAAGGCAGAGGCAGGAGGATTGCAAGTTCAAGACCAGCTTGGGCAACTGTGCAAGACCCTGTCTCAAAACAGAATTTAAAAAAGGACAAGGATGTATCTCAGCACTCCTACGGTTCAAAAAGAAGACGGAAGAGGAAGGGGTGAGGAGGAAGAGGGGAGGAAAACTAAAAAGACATTTAGTCCTTGTCTTCGTTGTAACAAGAACCAGCATTGAAGTGTGCAGTTTCCCGCGTTGGGTCCTCCTGACGTGGTACTGACTCTGAGAAGTGTCCTCAGCAGTGGACAGTGATTCTAGCCCCCTCCGGTCTGCCAACTCGATTCAACGAAACAGTCTTCTGCAGCTGGTGATAGAGACTGGGGTCTTTGTGCCCTTGTGCGTGGGGTGTGCAAGGCAAGTGCATCCACCTGTCCACCGCATCTGCGCACCATGGCCATCCTGCCTAACTCCGCCGGCCCTCCTCAGAGCGGGCGTGTCCTGCCGCGTGTTCTCAGGGCCTGGTCACGTTCATTTGATAACTCTGGGTCTGGAGGAGACTCATTTGTGCTGTCTTTCACTCCTTACAAACTACTTGCCACTCACACACACAACAGTCTGGATTAGGAGCCGTTCAAGTGCTGGGCAGGCACGTGGGACGTTCTTGTAACAGTCTTGTGAGACTCCCGTGGGCCAGAGTCTGTGAGCTTGCAGGATAATCGCATGGCCGTGGGGAGAGCAGATGTGACCGGGACGTGAAAGCCTCTGCTCACAGAGCTGGCTGTGCTCAAAACAGCAAAATCTAGCCAAGGGGTGCTCTGGGAGGAAGCAGCGTGTTGACAGGTGTGCTGGTGGACTCCTGAGTGCCACCACTCACAGGGTCCCAGCAGGGGGACAGGGCAGCTGTGTGGGCTGTAGGAGGAGGCCCTGTGTGCGTCGTTCTGCAGTAAATTACACCCACAGCGCAGTGCAAGGGAGGCGCCTGGGCGCTGTGTTCCCTGCTCCTTCTGAGTCTGGAGCTGTCCTAACAGGAGCATCTCGAACTCTCAGAGCCTTGATGCTGTTGAGGTTTAAAAGGCACTGAAATGAACCCCTCAGGATCAGGTGTGAGGCTGTGAAGCCAGGGGTGCTCCAGGCACATGCCACAGCACCAGCTCCAGCCACGGGTGGCCCCTCAGGCATCACTAGGATCGCAGTGCTGTGCCCTGCCTTGCTCTAGGAAGCATCTGTGGGCCTGGGGCCCAAGGCCAGGAGCCAGGGTCAGGCAGGGCATCGGCCCTGGGAAGTGCCGCCTGCCAAGTAAGGCTGCCTCGCCGTCTCCTCCCTCCCTCCCTCCCGGCACTCCACAGTGGACAGAGCCACAGACAGCGGAACTTCCCAGTTTATTTCAAAAACGCCGGCAGCCGGTTCCTCCCTTCCTCCCAGTTTGTGGTTGTTTGTTTGAACTTGAGACTTCCTGAGCCTGGAAGGTGTTTTCAGCCTGAGCGGCTCCCTGACATTGTCCCTGTGTTCACACCGCCCCATAAGGAAGGAAGCGTGCAGGACTCACCAGCAGATGGGCGGGTGCAGCCATCCCCACACTGCCAGGCCCTCGGCACCGTGGCATGCGACCTGGGTTGCAGGACATCGGAGACCTAAGGTCTGGGTCTGGCGCAGTTCAGGAGACTCCAGGCCCTCTTTCTTTCTGCTGCCTCTGCCAAGTCCAAGGTCACCAGGGACGTCACACCCGGTGCTTCCTGCAGGTCACTGGAGCCTGCCCTGCATCACCCAACTGCAGTGGAGGCCAAGAGCTCGGTCACCCCGTGTGCAACCGTCCTGAAGAGTCAGAGCCGCGTGTGCTTTGCAGCGACCCTGTGACAGACACGATGGCTGAGAAAGGAGCATTTGGGGGGACTGTGCGTCGGTTCTGGTCCCTGCTGCGGAGGCGCCGGGGAGCACAAGGGCGCCTGAAACCAGGTGAGGTTCAGGGACAGAGTCACATGTCCCTGGGGTGGTGTCTCCGAGGGGTGTTTCTGTCACGGGTGAGAAACCGTGAGCCTTTAGGGTTCTTGAAACCAGAGACGGGTGTCGGGGTCTTGGGTGAGGCTGGCCGGTCCAGGTGACCCGGCTCACTTCTGGGCTGCATTTGTCGTCTTTCCGACCTGTTGGAGTGAGGGTCACAGTGAGGAGCTGCTGTGCACCCTGGAGGGGACTCTCGGCCCGCCTGCCCCTGGGGGTGCTGTCATCCCTGGGGTCCCAGTGCTGTCTTTCCTGCAGCCCCTCCTGCGTGGTTTCTCTTCGGGACCTCTGCTGTGCTCAGTGGAATTTGCAGTTGAAATTCTCACAGCCCTTATCCCTTTGCAAAGGGGCTTCCAAAGGAGCACGGGCTCAGCAGGCTGAGTTGGTGAAGGGGCTGTGGCTGCTCTCTGTCTCCTGTCTGGAGCTCGGTGCCTGGTGCCCCCCTGCAAGGGACCTGGACTCTGGGTTTGGCTGGGGACCTTTGGGCAGTGGTGACCTCTGACCCCAGGCATTACAGGGTGTCTGGGTACACAAATGCTTGCAGCACGCAGCCCTAGAAATGAGGGCCAGCCCCATGCCTGTCTGAGAGTCACCCCCTTCTCTCCCCGCTCGCTGTCAGGCCCCATAGACCCTGCCCCTTGCGGGAAGATTGGGCCCCTTAGCATCTTGGAGCAGAAGAAAGCAGCCAGGTGGGACCCCTAGACCCTCACGTTGACCAGGGTGCCTGGCAGGCCCAGGGGGGGCCCTGCTGGCAGAGTGTCACCCCCTTCTGCCCTTTCTCTTCCTCTTCCTGTCCTGTGAGGCAAGAAGGTTGCTCGCTGGGCAGCTGGTGCTGGCCACTCCCTGCCACCCCACAACCCCCGTGTTGCCCCACACAAGGGGAGCTGAGACCTCAGGCGCTCCTCTTTGATGCCGGTGCAGGAGGGGCTCTGCGGGGCCCCAGAGCACCCCGCCGTGCAGTCGGGGCCTGCTCCCTGCTTGGCCGTGCGCGGCCCGGTGAACTTGGGCATGCGGTGCCACCTCGAGCTGTCCCTCTCTGTGGTAGCCAGAAGCGGCACCTGGAGAAGTGCTGAATGGCCTCGGCTCTGAGTCGATCCCCTAGATCCCTCAGCCGCAGCCGGACTCGTGTCCCACCCTGTCCTTGGAGACTGCACGTCCGAGAGGACCTCGTGCTGGAGAACACAGTGCAGAGGCGTGCCCCTGAATCTGGTCTGCAGCGTCTCGCTGTGGCTGGGCTTCTCCGGCATTGCAGGGCGTGCGCTGCACCTGGGGTTTGGGTCCAGGCTGCGAGGGCTGCAATCTGTCTGCACAGCCCTGTGGCCGGAGCTCAGGTCCTAGGCCTTGTGTCAATGCTGATGGTCCACAGGGGCCCGGCTCTTGGACCTGTCTGTTGGGTGCTCCACCCCCTCCGCCTTCCCCAGACTCTGGCAGTACAGTTCCTTCCTTGGAGGGAGTCACTGGAGTCAGGGAGGTGGCCTGTGCCCAGCCGAGCCCCTCCAGGATTTGGGTTCCTGGAGGACAGGTGAGTTCTGCCGGGTGTGAGGAGTCTGGGGACCTGGCAGGGTCAGGGAGACCCGTGGGTGTCACAGTGTCTGAGCTGTGTGGGGTCTCAGGTCGAGCTTGGCAGAGCCAGGCTGCCGGCTGGCGCAGGGCTGAGGGCAGCAAGCATCCTGGGAAGGGTGGCGGGCGTTCCGATGCTGCCGGGCAGCGTCCTGCATGTGGTCTGGTGACAGAGGTCTGGTCACTTGTAAAGAGCAACCCCTGTGAGCAGAAAGCCTGCAGGGGTGGGACACATAGAGAGCCAGT
Source organism: Chinchilla lanigera (assembly GCF_000276665.1). Taxonomy (NCBI): domain Eukaryota; kingdom Metazoa; phylum Chordata; class Mammalia; order Rodentia; family Chinchillidae; genus Chinchilla; species Chinchilla lanigera. The sequence goes on along the minus strand of NW_004955404.1, from coordinate 765,948 downwards.
GACCCAGACCTCTGCTGGGTGCTGGTGGGGCAGTGGATGCTGGCTCAGTGAGGCTGTTTTTATGGACCTGAAAATGCAGATGGGAAGGGGGCCATTGGGAGGTACATACAGAAGCAGGACAGCTGGGGGGCGGCCATGTCCAGCAGGGATGGAGAGGGGCTGGGGCGGGCGGGTGCCTGGGAGGATGTCCCTGAGGCCCTGTGTCCTCCACCAGGGATGGGAATAGAGGGAGTGTGAACCATACTATCACAGCAAGTAGGGGACCTGCGGCCCCACAAGCCTGGATAGCCGGGCAAGTATGACCCTGCCTTGCAGGCTTGACCTTAGCCATGCAGGTGTGACTTTAGCTGTGCAGGTGTGACCCTAGCTACACAGGTGTGCCGCAGGCCTGCCTTTGTGTGATAAGGGTGGGTTGGCCAGACACGGATGCCAAGGAAGTGGGTAGCAGCTGGGGTGCAGGTGCCAGGTCCCCGGGCAGCTGGTGAGCTCTGAGTCTGTCTCCCCAGGTAAATGCAGGAGACACCAATAAGACACAAGCATCGCCCAGCTGTTGCTGAGGCATCCTGGGGCTCAGCAGTGACATCTACATGTGTGTGGGTGGAGGTGACATCTGGGCTGGGCACATGGTCGGAGCTGACACATGATCTGAGCTGTGACGGAGGACAGAAAGACTGGGACACTGAGAGCATGGGCCAGGGCATGTCACCATGCAGGAGTCACCATGCACAGGGGCCTGTCCTGGAGGTACATCCAGGGCTGCTGGGGGCTGGGGAGAGGGTCCTTCATGTGACCCCATTGGGTGGCCCCACAGCCAGGCCATGGACTGGCAGAACTGCAGAGCATATGGAGCCCCAGGCCAGAACCAAAGCCTCCTGTGGCATGCGTGCCTGCATGTGTGTGTGTGTGTGTGTGTGTGTGTGTGTGTGTGTGTGTGTGGTGGGCCTTCCTTTCTGAGCAAGTACTGAATATGCCCAGGGGCTACAGCCAGTCCCATTAGAAGCAGTAAGACACTGTGCTGTGAGTGATGAGAAACATTTTAAGTGGAGCGGAGGTAGCTCCGTGGTAGAGCACTTGCCTAGCATGGCTGGGACCCTGGGTTCTATCTCAACAGCTTAAAAACTAACACACCTTGGGGGTGGCACAGTGGAGCCCACATGCAGTAATGCTGCATGGGGCCTGGGCCCTGGGTCCCAGCTCAGGAAGGGACTCATCGTCCTCTGATGCCACCTTGGCTAGCCTTGTGTGGCAGCCATGCCTGGAAGTCACGCGAGCTGTGGTGGCACAGAGCCTGACCCCAGGCAGCAGGCTTGGCCATGCCAGGTCATCTGCTAGGACATGAGCCTGCAGGTAGGGGTACAGGCACGGGAACAGACCAGGTGACGATGGCACCGTGGCTCAAGAGCTTGCATCACTTACCACTCGGGTGACCAGATATGCAGGATGAGGGACAGGTAGGTGCCCGTGTCTCCTTGTGGCCCTGTCAGTCGGGCCTCCTCTCCGCTGTACCTGGCACTTTCCCTCCAGTCCACCTGCTGGCTGACTCCTCCCTTGCACATGAATCCCCGCATGTGTCCAGCTTGACCTGATCTCATCGAAACTCCGTACAGACCTCTGCCAGGTGCAGGGCCTGCTTCCTTGGGCTGTGCTTGGAAAGCGCCCCTTCAGGTTAGATCACCTGCAGGACTTCCCCGACATGTGGAAGAGGTACTTCTGACAGCAGAGCCTGGTGACTCGTGGCTGCCAGTGGTCATTTTCTGAACCAGAAATGGGTGTCATCTGATTATCCTGTGGGAACGAGGGATAAACATGTGACTGTCACCTCCATCCTGACCAGTAAGGCACAGTGGCACCTCCAGAGCGGAACACAACCTGTAACGATGCCAGACGCAGGAGCAATGTGTCACTTCTGCGCTGCAATATTAGGGTCTTTCACTTTACCATAGAATGACTGTTTCATTTACAATTTAGGAATTCTGTTTATTAAAAAAATCTGTCCATGCATCGCTTGGCAGCGACTGCTTTAAACAGAGACACGGTGAACACTTGGAGGCACAGGGTGAGCCCAGCTGTCCGCCCAGCGTCCTGATAGCTGATGCAGACAGGAAGATGCTTGAGTGTGAGGTCATGTGCCAAGAAGAGCCGGGCTTCTGGAGCGAACTCCTGGAGAAGCCAACCTGTCCGCTCTTGACATGGGAACGTTAGAACTTGGTGGAGGACGCCCTGGGAATTTTAAATTTCCCCTGGACAAATCAGTCTTCTTCAAATGGGCATTCTCAGTGGCCACCTAAGAATGTTGAAGACCTAACGCTGTTTTCATGGCACTGCCCAGACAGGTCCAGGTCACCCTGGGGCCGGCAGTGCTGGGACTGAGTGTGTCTCCAATGGTGGCTGTGTGAGAGGGGTGGCCTGCTCCCTCACCAGAGCCTCAGGCCACAGTGTCAGCCTTCCACGGTGCCACCAGGAGGCGGCCACAGTCCTGGCTCAGACCAGGATCACTGTGTCCGTGCAGGGGCTGGAGAGGATCCCCAGAAGCCCTCGGTTGTCCTGGAGGCAGCTCTGGATGGGAAAGCAGCTCCGCCCCTGGCCGCGAGTTGTGGGCCCTGCTGTGGGCATTTACGGGGCAGAGCTGAGTCCACTGGTCCAGATGCAGGAGGTGGAAGGAAGCCTGCGCTCACCTCATCGCCCGTTGGCTTCTTAAACACACCTCCCAGAACCTACAACCATCAGGCAAGGCAGTTGGATTGCCTGGAAACACGCAAGGGACATCTCAGGGGGGTGTCTTTGAGCTTGTCAGAGAAGAGGGTTCATGATCTGAAGAAATCTGGTGATTGCTGTTAAATTTTTAATTTCAGGCACCTAGGCTGAAATTGGCTTCTGGCTTTTTCACCCCCATCCATCTTCCCCAGGCCCCCAGGGGACCACTGGGTTCAGGCCAGGAGGACCTGTGTTGGGTACCTGCAAGTGTCTGCGGGTCTCTGAGGGGTCCTGGGGCCTCTGTGAGTCCCTGCATCATCTGTCAGCATCTTTGTGGGGTCTTTGTGGGGTCTGTCGGGTTGTAAAGAATCTGTGGTGTCTCTGGAGAGGCTCAGTGGGGGTCCATGGGCTTTCTGGGGTCTCTGTGTAGTGCTCTGGGATTCCCCTGGGTGTCATCTCTGTGGGTGTTTGTGGGTACCTGTGGGTGTCTGTGGGTATCTGGATCTCTGTGGGTGTCTGTGGGTATCTGTGGGTCTCTGGGTGACTGTGGGTCTCTGTGGGTGTCTGTGGGTGCCTTTGGGTCTCTGTGGGTACCTGTGGGTGTCTGTGGGTGTCTGTGGGTAACTGTAGGTGTCTGTAGGTGACTGTGGGTATCTGTGGGTATCTGTGGGTGCCTTTGGGTCTTTGTGGGTAACTGTGAGTATCTATAGGTCTCTGTGGGTGACTGTGGGTTTCTGTGAGTGACTGTGGGT
>NW_004955404.1:676179-761872 GCF_000276665.1 Chinchilla lanigera | reverse complement strand
CTGTGGGTGACTGTGAGTATCTGTGGGTCTCTATGAGTGTCTGTGGGTGCCTTGGGGTCTGTGTGGGTGTCTGTGGGTGTCTGTGGGCGGGTGTCTGTGGGTCTCTGTGGTCTCTGTGAGGTCTCTCTGGAGTGCTTCTGGGGTTCCCCTGGGTGTTGTCTATGTGGCTCCCTGCGGCACGTCTGTGGCATCTCTGTCCCTGAGGAACACTGGGTGATGGCACACACCCGCCACGCTCCCCATCCACACCCCCCATCCTGGTAAGGCTTCAGTCACCAGGTTGGCGTCCAAGAGCAGCAGGGACCTGGATGTAGTGCTGGTCTAGGTTAGGGATCTGTCCCCGCCCAGATCACTGGACAGGTCAGTCCTTGCCTGTCCCTCTGTCCACTGAAGTTATGTCGTGGTCTCTGCCTGCTGGGGTCCAGACTGTGGGCATGTGCTTGGACCCAGGTCTTCTGGGTCCTGAATGGAGGTGTGTTTTCTGCACTGCAAGCCGTCTGATTCCTAAGGAAGCACTGGAGAGGGTGCAGTAGGAACAGGGTCGCTGTCCCAGCCCTGCTCCCTTACTGAGCGAGTGCAGCTCCCCTGGGCAGATGGGACCCTGGGTGGAGGAAGGTGCAGCCCCAGTGTGCCTGACAGCATGGGCCACGATCTGTCCACTGCCTCCCCCGCCCTGGTGGGTGGAGACCGAGCTCCATCTCCTCACCTGCCTCCCCGCCCTGGCCCTGCACTCTGGGAATGGCGCGTCAAACCGTTCCTTCCTGGAGCGGAGCGGCCGGCGTCCTGGCATCCATCTGCCCGTGTGTGAACAAGCAGGGTGGGGCAAGGTGACCGTGTTTGGAGAGCAGTTACCCTTTAGCCTGAAGTGAAAGTGGAAAACAGCGGTTCCTGGCAGACGACCGCAGAGGCCGAGCTGTGCGCCCGCCTCTGGTGCCCAGAAGAGGGCAGAGGGCCATGGCAGACAGGCAACCGGCCCGAATCTCTGTGCCAGAAATGCAGAGCTTCTACCTCTATTCTGAGTGGTGCTCCTGGCTGCGCTTGGTGGCCGAGGGTGAGTCTGTGCCCTCCAGTCTCTGGGGAGGCCTCTGGGTGCGCGGCAGCAGTGCTGGGCAGTGTGGTGTGAGGGCGCTTGGGCTGCCCTCTGGTTGACAGGAAGCCATCCCGCTCAGTCCCTGGGTGTCTGGACCCCAGGGAGCCTGCAGTGGCTGAGCGTGGGAATCGGATGAATGTGCACACTCTGGTCGTCGTTGCTTATCCAGAACAAATAACATCCCTGCAGGGCCGGCCTGTGAAAACGTCGTGGCCATGTCCTTCAGCTGCCAGCGGCACTTGATAGATGCCCAGCAGAGACGCCGTTAGCTGTGTGGTATCGTCGTACCTTGACAAAGGGATGTTTCCCGGGGGTGACTACTTTGGAGATCGGCTTCCTCCTGCATTTAAGTTGAGTGGCACCAAGCAGTCATTGTGTCACTCTGCCAGGAGGGTGGGGACCTCCTTGGCCATGGGGGTTCCGCCCAGCCCCCAGGCCTTGTGTGCGGCTGGGGTCTGCTGCCTGGAAGTGGGGGTCCGTGGTGCAGCCTTGACCTCATATCTGTCTGTTGGGATCTGTGGGTGGGGTCTCGGAGGTTTGGGGCCCTGTGCGGTGTTTCTGCGTGGTGTGGGTGACATGTCCCCTGGCCCAGCAGTCTGAATCCTGCAGAGTAGAGCCTGGCCGTTGACAAGGCTCGCTCTGCTCTCCCTGAACTCATCCTGTATAGCTGGGAACAGTGAGCAGTGGTGTCGGAGAAGGCCTGCAGGGTCAGCGCCCATGGCTCTGCTTGTAGCCAGCTCCCCAGGGTGGTCGTGTGCACACAGCCCCCCTCCAGCTTCCTCTTCTGGTGGCATTGGAGGCACCCAGGAGGGCACGACATGTCCTGTGAAGACGGTGTCCCTCAGGCACAGCAGCCTTGGGTTACAGTGTAGACTCGGGGCACAGCGCCCTGTGGGTGAGCCCCTCCTGGACTCAGGACCCAGAGAGGGCAGGGAGGAGCACTGCAGGTCCCCGCAGAGAAGGGCCAGGACAGTGGCGGGACAGGGGACCGGTAGCAGGGGCAGCAGGCCTGACCCCGTATTGCAAGGCAGCAGTGGCAGCGCCGGGTGCCCCAGTGAGCCCCAGGGTGTGGATGGGACATGCCTTCACCTCATTCATCTGCTTCTAGGACAGTAGCATCCTTTTCCTTTAGGGAAACGGAGGCTGGGTACTAGCGGCTTCTGTGGGGTTCAATTCTGGGCCAAGGAGCCAACGTCTGGGCAGAACGGTCTTACATACTTGACAGACAGCGTGGGCTCATGATGCCCACTGCCCGCCCCGAAAGGGACCAGTACTTTTCCTGGTCTTTATGCACAGCCCAGGAGAGCATCAGGGCACGTGGGACATCACAGGCGCAGCAGCCCCGCGTGTCAGGGGCCTCCGTGGCTGGAGCACGGCTGGCAGCATGCGTGCGGTGCCTCAGGCTCAGTCTGCAGTGGGGATGGAAAGGCAGCAAGGCCCGGGACTCACACTGGAGTGGATGGGGTCCCGCAAGGCCGAGTCTAGAGTGGAAGGGCAGGGTCTGGGGTGGAGGGCACCCTCGGGTGGGCAGGGGCTTTGCAGACCTGGCCCAGGATCCCTGCTTCTGCCCCGGCTCCTGGGGAGAAAGGCGTCCAGTGCTTTCTGTTCAGTCTGTCCTGTTTCCCACCAACGTCCACCTCCACTCCCGGCTCCCTCGGGCCGCCGTGCACGTGACGGCTGTGGTCAGGCCGGCAGAAGTGCTGCCTCAGGCGGGCAAAGGCTGGCACCCTCCCCTCCAGCAAGGACACGGCAGAGGCTGAGTCAGGATGGCCAGAAAGGGAACTGAAACTCGCTTCTGCGGTGGGGCCGGCCAGCCCTGCACTGGAGAAGAGTGAGGAGGGCCAGGGCCAGGCAGACCTGTGTCTCCAGCCCATGCTGGCGCCATGTTGTCACTGCCCGCCCTGCAGGGACGGCTGACGAGAGGTAAGGCCTTCAGCTTGTTCGCTGCTGCCTCCATGTGGAAGGGCCCGGGCCACACCATGGCTGCGTGTTCGGGTGGCAGAGCCAACTCGAGAGAAGAAATGGTCCAGTGCCAGCAGAGGCAGAGGGAGGTGCTTCTCCCTTCTCAGCAGAAAGGCTGAGATCTTGGTGAGCACTGCCAGTCCACAGGGAGGGTCAGCGGGGCTGGACGTCAGGGGAGCACTGAATGAAGAGCTCGTGTCTAGAGAAAGGCGTTGGCTCGCGGCAGGGCAGGGAGCCTCCTTCTCGGATGTGGCCGTGGCTCCTGGGGTCAGTGGACGCTGGGTGGCAGCTCCTGCTGAGTCCACAATGACTTGGAGCCAAGGAGGCGGCACCGGTAACACTTTTGCTATTTGCCATGTGGGCATGGCGGCCTCTGCCCGGGGCCTGGGAAGCTTCCCGTGTTCTCTGCTGCCTTCGGTTTTTCTAGTGCTACGTGGGGAGCAGGGCAGGTGGCTCCGTGCCTCTGTGGTGCCCCGGCCGGCCACAGGGAAACACCAGTCTGTATGGCACAGAGGCGCCGTGAGCAGGGCGGGGGCTCAGCTGTGGCCCGAGGCCGGGGCAGGGGGGCCCCCTCCGAGCCTCCTGCGGTGCTCACACTTTCGGCAGCTCTGCCTGCCACGCTCCAGTCCCCAGCTGAGGGACGAGCCTGCCACCAAGGTCCCTCCTTCAGGCCCTGCATGTGACCAGCGAGGCTCCTTTGTGGGTGCCAACCTGTGGCCCCTGCAGAACTGTGGGGCCTATGTCTGCGCTGAAGGCAGCATGCACTGCCCACCCTCGTGGTTGCCGTCAGGAGGACCCACAGCATGCAGTTTAAATGGGTTTGAGCCTTATGGGGAGGAGTTTACTCGGAGCCCGTGGCCTCAGGCGGGTCTGGGGACCGAGACTTTCCCGAGTCTGGTTTCCAAGGAGAAGTTTTCAAGAACAGGCATAATGAGTCAGCCTGGCTCATGCTGCCCTAGAGAGCAGGAAATAAGACAGCGTAGAGGCCTGAGCGGGAGGCGATAGCCCGGCGGCCTGCAGTGCTCCCGTGAGCTGCCTCTTCCCTGCACGAGCCCCTCCACACCCACAGCCATTTCAAAAGGGTGTTCAGAGCGCTCCCCCAGCGCAGTATGAACAGGTCAGAAGAGCAAGCGCCTTCCGTGTCTGCACAGCATGGGGGAGTGAACAAACCATTCCCGAGGTCTCACAGTGCTTGTCCTCACCCATTCACCCATGGAGAAGCACGTTCTGAGTGCCTGCTGTGTGCCAGGCCCCGGGTAGGCGCTGTAGAGAGACTTGCCCACCTTCCTGGAACAGTTGCCACGCCCGGGACCTTCATCTGCTTGGAGCAGCAGCCAGCAGGCATGTGGCCCGGCCCCGTGTGGGCTCCTCATCACCTGCTCCTCCCGCCGGGCCCTGCCTCTGGCAGCCCTTCGGTGTAAACAGGCGGTGTTCCAGGATGTTGCTGTGGCTGTGGCTGGCATATGGCCCTGCCCTGCACCTGGCAGGTGATGGTGTGGGCCTGAGTGTCCATGCCCACCTTCCAGGACATGGAGTAGGCGGGACGTGAGTCTGGGGGCCCACACCCCCAATTTCCTGTTGGGGTGCACATCTCGGAGATACTAGATGCATTTCCCCCTGCGGGGGACGAGGCAGCCTCCAGGGTGAGACCTCACTGGAGTGGTGGAAAGTCTGTGAGCAGCTGGAGCTTTTCCCAGCCATCTGAAGCTTGTGGGTGGCTTGGGTGGAGAAGTCTCCCTAAAGGTGACAGCCAAGCATGCGTTCGAAATTTGCCCCCAGACTCCAGGTTTGCTGCTTTTCACTGCTGCCCCCAGCTGCCCCCCGTGGCCCAGCAGGACGACGTGTGCCTTCACATCCCGATGCTGCCCACTCACAGGCCCTCGCAGGCCCCTGCGTGGGATCTGGCTCATCCGGCCTTGCCCACCAGTGCCGTGGGCTGGGCAGGTGAGGCATTGGGCCTGGGGCGTGGTTCTTATTCAAAGTTCTGGTTTGTGTGCTGCCTGGGAACCTCATATTTAAACTAGCACAGCACTGCCTTCCCAGATGGACGTTGGCCTGGATTTGTAAGATGCACTGGCATGGAGGCCAGGCCTGGACCTGGGCTGTTCTGCCACCAGGTTGAGTGTGACTCACCTGTGAGGACAGCCATGCAGAGGCCAAGCTGCTGTGGGCAGGGCAGCCCTGGAGTCACCGTGCCCTGAGTGGATGTGGAAGTCAGTGCAGCTCTGGGGAGCAGACACTGGATGTGCTGCCTGGGCCCATAGGACAGTGACTCAGGAGACACTTCATGAACCAATAAGAAATGTCCCAGTGGGGCACTTGGTGGCTGATGGCCCGGCGGTCCACAGCGCCCTCCCCATTCTTGGGCTTCTGGGCTGCTATGCGTCCATGGAACATCTGACACCTGGGAAAGGTCACTTCAGCTTTGTTTTGTCTCATTCTGTTTTTGCTTTTGCACACGGGGGCGGGGCTGGGCCTGGGAGGCCCCCACTGAGCTGCATCCCCAGCCCTAGCTCCGCTGTGAGGAGCCCACTTCTCACTGCTGGTCGGAGCCAGATAACAGCAGTGCTTCCAGTCAGCATCTGTGCACCTCTCTGGCTTTCCACGCTGCCAGGCCCAGGGGCAGGGTCCAGCCATCACCACACGCCTGGTGGGCATTCGGCCGTGTCCGGGTGCCAGCCAGGGAGGAGTGGAGGAGGGGCGCGCACTCAGTGTGCCGGGAAGCCCAGGGCCTCCCCTGAGGCAAAGTTTAGGCCGGTGCTGCCCTCCTGCTGCGGGAGGGAGGCAGACTGAGCATGAGGGGCTGGAAGAGGATCGGGATAGGTAGCCGGACGTGTCTTAGTCATTTTCCTGGGTGCTGGGACACAACATCTGACACCCACAAGTCCAAGGAGGAGAAGTTTATTTTGGCTCACGTTTCGGCCCTGGCGGGCCGGCTCCAAGGCAGGACAGCAGGCAGAGGCAACTGGCAGAGGAGCGCTGCTCAGGGCATAGCGCACAGGAAGCAGAAGGGAGGAGTCCAGAGGGAGATGGAGCTTCCAGGCCACGCTCCAGGGACCGCCTCCTCCCGCCAGGCCCCGCCTCCTCCCACCAGGCCCCGCCTCCTCTCACTAGGCCCTGCCTTCTCCCACCAGACCCCACTTCCTCCCGCCAGGCCCCACCTCTTCCCATCAGGCCCTGCCATAGCAAGTCAGCTGTGAGCCCAGGATCCAGTCACCTCTCAACATGTGAAGCTTTGGAGCCATTTTAGATGGAAACTCTTAACAGGACCTAGGCCTCCTGAGTGAGGTACACGGTGTGTCAGCCCGGATATAGGAGTGGGTAATGGGCTCCAGGCACCCTGCATGGTGGGCAGGACAGCAGGGAGTGCAGTGGGCAGTGAAGGTCCAATCTAATTGCAGTCCAGGAAGCTTTCAGCTGCAGGGACGACCACAGGGGCTTTGATCAGAGACAGACTGGAGACTTCTCTATAGCAGGGAAATCTGAAAATGGGACACAGGAGGCCTGTGGGCAGCCATTCTCAGAACCCACTCGGATGGCCGGTCCCCAGGGAGCACCCAGCACCTGTCCATGCGTCTGTGAATACCACTGTCAGCTATTGCATCCTTGGGCTGACAGATGGGGGACAGCAGGTGTCCCTGACAAACCAGCCTGGACCAAGAGGCAGATGGAGCCAAGGGCCCTGGATCCGCGCAGGGCTCGGACTGGGGCAGGAGGACAGCTTTTGAAGGTTGTGCGAGGTGGAGAAGAGATGGCGTCACTGTGGGCTGAGGGCAGGGAATGTGAGCTTGGGAGGGGAGAGATAAAGCAGGAACCTGGCCTGGAACCCAGTGGACTCAGAGATCGCAGTGTGTCCGGGGAAACAGCATGAGATCCGGGAGGCTACTCAGGAGCACTGTGACCTCACCGCACGTGGGGTCCGGGGATGGCCAGGTTAGATGTGTGCAAGCTTTGCGCCTTATTCCCGGGGCCCAGGATGGAGGGCGTCACACACCTCTCTCCACTGCCACGAGGAAGCCCATGAGAGTTGGCTTGGCCCTGGGGGCCAGGCACAGTGTCCCTGTTGGGTGACGTCACCAGGGCCGCCCTGGGGACATGAGAGGCTTCTTGCGTGACCTGTAAACTGCACTGAGGAGATGCTGAGGGGGGGGACGCAGGCCTGACCATTCTGCAATGTTTAGATCCCCTTCTCCCAGTGCGGGGATGAGGCTGGTGGGTCCAGCTGCAAAGCTGTGTCCTCACTCGGGAGTGGTAAAGCCGCAGGTGCAGGCGCTTCTTCCACCTGCTCTCCTCCACAGAGGGGAGCTGGGTGCTATCACGATCCCTGGCCTCTCCTCGAGGTCCACCCTTTGCTGCTGTGCCAGCCTGTGTCTCGTGGATCTTTATCACATCCTTGTAATGGAGTCAATGGCGCCTTCCCACTCGCCTGTTTGTCCTGTGTCAGGCCCTGTGCCCAGGGCACTGGCATCTTCTCCCTGCAGCCCCAGATACGTTTGGCAGGAGCGCATGGCAATGTCCCCATCTAGGGGCCAGAGGTACCTGGTGTGCACCGCTGTGCCCCGTGTGTGCTAGGAGCCCAGTTCATACACCTGGGTTTATAGATGAGGTCACTGAGGCTCAGGGAGTGAAGTGGGCCAGTGAGGGCACAAGGTGGTGTCCAGCGGGTGGAGACGCAGGCCTGCAGGCATCACTGTGTGTGGAGTGAATCACTGGAAGAGAAGGAAAGGAAAATAAGCTTGAGCGTCAGGACAGCCCTGGCACATGGTCAGGCTCCCCAGCATCCATGTCACCGTGTCTGTCCCCGTCCTGGGCATCTGAGGCTCTGTCCCTGAGCTCTAGCTGATGTGCTGTCAGAGGTGGCCAGGGGGCCAGCATGGGGGACTCAGGTCTGGGCCTGCTCACCTATGTAAGGTGACACCACAGTCCTCGCCTGTGCGTGCAGCCAGGGGACACTGGAGAGACAGACCCCGGGCGGGGTGTGCGGTGTTGAGGTCCTGCCCTCCCCTGCTTCTCAGGGGTCAGGGAGCAGCTCAGTCCCTGCCCCCCGACTAATCCCCAGGCTGCTGTGTCCCCATCCTTGGTGGGCATGGAGACAGTGACCGTGGGGTCAGCGGGCAGCCATGGCTAGCCACCCTCCATCCTCATGCTCTGGGAAGCGGCTTCCCTGTGGCCAGGGTCATCCCTGCACCCTGTTCCATCACCCACCTTGCAGGCTGCACCCGCCCCCCGTGTGGTGCCAGGCCCATCTTCACCCAATCTGCACACCTGGCCTTCTTCCCAAGCCTTTGCCCTCCTCTGCAGGGGCCGGGTCAGATGCCCACAGTCACACCGCTCGCTCCTCCCGTCCCAGACCCGCCCAAGCCGCTCACATCTAAGGGGTACCAAGGGAGAAGGTGTTTAAAAAAGGATGCCCCAGCTTTAGAGCTCTGAAAATTGGAGTGGAATTTCTAAAAGCACCACGACGCAGCACCAGGGTGATGTGCTGCCCAGCAGACCGGGCCCTGCCCTCCCTGCTGCCCAGGTCTGCCCTCCCTGCTGCCCAGGTCTGCCCTCCCTGCCGCCCCAGGTCTGCCCTCCCTGCCGCCCCAGGTCTGCCCTCCCTGCCGCCCCAGGTCTGTCCGCACTGCCCCCAGCATGTGCAGCTGAGCTGGGATGTGACCTGCACCTGGCTTTGCGCTTGGGCTCACTCTCTGTTCCACGCAAACCGTGAGCTTTTGGGGACCAGCTCGCAGAGGACTGGGCCTCCTCTCCACCCACAGCCGACCCTCCACTGGGTCGGGGCCCTGGCAGGGCAGATCCAGGGCCCCAGCGGCCACACCCTCCTGCTGCCCACGGCACCCAGACACGGCTGCGCAGTGTTTCCGTCTGGCACAGCTCGGCCGCCACCTGGCACCCTGAGCTGCTTTCATCTCCTGCCACCCCCACGAAACTCCACACAGCGATCAGACACACCTGGCCCCCATTTCGGCTGAGCTGCCTCTCCCTGCCAGGTGCGGCCCACAGCTGGGGACCTAGCTCCCGGGTCCTGGAGCCCAGCCTGGCCACAACCCCGGGTGGCTCACAGCAAGTGCTCGGTGCCTGATGCTCAGGGCAACTGTTGTCTTAGCGCCACAGGACTTTGGGGTCTTCCTGTCCTGCACATATCAGCCAGGGAGGACCTGGGCAGAGCAGCATCTGGGTCTTCGTTCACCCTGGACCCAGACTCACCATCAGGAGCCTCAGGTGGGTCCTGAGATGCGACCGCGGGCCTGGGGAGATCGAGTCACCTACACCCACTGCTGCCCTCAATCCTGGCAGCAGTGACCCCAGCTTGAAGGTCCAGGTTATGATGGGGGACACAGGTGGCTGACAGCATTCCGATGACTCTTGCCTGACACCCTGGGGGGCCCTCTCCTGGCTGCTGCCCATGTGGCCCAGCCTTGGTGTCCCGTCCCAGTGGACAGATGGGGCCACGCCCTCCCGTCCCTGCTTCTGCAGCCTTCTGTTTGAGTTGGCCCCACCTGTGTTTGCTCTTGCACTGTGTCTGCCCCACACCGTGGCCACACCTGATGGAGCGGCTGTGTAAAATGCACTTGTTCATCAGAAGGAGACAGCTGTGCCCATCCGGGTCATTTGTGCCAGGCCACTTAGCCCACCTCACATGCCCCATTTAAACAGAACCACAGGTTTCGCTCCTGCAGCCCCTGGGGCGGGAAACCAGCCACCACCCAAGGCTGCTGGACACTGGGCCTGGCCTTGCCCTCATCATCACGTGAAGAGGAAGCCAGAGGTTGAGCCCATATGCCTCTCTGAGGATGATCCTGGGGACCCCTGGACTCTCTGGCAGGTGGCGGGCCCCAGTGCAACAGCTGCTGTCGATGCCAGAGTTCAGTGTTACTGTCTGGAAACCTAACCTCTGCATGCGCTTACACTGGAAAGCACAAGTAAGCAAGGAGCCGATAAAAACAGACGCAAGAGAGAAGCTCCTTCCCCGCCATTATGACCCCCAGGGGGGCGGGTCTGTGGGGAGGGCGAGGCCACGTCTTCCTGGAGTGAGTTGGTCTCTCAGGCAGCATGAACGAAGCAGGGCAGGGCCGGTTGTGGCTGCAGTGAGTCTAGGACACGCACACTAATTTCCTCTTCCGGTGGGGCCTTGCAGACTGTGGGTACAGTCCAGTGGAGCAGCTCCCGGAGGTCACACCATGGTCACACCCCAGGACTGAGGCCAGTGCCCACCCGTCTGCCTCTTGTGGGACATGGGGAGAGGTTGCCCTCCCCATGACACGTCCACTTGTCTGATGGACAGGGAGGGTCTGGCGTGGCCTGCAGGTCCAAGGTCCTTGTGTACACAGAGGTCCCAGTGTGATGACAAATGGGGCTTGGGGACATGCAGCACCAGAAGGGAGGAGCGGGACTGTCTTGCTTCTGTCCAGTGACCCTCCCTCTGCAACTTGGCTTCTTCTTGTCAGGGAGATGGGCAGCCCCGTCACTGTCCCTGTGCTTTGAGCTGAGGGCCTCCATGAGGGAGCCCAGTTCTCGGAAGTTGTCTCTGCGTCATTCCATGTACATGTACACCGTGCGGTGCTGAGGCTGCTGAAGGCCCTTGCTGTGCTGTCAGGCCCAGAGCATAGTAGAGTGGATGTGGACCTCAGTGGACTCGTGCAAGGTGGACCTTGGGGTCTTCAGCACAGGAGGGAGATGTGGACCTTGACGGCCTGGTAGGGGTGGACATCACACTTCAAGCTCATGTCAGCGGTGTGTGTCCATCAGGATATTCTCTAGCTGAGCATCGTCTGCAGGTGGGTGGAGGTCTGGGACTTGGAAACTGAACACAGGAAGTCAAACTGTGCTCGGCTGTGCCAAGAATTCCACCTTGATGTGCACCTGTGACCTCAGTGGCTGTCCTGCCCCTGCCGGCTAATGACTCAAGGCTTATGAGCTGGGTCTCAGTACATGCAGCTGGCAGAAAAGCTGACCGAAAAGAGGGGCCTCTGGACCCCAGACCGGAGGTGACAGGTCTGTCTTGTGCGGTGACAAGGCCCCATGGCGTGGCCACTGGAGTCCAGAGTGAGAACCTCACTCCCTTGGCTAAAGATGGGACCAGAGATCCAGAAAACTGCAGCCTACAAAGGCTGTTGGGTCAGGCCCGAGCCCACCAGTCCTGAGTCCACACGTAAGGGGCCGTTTGGACAGTGCCCTTGGCCTGAGTCCACGTGAAGAATGGAGCTAATTTCCTCTTCCGGTGGGGCCTTGGGCGGGGCAGCCGTCAGTGTGGCGTGTTTTGGGGAGTGGTGGAGGAGGAGGCTGGCGCTGAACTGGTGTTAGCTTCTGGATGTCTGACGGCACAGACCAGGGTCTGAGTCTGAAGTAAGCGTGGGACTCAGCCAGTGCCTCGCCACAGCTGGAGGGCAGGGGTGGTGGCTGCTGTCCACGGAGCCAGGGCCTCATGAGGCCCGTGCGAGTGTTCTCAGTGGTCTCACTGTCTTGCTGCTTCAAGATGGAGAAACTTAGGTTTCAGTGGTGAACAAGGAGCCCAAGGTCCTATGAGCTGTAGTTGGTCTTCCAGGATGTCCCTCTGGGGCGCAGAAGAGTGCAGGGTCGGGGCACAGGGGGCAGCCGCTCCCCGATGGAGAGCTGTGTTCTGTGCTGACGAGCTATCAGGCAGATCCTCGCAGGGCAGGAATGCAGTGCACATTGAGGGTGGAGGGAAGCTGGGGCAGCCTAGCCCACAGGGGTCCAGAGGCCAGGATGCAGCCCTCCCAGCCACCTGGGGTCAGGAATGATGCTCTTCCTGGCCCTGGCTTGGGGGCCTTGGCCCCAAGGGCACCTCAGCTCCATGCTAGTGCCACCCCTGCCAGGCCCTGAAGTCGAAGCCCACACCACCTGGACCTCTAGGGTCCTGCCCTGGTTGTCGAATCCCATGCTGGCGGCAGGTCTCAGTGTGCTCTCGAGGACCTGGTCTAGGGTCCTACCTTCCCTGCTGCTCCGGGGCTTCCAGGAGCCGTGAGTGCCCAAAGCCAGAGGAGCTTGGCTGGACAGACGGCAGGAGAGCAGAGGCCCTTGCATGGGTGGGATCCAGCTCTCACCCTCGTGGGTGTCACCAGGGCAGAGGTGCAGGCCCTCCTGGAGGTCACCTCTCTCCTCCAGCACCTGTCCCAGGTGGGACCTGGTTGAGCCAAGCCCCTGTGGCTCTTGTGGTAGACAGGACCTGTGGGGTGGACTGGATCTGCCTGAGCCAGGGCCCCTGTGAGGGGGGTCCAGACGGGCAGCGCTGGGATCCTGAAGCTGCAGCCAGCGGCTCAGCTGCTGCCAGGGTTTCAACGGTTAAACCGTCCGCACAGGATAAATGAGCTCAGCGCAGCTCCCTAATCAGGGACATCAAATCCGTGGCCTGGGGCGGAGCAGCCAGGGGCCCAGGAGTCAGCTCTGAGCGGCGGCCCCAGCCGGGAGGTGCTCTGTCCCCTAGCAGCCAAGATGGAGCTGTGCTGCCTTCCTTTGTGTGCCCGGGGCGGGTGTTCCGAGAAGTGGGTTGCCACTCCTGACCGGTGACGGTGCCAAGGCCGGGACGGGGACGGTATGACCCTAAGCCTGGTCTCCCTGCTGTCCCAGGACATCTCAGCTTTGTGGCTACTGCTGAAGACGCAGGCAGGTGTGTGTCTGGCCACCCATCCACAGGGACAGGCGGGTGTGGAGCCCCACGGGCAGCTGCGTCCGGGAAGAGCCGGGGACATAGGCAGTGCGCATTGTTGACAGAGGAGCCTCTGCTGTGCAGTGGGAGGTGGGCGGGACCCGATGCTGGTCAGCCCAGGGGGCTCTGCTGTGAAGGACAGAGGGACACAGCTGACCTTGGGGTGGAGGTGGGGCATGGGCCACAGCTTCCCACCTAGGCAGCCCCATCAAACAGGGCTGTCTGCTTTGGGATGAGGTGCAGCCTGCACCTGGGGGGAGCGGCAGAAATCCCTCTCTGGCGCCTTTGTTCAGACCGTCATAGACGCAGCAGGCGGTGACAGACACACAGAGCGAGGGTGGAGGTGCAGCTCCTCCTGCAGGGACAGCCCTGACTCTGGTGGGCAGGGCTGGGGACCTGACCGTAGTCGGCCCGGCCGTGTCCGGCGCTGGTCTCATTTTAGCGCTTGGTCCGAGGAGGTGTGGGAGTGACAACCGCTGGGAGCAGAGGGACCTGACCTGCAGAAAGGAGAGCGCAGGGAGCACGGCCGCCTGGGCAGAGGCGGTGGGGGCGGCAAGCCGGGCCCTGGGTGGGTTTTGAAAGAGGAAGGCCGGGCCTGAGGTGGTTGCCCAACTGCGCCTTCTACCCAGACGAGCTTGGTGAGTCCATTGAATGAAACCCCAGCTTCCACCGACAAGGAATGAACACTCGATGTTTCCAGCTTAACAGGAAGCAGCTGGGGCCGGGCTGAGGCTGGGGTGCGTAGTAGCTCGAGTGTAGTTACTCGTTGTCACTCATGCGACTTAGAAGCATTTGATCACATGTCTGTCGTCAGGGTCTGGGTGGCAAGGCCAGGACACCCTGGACTGAACCCAGGGCCTTCATACTGAGCTATACCTCCTGTCCTGTGTGACAGAGTCTCACTAAGTCGTTCAGTTACCCAAGCTGGGCTCCAACTTATAGTCCTCGTGCCTCAGCCTCCCAGAGTGCTGAGATTACGTTCCCCACTTGTTTATTTTCAAGACAAAGGAGCGCACAGTGAGGGTCCTAAGGGAGTGTGACGTGCTGAGGGCTGGGGAGCAGCCCCCCCAGGCCCTTCGGGGTTGAGTCCACCGGAAGGCTTCGAGGTGGGAAAGCCGCAGGCCCTGGTGGGCGTGGCGGGGTCAGTGGGTGGGCGGTACTACCTGTGCACACTCCGGGCCATGGGGCAGCACGTTACCAGCTAGCCCCTGCTCTGTACACGCCTCAGGGTCGCGGTGGGTTTCCCCGCTGCTGGTCGGCAAGGCTGCTGGGGTGCGGTCTGGGATGCAGAGCCCACAGATGGGCTGAGCACGCGGGTCAGCAGGCCACCCTCTCACAGGACCCACTGGCTCCTGCCTGGGGCCCCGGCAGCTCTGTGCCACTGCCAACTGGTGAGCAGGAAGGGCTGATGTCCCCTGGGGCCACTAGTGTTGACCTCCCTGAGCTCCGCGCTGAGCTCCTGTGTTGACAAACAGTTGTCTTCGAAAGGAGCTCAGAAGAAAGAAGCCATCAGAGAGTTCTTTCATTTCTCAGTAGCTCTGGGCTCGCAGTGTGTGACAGGCATATGATGTGTGTGACACGATGTGCATGTGATATGTATGTGTGTACATGTGGCGTGTGACCTACGTGATGTGTGTATGCACAGGGTGTGCCTGTAACATGCATGTGGTAAGCGTGTGATATGTGAATGTGTATGCGTGTGACAAATAGTATGTGGCATGTGCTGTGCATGTGTCATATCTGCACGTTGTATGCATGTGATATGTATGTGACCTGTGAGTGCACGTGACCTGCACATGCATGGGACGTGTGTGACGTGTGCATGCGACACATGAGCCATCCTCTGCCTGTTCTATAAATTGGCAGCCTTGCTTTCCTTGGAACATCAAAATTGCAGGGTGCTGGGGCCGCGTGTGGGACCTCGGAAACAGGGCCGGTGGGTCTCAGGGCGTGCTGAGTGCCCAGCCTCAGGGCGCCTGTAGGATGTGGCTGCCAAGGCCACGTCATCACCTGCTCTGCTGTGGCATCTGCTGGCCACAGCCCTGCGTCCGAGCTACACCAGGGAGACCACGCGCAGCCTGTGAGGAGTGGGGCTGTGGGTGAGTGGTGAGTGCCAGGCCTCTGCCAGTGAGTCCTCCCTCCTGGCCTCCTCCAGCTGTGACAGGGTGGGATGTTGAGCCCCCAAGATTCTTCCACCTGACCACTGAGCTCTCCTCCCAGGCCAGCTCGAGCCTCCAGCGTCCCTGGACACTGCCACAATGGCCCCATGCCCTCGTATCTGGGGCTGTCGGGATTTGGCACCTGACCTGGGTGGGGTGGGGTTGGCCCCCCTGGGCATCTGCTCCTTGTCCGGGCTCAGCCCACCCTGCACATGCACCCTGGGCTGGAGCTGAGGCCCTTAGGCAGGGCCCTGCTCTGTAGGTCAAATGCAGACATGGGGGAGGGGGTTTCCTCCTAATTGGCCCCGGAGGTGCGAGGGGAAGAGTAGAGGTGCGAGGGGAAGAGTGGAGCCCTGGGACACCGTCCTCCGGGGCCCTGAGCACAACAGCTCCTTGTGGTGAGGTTTTGATGTCTGTTGCTGAGACCAGCGCTTTCCTCTAGTGACGCAGAACCTTGAGTTGCTGGGCTGAATTCACTGAACTGGCAGGCTCCTCGCTGGGACCTGAGAGAGACAGGAGCTGGGAACCTGGCCTTGCTGGGGTCCTTGAGGGCTGGAGGCTGGCAGCTCTGTCACTGGCCTCCCTTGGGCCTCTGCACTGCTGGGCATGCTGTGTAGACGGTGCCCTCTGGCCAGTGCGTGGCAAGTGTGACACGTCCAATCCAGGGCCAGGAGCAGCAGAGGTCCCTGAACAGGAGCTGTTCCTGACAGTGTCACAGGTACTGCATGCCGACCCTCACACAGGCCCTGCACAGGGCTGGGCAGGACTGGAGCCAGCATAGGTGCGCTAGGGCCTTCACCCTGTGGCTGTCCCACTCAGTGCCTGTCCCTCTGTGCACCGGCACACTTGCCAACCCATGCACCCGCACACCCGCACCCCTGTGCACCTGCACACCAGCCCCCTCTGCCCCCGTCCACCTGCACACCTGCTCATTCCTCCAGCCATAGCCTCCTGCGGGGTGAGGCAGACCCCACAGACTGCCCACGCCCACCTGGACCTCACACTGAAGGTAGTGCCTTGCACGCTCAGCCCCAGGAGCCCCAGCCTGTGCCCAAGCCTCACTGTGGGGAACTTCAGCTCTCATGCCCCCTTGGCAGCCCCTCAGGTGCCCTCAGGTGCCCTGAGCCACACAGCTGCGTGGCTCCTGGGGTTTTCTCCCCTTGGTCTCCTGTTCGTCCCTCATCTGGCGCTGTGCCACTCTCCTGCCTCCACGGAGCCCCTCCCTCGGGCTGCCCCATGTCCCTGTATTCCAGCTGCGTTTGGTGGCCCTGAACACTGTGACGGAGGTTCCCGTGGCCCTGCCCATGGCCCTGCCAGCCTGAGTGCTGCCATGAGCCGCAGGAGCCCTGGGCCCAGGACCCTGCTGGGTCTGCCGTGCTCAGGCGGGCATCAGGTCTCGGCCTCTGAGGGGTGGCCGGCTTGGACAGCGGCCAGGCTGCCTCCGCTGCCTCTGCCTTCATCTGGGTGTGGCCTCCTGGGAGCCCTTCAGCACAGTCACTTGCGGTCAACACCCGCAAGCTGGCGCGGGGTCTCACGACTTCCTGTGCAGCCTGGTGCTGCTCGCCTGAAGGGATTGCGGGGTGAGGTGGGGAGAGGCGTGGGACATGTGCCCAGCAGACAGCCGAGTCCTTCACCACTGACGTCCAACTTCGGGTTTTGTTATTTTAAAGCATCAGCCTAGCCCAGGCTCTGGGGCCTCCTGATGCCAAATCATTTTCCCAGCCACACAGAGGCATCACCTGCATTGTCCCTCCAGTACTGGGTGCACCCAGGAGACACCCCAGGTGCCCAGGGCCAAGGCCCTGCGACATCTAGGCGACCTCAGGGCTTGTGTGTGGGGTGAAGTAGGCCTTGGGGGGTCTTGTTCTGACTGCTGACTTCTCATTAGGAAATGTTTCTTAAGCCAAGTGTGGTGGCCACACCTGTAATCCCAGTAACCTGGGAGGCTGAGGCACGAGGATCACACGGTCAAGCCCACCTTGGTAACTTAATAATTTAGCAAGGCCCTGTCTCAAAAAATAAAAAAAGGCTGGGGATGTAGCTCAGTGCAAAGGCCCTGGGTTTAATGTCCTGGTACCACCAGAGCAGATAGGAAGAAAAGGCTTGTTGGGTACTGTCTCATGTAAGTTAATGTCCCAGCACGTCTCAGGTGCACTGTCAGAGGTGATGAGTGTCCTAACCATGAGCCCTGTGTATTCTTGCTAAGTTATAAGAGCAGAGAGGAGCCTGAGAGCTGCCCCCAGGGGGTCAGGGAGGATGAGGCACACGTCCTTCAGGGGTGGTCTGGGTCCTGCCTCTCCTGCAGGTGCTCGGTCAGCCGGCTGCCACAGGTCCCAGCCACAGATTCCAGCGCTGCCCCGCTGGCTCCACAACCCCACCTTCATCTGCCCCTAGACCATGCAGGGAGAGTGCCGTGCACAGCTGCTCAGGGTGTGGACTGCACAAGCTGAGCAGGCAAGTAGCAGGGCCAGCTGGGTCCCTGAATGAGCACCCATGCGGCCCAGACCCTGAGAGTCTTTGGTGTCTCAGGTCACCTCTGGTCCCGGGAAGAGAGGTCCACCCCTCCCTGTCTCCACCCCACTGTCCCTGTGTCTCCCACACCCTGCTCCCCCTGCTCCCATGCTAGCTGAGAGGGGCCACCCTGCAGAGGGGACAGAGAGAGGATACATCAGCTGCCACATGCAGACTGGGGCTTGATGGGGACCACCCACTTTCAGGCAGGGGAGGGACAGGCTGAGTGACAACCGTGGGCTCTGGGCCTCATCACCAGGGCGATCGAGTCATGCAGGACCAGACTGAGGACCCCCACCATGGTCACTAGGTCACCCACTTCCTGCAGGGCACCTCATCGGAGCCAGAGCACAGGGCCTGGTGGCCATCTGTAAGGTCCAGCTGCAAGGCTGGGCACAGCCTCGGGCACCCCAGACCCCACCCGACTCCAGGGCCACTTCACAGCAGCCCAGGGGAGGGTGGCAGCTGCCCTCCCACTGTGGGTGGCTGGGTGCGGCCCTTGGCGGCTGAGTTCTGGCCTAAGCATCCACTTCTAAGGAAACGGTGCCATGAGGGTGTCTTCTCGCCTCTGTCAGGTTCCTACCCTGGTCGGCTGACCCACTCCCCTCCTCCCTCAGCTCTGCATGTGTCCCCTCATGCCCGTGAGGCTGGACTGTGGAAGGTGCCACCCTGGGGTGGCCTGTGTGCCACCAACCGCAGTGCCCTGTACTCAGGAGCCTGGGGTTGAGCCTGTGGGTGCCGTCTCCTTCCCATAGGGATATTGCTTTGGGCTCTGTAAGGATCAGGGAAGGGAGATATTTAGGTGTTTGTTACTGGAAATGCTCTTCATCTCGGAATGAACAGTGCCAAGCAGCTTGGGATTGGATGGGGAGGGCTCTGCTCAGGCGTCCCAAGGGCCGCATTGGCGCCCTCGGCCTACACAGCAGCGAGCGCGAGGACGCCCCTCATGTCCCACAAGTGAGGGGCATGTGGTGCCCTGGTGTCGCAGCCCTGCCGGAGCTGCAGGCCTAGAACACACGGCTCGCTCACCTTGCCAAGTTGAACTCCCTTCTCTCCCTGCCACCACCCTTCCTTCTCCGCGTCCCTGTCCCCGGACATCCTGTCCTCAGTGGCCACTCGCCATGGGCTGGATGGAGCAGGTGTTCTGTGGGAGGACGTGACATCATGGGTGACCCTCAGCCCTGACTCTGAATAGACCCAACTGTTACCTTTGACTGACAGCAAGCAGAGGCCCTTGGGTGCCGGAAACAGATAAGTGGAGGCACTTAGTGAATAGTGGGCTATTGTGTGGCCCTGGAAGCAACCACCCCAGCCCCTCTTTCTGGACGGCACAGCGGGAGAAATAAAGCCAGTCCTCGGGTTCTGTAGACCTGCAGGGAGCCCTGAGCTCAAGAAAGCGCTGCGTGTGACCTTGAGATGCAGGCAGGCCGGAGCTCATGGCAGCGGCAGGCAGGGCAGCCTGGGCCCTTGGTCTGGACCGACCCAGCATCTCGCCTCCCACCTGGGGGCTGGGCACCCTGGAGAGGCCACGCGGAGCAGGGGCAGGCCTGGCCCCAGCTCCCTGCACACAGGGGAAGAAAGGAAGTGGCCCCGACACGTGGAGCCCTGAGCACTACACTCTGCCCCGCTGCCCCAGGGCCTCCCTTGCTCTGGGGTCTTGGCTGGGCCTTGATGGCTGAGTCTGTTGGTGCCTGCCCCATGGAGGGCGAGTGACCGCTTCCTGCCCCAGACGTCTAACCACGGGAAGCCCAGCCTCCTTCCTACCCATCTGTTAGCCCCACAGATTAAAGACCAGAGAGGACTGAAACTTTCCCCTGTAAGGACTGCCCGTCACCCATGGGCATGAAGGTCAGGGATGGCGAAAGGTCACAGGTGAGAGGAAAGAAATGCCTGGAGCCCCCACCCCAGAGCAGCGGAGCCCAAGGCTCCGGTGTTGGCTGGGACGCATCCTGGTCATCAGCATCTGAGGACTGGCCGCTGACCCTGCAAGATGTGTGTGGTCCTTACTTGTATGGGTGATGGGGGAGGACGTGCCTGGTGTGGACGCTGCGGCTGTGAGCGGGCCAGGGCACCTGGCTTCTGCAGGGTGCTGGGAGCTGGGAGCGGGGGAGGGGGGCGGGGGCCAGGAGGCAGGGGCGGAGGAGGGTCAGGCTGCCTGTGGGACAGGACATTGCCCAGGCACAGGCCCCCAGGGCCATGCTGGACATGAGTCTTGACTGCAGTGTCAGCACTGGGCACTGCTGGGGACCCTGCCCTGTGTCTGCCTGTCCCCATCCATGGGAGGCAGCTGCCAGCAGGCAGCAGCACATCAGGGCAGATGCTGTGAGCCCAGGCGGTGCTCTTCAGAGCATGTGCATCCCCATGAAATTGCCTCAGAGGCAGCAGAGGGCGTCTGCGAACCCCACAGGGATGCCCATGTTGGGCTCTCACTCGCAAGCAGGTGACATCTGAGGTCGTCATGATGGGGTTTGCACATCTGGGCAGAGGTTCCCAGGACTGTGTTCAGGTCCTGGTGAGCCTCAGCATGCCCAGTGGCTCAGGGATGGACCTCAACATTGGCTGACCACTGTCCCCAGCTGCAGAGGGCTTGCTGGCCCTCTGCACCCACACACTTCCCCATGGCCCGAGTCTGAGGACCTAGACAGACCATTGGCCCCACGGGCTTGCAGGACCTGCTTCCCCTAGGTTAGAACTTGGTAGGAGGGGGGTCCCCGGGCTTCCCACTGCAAGAAGGAACCTCCGGAGAATTTGCACATCCAGCCATCCAGCTAGGACAGATCCGTGGCCCTTCATGTGCACCCCACACAAAATGGGGAGCCCACAGGTCACAAATCACTCGCCGACCCATCCAGGTTTGGTAGAGTAACTATTTCAGGTCCTGTGTCCCCTGCACAAGCGGCTGCTGCCTGGATGGATTCCGAGCATTGGGCAGTCGTCAAGAATACCCGGCTGACTTCTAGGCTGGTGGGCAGGAACCAGTGTATATGCCCCTTGTCCTCGGCCACGGCGCCCTGCCCACCATGCCCTGGCAGCCGGCCCTCAGAGGTGAGACAGAGGGGTCCCAGGGTCGGGTCCACAGGTCTGGACATGGCTTTTGTGGGCCTCGGCCTCAGTGTGGTGTTTACCTGCCTCATCTGCAGAACTGGAAGAGCAGGATTCGAGGCCAAGGCAGCACAGATCCTATCTGCCGCCTCCGGCGCTTTCTGGCAGTGAAGTCTCCATGACCCACATTCTCCACTGTTTGCAGTGCAGTCTTCCAAGTGGAGAATTGAATATTTTTAAAAATTCTTATTTTAAAGTTTTTACTTATGTGTTTGTCTTTCTGAGGGTCTGTCGGGGTGCCAGGCATGCACTCTTCCCCGAGCAACATTCCCGGCCAGGCTGACCTTGAAACCCTTGTAGGTCGTCAGCCTGATCACACTGTGCTGCAGAGACCTTACCCTGTCCAGGACTGGCTGCTGCTGAGCGAGACACGGGATTGGCCAGGGCTCGGAACGTGCGGGAGACTGAGGACACGGAAGCCAGGCGAGACTGAGCCCAGCCCCGCTGTGGCTGCAGGCGCAGTGGCTGCAGTCATGTGGCATATCCAGAGCTGAGCCGGCCATCTGAGCTCCTGTGGGCACCATCCCAGCACAGCTGGACATGCCACCACTTACCCCCAGACCTTAACTAGAGCTGGCAGGAGACAAATGGCAGGAGCCTCCTGCCTGTCACTGCTGAAGTTAGGTCAGGCCAGCTGCTGCCTTGCCTCACCAGGAAACGGTGTGTGTGTGGGGAGGACAGGGGGACACGTGGCTCCCTGTGATGACCAGGACCTGGGCGCCTGCGTGTGTGGGGACGGGGGTCCCTGTGGTGACCAGGACCTGGGCGCCTGCGTGTGTGGGGACGCGGGTCCCTGTGGTGACCAGGACCTGGGCGCCTGCGTGTGTGGGGTTAGCAAAGCTGAGTGTGCAGTTGCATGCCTATGTCCCTGCTGATGAGGCAGCAGGCTGAGCGGAGCTGCCCTGGGCCTTGGGAGTGGGTAGGGATGGGGCCTCGTGTGCCTGTTCACCGTGTGAGAGCCCCTGCTCTCCCGCTCTGCTGTGCTGTCTCTCTCCTTGTCCCCCTTTTTCTCCTCCCCCTTGTCCTCTCTTTCGCCTCTCCCTTTCTGTCACTCTCCTCCCTCCCTCCATTTCTCCCACGAATCATAAATGTGGAAGCCCCCATCCCCAGTCCCTGTGCTGAGGAACAGGGGTGCCCCCTGCTGGCCACTGACGCCTCCCTGCTGTGATGCCATGGTGCGGTGTGGGCCGGCCTCCTCCCCATGACCCGTGTCTCTCTTCCCATAGATGAGATCATGCACCAGGACCTCGTCCCACTCTGCGCCGCTGACATCCAGGAGCAGCTGAGGAAGCGCTTTGCCTACCTGTCCGGTGAGTTGAGGACCCAGCAGGGATCTGAGGTGGCCGCAGCCCGTGAGCTGGAAAAGCCTCGCGGGGCTGCCCACCTGCTCTGGACAGCGGCAGCCAGGTGGCCTCCACACTGCAAGGCAGGGTAGGGCAGGGGCTCAGCACTTCCTGTTGCCCTAGACAACACACTGCCCTGTGTGTGCCCCAAGAAAGAGGTCGACTTTGGTACTGGAGACCCAAGGCTGAGGGCCACATCCCGTGATGACTGTCCTGCTGGCAGAGGCTGGAGGTGGTGTGGGGGAACGTGTGTCTGTGTGCCCTCTGCTCTCTCTCTCTCTCTCCTCTGCCTATGAAGCTGCCAGGGCTCAACCAAGGGGCTCCGTGGCCTTATCTAACCCTGGTCACCTCCAGGACCCCTCTACACACCACAGTTGGATCAAGCTTCTGCCCTTGAGGCCTTTACGTTAGGGATCAAACCCAGTAGGAACCGGGGGACACTGACCCAAGTGCTAGGACATGCCCAGGTGGGCTTAGCCTAATCAACAGAGCCAGTGGGGACCGGACGCCCAGGAGGGCAGCTTTGAGGAGAAGGCTTTACCCCATGGGGGGGTTCTCTGTCCTACTATGAAGGTCAGGGGTCGCCTGGCTGTCCCCACCAGCAAAAATGGGGCCACAGGGCATTGAAGTCCATGTTCTCTGCAGGAGCAGGCAGGGCCAAGTGTGGGGATACTCTTACCTGGCCCGTTGTGTTGGAGCCTCCAGGATGTGTGTGTGGGCGTGGCTATGTGTGCACATGTGTGTACATGTCTGTGCACCCTGCCTGCCCTCCTGCTGGAGCACCCGCCGCAGCCTGAACAGTCGGTAGAGCAGGTGCCGGCACAGATGCCACATAGCACAGGAGTAAAGTCGTGTCACTTACAGAGCCTGGGACCCTGCAAGGTTCCCAGAACTGGGGCCCAGGCAGGATGCAAGGCTGTCTGTCCATCCAGACACATCTGAGTGTGCAAAAGTGCACAGAAGAGGGGAGGGAAGGGGGTGGGAGAAATGGGGTGGTCGCCCCGGCAGAGGTAACAGGCAACTGCTTAAATTTGCTTCTCAAGACACTGAATTTTTTATCAGTATGCATACATTTTTTCATAGTGAAAATATAAGCCAGGTAGGGTAGTGCAGGCCTGGAATCTCAGAACCCTTGGGAGCTGAGACAGGAAGATCCAAGGTTGAGTCCAACTTGGAGAATGTAGAAGCCCTGTCTCACAGTAAAATATGAAAAGGGCTGGGGACATTCTTCAGTGTGAAGGGCCTGAGTTCAATCCCCAGTGCTGCACAGAAAAAAAAACAAAAGCAATAAAGAACCCTCCTTCTTGCATTTGAAGCCTTAGGGCTTGGGGAGAGTAGCGGGCACTGCTGGGGAGCAGAGGGGCCGGGGCCCTGCTGAGTGTCTGCTTCCTCTCTCCAGGTGGACGGGGGCAGGACGGAAGCCCAGTCATTACTTTCCCTGACTACCCTGCCTTCAGTGAGGTCCCGGACAAGGAGTTCCAGAATGTCATGACCTATCTCACCAGCATCCCCAGGTGTGTGCTCCGGGCTGGGCACTGGGCACGTGGGAAGGTTGCCCCCACCCCGGGGGCCCAGAGGGTAGCAGGGCGAGGTCACCCCATTGCTGACAACCACCTTTAAGGATGGTAGCTGTCCCTTTTTCAACCAAGCGTTGATTCTGTCGTGTTGAAAAGAATTGTGCTTCTGGGTTTTAACTCTGGTACTGTGACAGGTAGAGATAGGTGCTTGGTTCAGCCTGTCCCGTACTGATGGCCATGGTGAAGTATTCGACTGAGGGAGACAGGTCCCGTCCACACATATGGGACATGTAATGGAGTGGACGCTGCCCTTCTGACTGTGGGACAAGGGACATGTGAGTGGTCATCTGGGACATGGCTGGATGGGTGGCACCCTGGCATGGCAGCTCAGAGCTCTCCTTCCCAGGAGCTGAATCTGATCTCCCAGAACCTATGATCCATGCAAGCCTTAAACATCCAGCCCTGGAAGGGGCGGCCCTTCACCTCCATCTCCCCAGAGGGGTCTGTTCTTCCCTTCTCACGCCACCACCTTGGACAAGCCCAGGCTTCTGGGCGCAGTGGGACCAAGAGATAAGGGGTAAGGCTGTGGTTGTGCACCCGGCGGGTGGCGCACAGGCACACAGCCCTGGGGGTCACAGAAGGGCACTACAGGAGGGGCAGTGGGGCAGGCAGGAGAGCTGGAGCCGCTGTGACAGGGGTCCTCACACAGAGGAGAGGGGCCAGTCTGGGAGCCTGGGGGCACAGCACAGAGCCCTGGGGAGCCGCCTGGGGGGTGGGCATCACAGAGCTGTGGATGGGCTGGCCTGCTTAGGGTCAGCCAAGGACCCGCAGGACTGCGCAAGGTGGGCCCCAGGACAGTCTGGGTTGAGGGCCTCAGAACCCTCGTGAAGAGCCCTTCGTTCTGGGAGCTGGGAGCCAGGCACCCCTCGACCCAGGCGTGTGTGGGTGGGAGATGCCGGAGTGCCATGGGCGGGGGTCAGCAGCAGGAGGTTGCGGTGTAGTCTGGCTGTGTTGGAAGGGAGAGGCCTGGGGTCGCCTGTGGACTGGGGCATTTAGGGCAGCCCCTCATTCTTTGGTATGTTGTCTTTCTGTAACTGCCCAGCGTGATGACCCTGAGAACAGGTGGCCACGGAAGAAGAAAACAAAGTAGGTTACAGCCCAGTCCTGCACAGGGTGACCCACGACTGGGTACTATCGGTCTGTGACCTGGTTGCATCACGGCCACCATGCCCTCATTTAGGGACAAGGTGGGCCCTGTGTCCTTCCCCATAGGAGGTGGTGGCCATTGCCCACGGACATCATGGCCTTCTGCTATGAAGGAAGCAGATGGTGTAGACGGGGAGCTGAGCCCAGTAACTGCTGCCCTCGGCGGCTGGCAGTGGCCAAGGGGGGCCGCAGCATAAGTCCTGTGTCAGGGTCCAGCTGGGGGTGGGGTGGGGAGCCCTGGAATTTGGCAGTGAGGGCAGCGGTAGGCGCACTCAGGGCCAGAAACCCTGAAGGTGTGGCTGCTCAGGGGCGGCTGCAGCTCTGGCCGTGGTCTCCCAGTGACCGGTGAGCAACTTGTCTCATGGCACAGGCAGAAGGAGGAGGTCCAGGCCAGGTGGGGTCAGGGCCTGGGATAAATGCTCAGGGAGGCCGTCCTTGGGGTGAGGATGGTCCCTGAGGCCAAGGATAGGGGACAGCGGCTGCTGGCCTGGACCCAAAGGTTTAGGACGATCATTTCTGGAGGACTGTGTTCTTGTTCCTTGTCTTCAAGCACTGGCCACCATGCCCTCCACAGCTGGCCATCCACCACTGTGACACCATTTCCTTCTAGGCCTAGGGGCTGTGGAGCTGGGCAGGACCAGCATAAGCTGCTGGGCTGGGGACACCTGCCCAGCAACAGTGTGAAACGCAGGGTGTCGTGGCCCATTTCCACTGCCCACAGCAGTCCACCCGAGGGGCCTAGGAGGTGGCCATTCCTGCTGGCCTGAGGAGTCTCCAGAGGCCTCTGCCTGCTGATCCTGGCCCTTGGGGCCTTGGGTGACAGTCACTGCCCTGCTTAAAACCTCTGAACCTATAGGACCTGGCTGGACGCCCCAGAAGCTGGGCAGAGGATGGCCCTGTGCGGGGAAAGCTACCCCACCCTCAGTTAGATCCGTGCATGCACCACCCCTTGGAGAAGGCTGCCCTGCACCCACAGCAGGCCTGGGCCTCCTCGGCAGGGTGACCGTGCTTGCCCCCAGGGGTGCCACAGTAGGGCTGTCATCAGTGTCCCTGGGAGCCTTCTGGAAGGCTCTGCGCGCCTGCAGTCTCGTTCTTCCTGTCACCAGTACATCGTGCACGTAGAGCTGTGCGTGTCCTCTGGAGGTCCCTGCGTGAGAAAGGATCCTAGAAAGGGGAAGCGTTTGCAAGACCTCTTAGAAACAAGCCGCAGAGGTGCTTCCTACAGCAGAGGAGTTGCTTCCCCACTGTCTGTGTCATCCTTCCTGTCCCCCTGCCCTCCGCATGGCCCATCACGCAGCCTGTCTCTCCGGCTGTCAGTACTGCACGCGCCCCACACCCAGGCCAAGCTCCCCAACCTTTCCTCCAGTGCTCCTGCTACAGAGCACCCTGTTCCTCTGCCCTCAGCCTCCCTCCCGCCATGAGGGCTGTTCTCCACCTGAAAAGTAGTGATGACCCCTAGGGAGGTGTCGCACTCTCTCAATGTCCTCTAGGCAGCGCTGCGGGAGGAGCTTGGTTGTGGGTGTGAGGCTCGTCCCTGTCTTAGTCTGCCATGAGCTTATAGTGGGCTGTGATGTTGGGAGGTGGAGCCTGGCTGAGGAGGTGGGGCCTGATGAGAGGAGGCGAGGCTGGTGGGAAGGGGCGGGGCCTGGTGGGAAGGGGCGGGGTCTGGTGGGAGGAGGTGGTCCCTGGGCATGGTCTGAGGGTCCATCTCCCTCGCAGCTCCGCCCCTCTCTCTACTTCCTGTCCTTGGTGCTCTGAGCAGCACTCCTCCACGTGCAGAGCGGCCCTGCCTTGGAGCCAGCCCATCATGGACTAAACACATGAGCCAAATTAACCCTCTCCTGGTTTAAGCTCTGGGTGTGGAGAACCGTGTCCTAGCAATGAGGCAGGTGACCATGACAGTGGTCTGTGTGTGGGGCTCGTGCCCCCACTGTTTCTGCAGAGGGTTTGGAGAGGCTCGACTCCCAATGCCCCCCCACCCTGTCCCAGGACCAGTGGTTCCTCCTGCCTGCCCCACCCGAGAGCTGGCCACCAGACAGTGGGGCAGGCCCTGGAGAAGGTGGGGCCCAGCCCCATGCCCAGCTGCTCTGTGCCCTGCTCACCCACACCCAGTGCCAACTCCCGGCCACGGTGCTGCAGGAGCCATGGGCCCGAAGGAAGCACAGGCGTCATGAGAGTACGCTTTGTTCATCAAGGCCCAAAGGGATGCTCTGGCCTCGGACTCAGCTGTGAGCGGCTGACGGGCCACTGCTTGGGAGGCCACGTGGGGGTCTGTGGGCTGAGCTGCGAGTGCTGGGCCCTGTTCACCTGCCCACCTGTTCCTTTGCTGCCACCTGCAGAGCCGCTGAGGCTCATGACTCACGCTTGCTGTCCCCTGCAAGATGCAGTCCTGGCCTCACACGGTCACCAGGAGCCTTGGTGGAGAAGGGGTGTGGGTCTGAGCCCCACACTCAGCTCCAGCTACACCAGGGAGCAGAGGCACCTCCCCTAGGAGGAGGAGCCCCCTGCCCTCTAACCCCTGTGTGCTCCACTCCGAGTAGCCAGAGCGAGCAGTGGCATCCACCCGCGCCCTCCTGCCCGGGAGACAGCAGAGCCAGCGCCCTCAGCCGTCCACGCCAGGCCACACAGGCCACCTCCTCGAGGCGCCGTTTGCTAGTGCACGTCTCTGAGCGCCTGTGAACTTCTAGTTCCTTGTGTTCCACGTGTCGTTCAAATTTTAGTTGTTGGCAACTTTGCTTTTCTGTGAGAAACAAATGCTGGCTTTGTGACATCGGGGTGCAGCGGCGGTCGTGATACGGAGACATTTGTGCTGTGAGACTTTGACCCCGAGTGTCTTCTGTATGAGAGAGTGAACACCCCAGTCAGGGGCCCTTGGAGGGGATGGCTGCTTGGCAGACGGCGCTAGGTGCCTGGCACGCCTGTCGGCTGGGCAAAGACATGAGATGACCATGTGACCCAGTGTGGAGGCCACATGGGAAAGGGGCTGGGGACCGTGGCCGTGGAGTGAGGGCCGGGTGTGACGGCAGATGTGGGCCACAGAGGGGGAATGGTGGGGTGAGAGGCTGAGAAGGGCATCAGCCAGAATATTGAGGGGTCTGTGGGTGCAGAGAGGCTGGAGTCTGAGGCTGCCGCCCACTGCAGCTGAAGCTCTGTTCAAATATAAGGGAGAAACTGAGTCAGGCTTTGCTGCTCAGCGAAACAGTGAGCTCAGCAGCAGCAGCAGCAGCAGCAGCGCTGATCCCCCGCTGGCTCGGGGGCCCCAAGCCAGAGACACTGTCATTGCTCATGTTGCTGAAGACTCAAGGTGGCTCGGGCTGAAGGGCCACCACAGGGCCCCGAGAGCCGTGGTCACTGCAGGGAGGCCATGTCCCTCCTCCCTCCCTTGCACACCCCTCCTGCAGCTGCTCTCAGCAAGCCCTGCAAGTCAGTTCTGCCTTGGGGAGTTCTTGCACCCCTGGTTTGGTGAGAGCACATTATTACGGGCCAGCCAGCCTGGGGCCCCTCTTCTGTCTCTGGGAAGTGGCAGGGCCTGGTTGGTGACACAAAGGCAACCCCAGAACGTCCCTGGTGGGGGGGGACACAAGAAGGTGGCATCCCATCAGCCAAGCTGTCTCCAGAGCCCAGCAGCTCTGCAGCCGCACACAGACTACACAGCTGGGAAAATAACTGGACCTTTGTAGCCTTCCCAAAGAGGACTTGGCTGGCTGCCACCGCAGCAGAGCACTTGTCCCTCGGGCAGCTGCCTTGATGCCACCTCCTGCCACCTCCTCCCTGCTGTGTCTGGACCCTGGGCTAAGCTGGGGATTGTGTGGCCTAGGCTGGTGATTCCCGGGCTGGAATCACCCACTACCAGCTGGAGTCAGGGAAGCTGCAGCAAAATCCTGCTGGGGTTGCTGGGGAGGAGCTAGGCACCCGAGCACCAGGCCTGGTGGACACAGGGTTCTGCTCTGTCTCCTCACCAGGCTGCCAGCCACCCGCCACAAGCAGGCCTGAAATCTGTGTGGCATGATCAACAGCAGAAGGGTTGTTTTGAGTGAAAGCTTATGTTTATTTGTGCGTGTACCTGGAAGTGCTTGGCTGCTACTGAAGCAAATCCCTCCCGCCCATGTGGAGCCCTCATTATGTAGCGCAGTGTGAGCACCGCTGAGGGCACACACAGATACACGCTCTGCGTGACCGTTGCATCCTTAGATCGGAGACAGAGCACTCACGACACACACAGCACTGCAGACTGCATGTCGAATGCTCTGCAGAATTCTGATTTTCACTGTAACCCAGAAACGGCCCGCTCGGCTCTGCTCAGAGATCTGGAAATTAGCAATGCAAGCCAGCATCATCCTAGGCTGTCTCCTCGCTTCTGCCATGCATTGGCTGGTGGTGACAGCTGCTGGCGTTGCACCATTGGCTTGGATGTGAAAGCCTGGCGGAAGCCACCCTCCCGCGCCTACACTGTGACTCAGGCTCCTGCCGTCAGGCTGGGCCGGGGACGCGGAGCAGTTACACAACTCAGGAGCTTGGTCCCCTGCTTCAGATGCCACTGCTGCACAGGGCGAGAGCCTGTGCCACGCTCCTGACGGATGCGCGTGAGCCTCTGGAAACCTGGGGGGTTCACGCCCAAGCCCGTGGCGGTGACATCTGGAGGGATCTCCTAATGTGGACGCACATGGGGACCTGAGATGCCGGGGCTGACATGACGTACGGGTCCTAGCGCTTGTTCCGGGTGCAGTGAGCCAAGCCAGCCACAGGGGGAGGAAGTGACCTGCTCTTTGTCTTGGACAAGATGCCTGGCTCCAAGAAAGGATGGCTTTGCTGGTCTCTGAGTGGATGTGGCTGATTTTAGGCCAAATGTAACCAGCACCCCAAAGATCTCTGCCCTCCTTAGAGGACAGCAGACCCCAGACGTGATGGAGTGGGGCCGCCCGGGCTCTGGCAGACGTGTTCTTCATGCAGAATGGCATAGGGGTAGAGCGCCCCTGCACACACTAACTGCAGGTGTCTGTCCTTGTTTCAGCCTGCAGGATGCTGGCATCGGATTCATCCTGGTCATCGACCGGAGGCAGGACAAATGGACCTCCGTGAAGGCATCGGTCCTGCGAATAGCAGTAAGTATCAGGCAGCCCTGCCTTTCTCCAGGCGGGCGACAGCACACAGCTCCTCTCCCAGTGCCGAAGCAGTTGGTGCTCCATGGTAGGGCTGGGCCGGTTGCTGTGTGTGTGTGTGTGTGTGTGTGTGTGTATGTGTGCGGTGTGCAGCGTGTGTTCATATGTGTGTGCACATGTGCACACTCATGTTCTTGGGTGGTTTTGCTGTTAAGGAGCCTGCTGTGATTGCAGTCGCCCTGAAATGGGCATGAAGCTCTTAAAAGGTAGAATATGGAGTGTAAGCCAGCTTCAGGGTAGCGGTAGGAAATTGCATTGAACAGCTTTTTCTGAGCACTGTTTCTTCCTTTGCCTTCCTTAGCATCCCCTCCAAGCACGTGGGAACCCACATTTCCAGGGCTGTCTGCTCCGTGAAGCCCACAGCCGGGCTCTCCGGGCTCCCTCTCCTGCAGTATCGGGCCACTGGTGTTTTTAGCCCACGGCCGTCATCGAGGGGAAAGGAGAGAATGTAACCAGCACCCAGAAAGCCCAAGTCTCATCTTGGCATTGCTCCACTCCTCCCACTGTGGAGAGAAGCGCGGCTCCCAGCAGTCACCCTCACTCCCGCCCTGCCTGTCAGCTTCCGGGGTGGTTGTCTGTCCAAAGGGGCTGGAGTTGGCTTGTCTGCCTGGAGGGCACCCTCGGTGACTCTGGACAGCCTCAGTCCTGGTGAGACTCCTGCCTCCCACAGAGTCCTGAATGTGCAGCGTCCTGAGTCCCCTGCCTCTCAGGGCTGTGCCCACAGCCAGGGGCCCAGGAGGAGCTCCCTCTGTCTCCACAGGGGCTGTCGCAGGCCATCTTTACCAGAGCTCGTGTCTCACAGCCCAATCCTATGTGAGGTCTGGCTGGGTCCCCTGCACTGCCTGTCACCTCCTGTCCCTGTACCCACCTGGCACACATGCCCCTAGACCTCAGTTCCTAAAAGGGATGGAATTGCCTGACCATTCTCACGAGAAACACGCACCTACACAGTCAGCCCCTGGCCTGTGTCCCTAGGGCCCGGCCAGTACTTGTAACTGGCTACTGCCAGCTCACCCCATGTTCAATGCCCATTGCATGTGTAGATCCCTCTGCACATGACTCAGAGGCGGGCAGACCTGGAACCTAGTCGTAGGAAGCTGGTGTCAGCACCATGTCCTGGCAGCTGCCTCTGTGGTGGCAGTCCATCCTGGGCAGACACTACAAGGTCCCCAGGCTGGGGTGCATCACCACAAGGGAAGGCCACATGGGTGTAACACGTGTAACAGCACCATCATACCGGCCAACCCAGCACCTGTGCCAACTAGGAGCGTGATGAACCATGGGTCAGCACGCATCCAGGATCCCTGGGGTCAGTGCCAGCGTCCATCCGCCTAGGGCCAGGCCTTCCACCTGCAGTGGACCTGTGGCCACCTGGCAGAGGCCACACATCCTCACGCACACCCACCCACACCTGTCCCCACCTTCTAGCCCCTCAGGGCCGGGCCCCCACCTCTGCCTTTGAGGCAGCCTGTGCACCGCATGAGACCACTGCCCAGCCGAGGCCTGAGCTCAGTACCTCACTGAACCCATGGCCACAGACATGCAAGGTACCCAGGTCAAGCATGCCACACGTGCCACGGTACCATCACCACATGCTTCGCTCCTGGCTTAGATGACGCGAGGTCCCCAAACAGGAACCTGCTTTTTAAGAAATGCAGTCGTTACTTTGCAAAGTGGGAAGTGGTCCCGCAAGACTGCCCTGAGGCTGCTGGGCAGCCTGTAGCAACCTGCATCAGGTGGAAGTAGTTTCACCTTCGTCGCGTGGGGATTGGGGGTTTCTGAGCAGCTGCCCTCCGCTTTACAGCTTTGTTACATGGAAATCATCACTGAGAAAACAGTGTTTGAGTTTCTATTCTTGCATGAACCCTGTCCTATAACACAGAGTTGGTAACAGCATCCCTGGTTGGTTTGGAAAAGCAGAGCCTAGGCTCTGTCCAGCAGACTGACCCACGTTCTCTTTGGGCGCAGTGCTTTCCCGTTCCTGGACTTGCTGGTGGTTCCAGCGTGGACCCAGCATGCTCTGGGCTGCCAGGTGCTGGCCGGTAGCATTGCTGTGCAGACATGAAGGGGATAAGCAGGAGGCCTGGCAGGCAGGCACAGAGCAGCAAGGACCCCTGAGGGGGCGGCCAGGCAGAGGTGGCACGCAAGAGGCTGTCAGGGCGGGGGCAGGGCCCCAGCAGCCAGGTCCATTGCCGCTCCGGGCTGGGCCTCCTCCCAGTGGCTGGGATCCCAGGAGAGCCCAGCTATGGATGGCCGGGAGCTTGAAAACTGGGGCGGAGGGTGAGCAGGAGACCAGACCTGGGGCACTGCTGTGTGGGAGAAGCCCGGAGAGGCCCAGAACAGTCCATTCAGCTCACCTGGTGAGCTGAAGACAGTGTGGGCAGCTGGGAGGCTCTGCAGTAGGGACAGGGAGGACATCTGGCGCTGTCCACATGAGCCGCCCATGGCCAGGCGGGCACTGCACTTCACTCTTCCGGCGCCTGAGATGTTTCAGAGCCAGCAGTGCTGACTGGGGGCTGGGCCTGGGTATCCACACTGGAGCCCAGTGTCCAGTCTGGGACCGGCGCTGCAGAAGCAACACTGCGGGCTCCTCACCTCCCACTGCCTGGCCTCCCGCTGGACCCGCACTCCAAGACTGCGGGCTATTCTTAGCCACCCTGTGCGCCGCCTCCTGAGCTCAGCTCCCCTAGGCGCAGGGAGTTTTTCTTTGTTGGATGCCTTCAGCTTGGCTTGCAACAGAAAAATAAGAGGTGGGAGGAGCTGAAGGAAGTCCAGTGTTCCTAAAATCAGACACCCTGTGCAGATCCAGAGTAGAGCTCCACTGAGTCCAACCAAGTGTCGGGTGGGGAGTGTGTCTGCCTGGACCGTTCTGACCCAGGGCCGGGTGGGGAGTATGTCTCCTCAGGCAGGTCCCTGGTCACATCCCGGAGCAAAGGCAGTGACAATGAGACCAAATCAAGGATCCAGGCCTCTCTTGGTCACGTGCTGGGCTCAGGGGTTTGCACTGCCCCAGATGGGTGTGTCTTTTACAGAATATCTGAGTGTACATTGGTAGCTGCTACTGCAAGATCTAACCCTCCTCCTCAGAGAGCGTGTGAGCAGCATGTGTTGCCCTTCGAGCTGGCCTCATTCAAGCCGAGCCCCCATCCTGGGTGTTCCCAAGAGGAAACTGAACTCAATAGATTCAGCGCAACACCGAGGCAGCACGGAGCCCTGTGAAGCTACAGTCTGTGCCCGTGGGAAAGCTTCAAACCAAGCAGCTGTAGGACCAGGTCCACTGCGCCCAGTGCCACTGCTGGACCCCGGCCCTGTGCCAGCCCTGGGCTCAGGGAGGAGTGGGCTGCAGGGCAGGGAGAGCGCAGAGGGCACTAGGAGCTTCCCAACACCAGAGAGCTTCTCAGTGAAAAGTCCAGCGGGGCTGTCAGCGTTGTCCTGGCACCGGGAGCACAGGTGCAGGCTCAGGGCCCGGGGCACTAAAGGAGAGGGGCTGTGACGTCTCTTCGGCCCCCACTGAAGAGGTGGGGCTGCAGTCTAAGGGTGGGGATGGCACGGGACCAGGCCTCTGGGGGGCCCTGCACTGTCTGCAGCCATCCTGAGGCCAGGACCCTGCCCTCAGCCCTCAGGAGCCACTGCGGGACGGAGGGCAGAGTGGGCAGCAAGTGCATCCCAGGCTCTCACCGCGGCTCCCAAAGAGACCTCTGATCCCACAGCCTGGCCTTCACCCTGGGCTTCCAGGGGTGGCTGGACAGGTGAGGACCAAGGGGGCTGGTCGCCTAGACAACCCTGTCCCCAAAGTCCAGCTCCTGTCCCACTGTGGGGCCCAGAGCCCTGGGCAGTGGTGACCTGGTCCACATAGAATATTCCAGAAGGAAAGGGGCTGGAGGTCCCCAGAGAGGATGCCCTTCCTGCCAACATCACCCCTTCCTGTTTTTCACTAAAGTTTATAGGGTGCTCACCACAGCCTCAAGGGCTGGGGTCTCGGGGCCCCCCCTCCACTCCTGTCCTACAGGATCCTGACCCCCAGGATATGGACACTGTGGCCCCAGGCCGCCTGCTTCTTGACTGCAAAGTGCTGTGCTGGATCCCCAAGTTGCTAACAGTGTGAGGCACACCGTGGGGAGTGGTCCTGGGCTCCATCACCCCGGCAGACCCACCCTCCATGCAGCAGGACCTCACTCTGGGCTCCTACACATGCACAAGGCACCTGTGTCCTGTGTTGGCTTGAGACAGACTGGAGGGTGGAGGTGGCCCTGGCAGAGAAGAGAGGCTCATATGTCAGCGTTTGTCCCCAAAATGCTTCATTCCAGAGAGCTTCAGGAATGAAGAGAGGGTGTGAACAGAGCACTGTCTCCTTAAGGAACCACAGACTCTGTGTGTGTGTGTGTGTGTGTGTGTGTGTGTGTGTGTGTGTGTGTGTGTGAGACACATGCACACAGAAACACCCCACACACATGCACAGAGACAGATATGCAAAGACAGGAACCCCTCCACACACGCATAGAGACACATGCAGTCACACACTCAGGGACACACCGGGAGACACAGACACACCTACACACATACACAGGATGTACACGCATGGGTACACAGACAGACAACACACACACACAGGCTGTCTGTTGGCCTAGCCATGGTGACTACTTGCCCATACCCCGAAAGCGTAGGTGTGTCCTAGGGACAAGGCCGCCTGTAGACCATGTCCACTCAGGACAGCAGTCCTGGAGCAACACCAGTGTCCAGCGAATGATGCACATGCAGTCTCCCATGTCCTTAACCCCTGTTCTATCCCTGCTAAAACCCAAGCCCATTAGGGTGACGTGTGGTGTCAGCTGTCTCCTCATCTGGTCCCCTTCGTCGTGTTTTGGTTTTGCTCTGGCCTTCTGCAGCACTGAAGTCTGTGGAGACCCAGGCTAGCTTCTGCAGCACCTTCTCCTGGCTTCTCAGCTCCAGCCCCAGCTGGTTGTTCCAGCCAAAGCCCTCGTCCGAGGGTCCCAGGGTCCCGGATCAGTCTGCTCCCAGGTTGGGTGGCTCCTCTTTGTCCGCACCAGGTCCTCCATGACAATGCTTAGGGTGGGTGAGGGCCTCTCCTCTGAGTCCTCCATCCAGGGCTGAGCACCACAGGTTAGTTTTGCCTGACTGCTGGGGAATGGTGGTCAGCGTGTGGCTGTTTCTGTGGCCACACTCCCACCCACTCTTCTGTCACTCAGCCATCCTCCTCAGCTGCAGAAACACTCACCTTATGAGGAAGGAATGGGCTCTGGATCCCAGCTCTGTGGCTGTGCGTTCTGGGGCTGGTGGGATGCACCCTGCACGTGCTGCTGCAGGCCAGGGTCATCCGGGCAGGAAAGGTGGCCATGCCCTGGCAGTAGGGACTCAGCCTGTCACCCAGGGTTAGGTAAGCAGCATCCCACAAGCACCTCACTCTTCCAGGACACAAGAGTTTGTGCTGTGCACCCTCAGGTGGTGTGCCTGTGTCCCTGGGGGACGGAGCCTCCACGCGGCTGTCCGAACTCCCTGCCAGTGTGCGTGGGCCAGGAAGTCCCTACCTGTGCCCACTGGCTTGAGCCTCTGATTCAGACTCAGGTGTCCTCATCTAATGCTGAGGCACAAGTGTCCAAGTGTATTTTTAATATCACCTCTGAGCGTTCATGGGCAGCTAGCTGACAAGTCTGCCTGGCCAGGTTTCAGCTGCTGTTCGGAGACTCTGCAGTGCCCTTGGCTTCACCTGAGCTTGTGATTTCTCACTAAGTCTCTAAGAATATCAGCCGAGAGCCAGCCAGCACCTCTGTTTCTACCTCCACAACTGTCAGGTCATCACCCGTATTCCTGTCCCAGAGTCCGTCAGCATCAGCCCCAGGAAGTAAGCGGGATGGCTTCTGTGTTGCGTAGAAACCTACAGTCATTTATGATCACTTGATAATTTTTAAAAATATAAATTACATTGTTTGTAGCCTCCACTCCAATCTTCTGTTTATTTCTATTCTTTCAATTAAAGCTGTTATTTTAGACCTTACTCAGCTTTTAATACAGAAGGTTGATTTCAGAGCCAGGCATAGTGCCTGGTGGCACACACCTGTAGTCCCTGCACTCTGGGAGGCTGAGACAGGAGGATCACAAGGATGATCCCGCCCAGCCTGGGCAACTTTGTCGCTTACCAAGACCCTGTCACAAAATTTAAAAAGTCCTAAACGGGGATGAAGATGCAGCTCAGTGTGAACGAAGGCCCTGGACTCAACCCCAGTACTGTACCCCCAGCAGATTCCAAACCAGAAAGAGCTTAACTTGCTGTTTACATCCTGTGTGTGTACACAACCAACGCCTCCTCACTGGTCTAGAATTTGAGGGTTATTGTGCTGACTACGAAGGTTCAATAACTTGCACAGTGGGAACCCTGAGGCAGACAGGAGTGTGCCCATCTCTCATCTCCAGTGGGGCAGACAGGGCATCCCCCAAGCCGCCTGGCCCCAGAGAGCTGACCTCCGTGATGCTGCACAGGCGACACTGTCAGGTGAGGGCCTGCCTCTGTCTCAAGGTCCCAGCAGCGCCTGGCCCAGAAGCTGACCTGAGGTGTGCAGGGGAGTGGGGTTCCCTGGCTGACAGGCGGCCTGAGCAACTTTAGGTCCTGGTGCCTCGGGCTGGGTCCTCAGCACATGGAGCACAGCTGGGCACCCCAGCTGCAGGGGTGGAGGACAGTCACTGCTCACTGCAGCCAGGTCATGTCCACTTGACCTTGCCACAGAGGGGCAGAGAAGAGAGAGGGCCCCAGGTCCTCAGGAGGAGCCAGCCGCACGGCTGCCTGCTCTCTGCCACCTCAATTCCTGGGTCACACTGAGCAGGAACCCACCGGGCAGGCTGATGACGCCTGAGGCCACCTAATCCCTGTCCACCAGGACTGTGAGGCAGCTTGCCTGGGGTCATGCCATCCTCAACATGGTGTGGTGACCAGGCCCAGTTCTGTCCCCACTTGCACACAGAAAAACTGAGGCTCACACAAGTAAAGTAACTTGCGGGTCCCACATTGCTGTAGGCGGCAGAACAGTAACAAATAGGTCTGTGTCGCTATTCCAGTGTGTGTGTGCGTGCTGGGGTGGAGCTTATTTGTGTTTTGTTTTAGGCAACACGTACAGGAGTCTAGTAGCGTTTTTGAACAAGTATGTTCACTTCCTGTGACAGAGTCCTGCACACAGTCGGGGTCTGTGTCCTTGATTCCATTCTGGAGCTGAGACCCAGGGGTGGCAGGGTTGTCCCCAAGGTGGGGGGGGGGCCTCCGGGCACCTGGTGTAGCAGTGTTGCCACTGTCTACCTTGTCTTTACGTGACCTCCTCCTGTGCACACCTGGGCCCAGAGTCCCCTCCACATGAGGACCGTCACTGCCAGGGCCACCCTGACAGCCTCATTGCTCTCAGCAGCACTGTTAAGGCCCTGTCCCCACTCAAAGTCCCTTGTGAGTGCAGGGACTGGGAACTCGCACAAATGAACGTAAGTGACACAGTTCGCCCAAGCCTCTGACCTTGGGGTTTGCGAGCAGCGTTCGGTCAGGCCACCAGCCACTGAAAGTGACACCGTGGCTTCATCTGCCCTGAAGGACACCACAACCCTCTCTGTCTGGCAGGCATCGTTCCCGGCAAACCTGCAGCTGGTCCTCGTCCTTCGCCCAACAGGATTCTTCCAGAGGACGCTCTCAGACATCGCCTTCAGGTTCCACAGAGATGACTTTAAGATGAAGGTGCCGGTGAGTACGCCCTGCTCTGAGGTTGCCTGGTTGGCTCAGGTGCGTCCGTGACTGTCTGTGACCGTCGGAGTTCGCAAACTCAGTTAACCTCAGGCTGCAGCCATTAACACACCTTTCAAGGCGAGGTCCTCTGCCCTGGTGCTGCCTGGAGCAGCTGATGCTCTTTCTGCTCACCCCTGGTCCCAGTGCCCCAAGCCCACAGTGTGCAGGCCCCACAGAGACACTCGTCTGAGGCACGAGTCACAGCCGCCCCCACACCCAGGGAGAGGGGTCAGTGAGAGGGTGCGACGGTCCCCAGGCCCATAGAGGACGCCCAGCTATCCCACCCTCTCTGCTGGCTATCCACACCTCCACTGCCGCTGGAGCACTGCTCTCTCGACTCTTAAAGAACACAGGCCTCTGAGGTGCCTGAGATCCTGTGCAGTTCAGGAGGCCACGATGCCTGGTTCCACCACAGCAGTGGCTCCTGTAGCAGCCCTGGCAACCCTGCCAGCCAGCCAACCACGAGCTCGTTCCTCCCACAGAGGGCACAGAAAGCAGGGGCCAAGGCAGGCTGTGAGGCTGCCAGCAGTACACCTGGGATCCAGGGGGCAGATGTCCTCTCTCCCCGCCCCATGTGAAGACCGCCCCTGTCCTCTGCCCCCGTAGGCAGGAGGGAGCCCCTCTCTGAGCAGGGCAGCTCCCCAGTGCTAGGCCATCTTGCTTGTCCTGCCCATGATG
Source organism: Chinchilla lanigera (assembly GCF_000276665.1). NCBI lineage: Eukaryota > Metazoa > Chordata > Mammalia > Rodentia > Chinchillidae > Chinchilla > Chinchilla lanigera. The sequence goes on along the minus strand of NW_004955404.1, from coordinate 723,704 downwards.
GTCCTGCCCACCTGTCCTGTCTGTGAAGGCCGTGCCACCTCTGGAGCAGGACACCCCCCTCTCATGGCAGTTACCCAGATCTTGGGCACAAAGCCGTGCGGCAGCAGCCAGACACTGCACGGTGAGGCTACCCGGAGGCACCTGCGGTCTCTGGAGCCATCCTGGTGGCCCCTGGGACAACAGACTCTTGGTTCATTGGGACACTGCACCCTGATGCCCCGTGGCACCTGTATCTGGGCAGTCAGCATCCTAGAACTGATGAGAGCAGAGCCGTGGGCAGTCACTCGGCCTACAGAGTTGGCCCTGACACCAGGGCACAGTGCTGTTTGGCCAATGTCTCCACTGGCCTCTCAGGCAGTGACGTGTCTCATGGCCTTACGCTCAGAATGGCATCAGTGAGTGCTGTGAACCCCATTAGTAACAGGTCTGTGCGCTGTGGCAAGCTCACAGGCCTACACTCAGCACAGCCTCCCGTGCAGAGCGGCATGGTGGTGTCAGCAGCTGGCAGAAGTGGGTCCCGTCTGGCCCAGCCGTTCCCCTCCTAGGCATTTCCCCAAAGAACCAAAGACGGCGCATTACAGTGACCCAGCTCACTGTTGGCCCCATCTTGGAAGTGGCCTATGTGTCCATCAGCAGATGGATGGATGAGGAAAGTGTGGTGTTTACACACAGTGGAGCACTACTCTGCCACAAAGAAGGATAAAGCTGAGGTGTGTTCAGAGGATGCACCTAGAGACCAAAATGTTAAGTGACGTAAATCAGACATGTGAGCTTAAATACCGCATGGTTTCTCTTATGTGATAAGCTCAACATGTGCATAAATTAAAGAGCAAAATGAAAGGCAGATGACAGGGAACAGGGGTACAGATCCTTTGCCAGAGGGAAGAGGGCCAGGACATGGGGAGGCACACCCAGGAAGCTGTGTGTCCAAGCACCAGCTCCCACAAAGAGTGTGGACGGCTGTTAGCAAGTACGCAGTGCAGAGGAGCGGAGAGGGCGGGAGGACCTCGGAGGGTGTGGCAGCCTCAGGCTGCTAGGCTGCCTGCGGGGCCTGGCCCAGCGGCGGCTGGTGGGCCGTGAGGGGGTAATTTTATTAGGACCAAGAGCCTGGGGTCATCTCTGCCTAGGACTCTTGGAGGGGAACCGAGTTCTGTCATATTTAGAATGGGGAAAGCCCCTCTTCCTGGTGCTGCAACCCAGATCACCTCCGGATGCTGTCTGTCCCGCTGCAGGGCAGCAAACAGCCCTGCTGAGAACCGCCTTAAACTAATCCGGGATTTAATAACTCACGGCGCTGCATCAAGTAACAGCCCAGTCTCCACAGCCCTGTTCCGTCAGATCTGCCTGACACTCACAAAGCAGAGGCTAAGTTTTACCTCAAACTGATGGTTGGAATGACCCGGGCTGGGTGTGAGGAACAGAGGAACCGCTGAGAAGGTGGAGACAAGCACAGCGTGTGTGGGGCCCCTCAGCCTGCGGCGGGTCCCCGCTCGGGGCTGCCGGTCCCCCTGTCCAGGCAGTGGCCTGACTCTGCATGCTAAGCTGAGTCTAAGCAGCAGCACGTGACCTCGAGTTGGGCTCAGGACCAGGAGGACAGTGTGTTTGGAATCCAGCACCCTCAGCTTTCCTCACTAAGCCTCCTCGGAGGTGGAGCTGTGCACTGCTGCGTGCCAGCCCCTCTGCTGAGGGTGCACATTCATCCTCAATTCACCCTGGGCCCCCACTGTGACCTGGTAGGATCCACAACATGCCCATTTTACAAATGAGGAAACAGGCATAGAGCGAATAAGAGAAGGTGCCAGGTCAGGGAGGATACAGCCGGACTTAAACCTGGCCCACTCATCTGAAGCCCTGGGTGCTCTGCTGATGGGGCCTTGTTTCCCCCAGGTCATAATGCTGAGCTCAGTGCCAGAACTGCATGGCTACATCGACAAGTCACAGCTGACCGAGGACCTCGGGGGGACCCTGGACTACTGCCACTCACGCTGGCTGTGCCACCGCACGGTGAGTGTGACCCAGCGCCCCATGGTGGTGTCCTCGTGGATCCACAGCCAACCCAGAAGGGCTGCTTCTCATCACGACTCAGCCTTCTCCAAAAACACGGTCCCGGCAGCGCCAGCCTCCCTCCCCGAGCATGAGGAGAGGTCTCAGTAGACCTTAGTCATCGTGAAGAACGAACATGAGTAATATGTTCGGGAGTGGTTCGCTCAGGCTTGGAGACAGGAAAAGGAGACCGCACCACTGTGTGCTGCGGTTGTGAAATGCTTAGCAAGGAGGGCGGCATGACCCTAGGTGACGGGGCCATCTGGAGGGCCTGCCTGGTAGGTGCGGGAGGGCCCCTGGCCTGGTCACTCATGTGGGCACAGCAGTCCGGCCGCTCCCTTCGCCAGGCAGTCGCAGCTGTGTCGGCTTTCAGGCGGCCGTGCGCTTGTGCGGCCACTGACCAGCTGTTTCCCCGCCAGGCCATCGAAAGCTTCGCGCTCATGGTGAAGCAGACGGCCCAGATGCTGCAGTCCTTCGGGACGGAGCTGGCCGAGACCGAGCTGCCGAACGACGTCCCTTCCACCAGCTTGGTGCTGAGCGCGCACACGGAGAAGAAGGACAAAGCCAAGGTACGCGCGGCTCTTCCCTCGCTTGTGGCAGCTTCCAAGATGTCTGAGTGACCCTGGAAACGGCGGCCCAGTGTCACAGGCGTGAGCTGGCCCTTCCTCCAGCACAGGCTGCAAGCCCGCCGGCCAGGGGCTGCCCTCTCTGAGTGGTGCTCAATGGCTGGAAGGCTAAGGATGCAGGAGCCCCACCCCACCCCTCACTACAGGCAGGGAAGAGGCGATGAACTGCAGCCTCTACGTCCTCTCTGGGCTTAACATGCTGCCACCTGAGCTCTCACGTCTGCTGCCCGTGTGCAGGGCCATGGCTTGCTGGGTGTCTCCAGAACTCTGTCCTGGCTCTGCCAGCCAGATAGTCATGCCCAGATCAGCCTTCACCCTGCAGAGAGGCTAGCTCAGAAGAGAGATGGGAGTTAGGAAGCCTGGTTTCTGGTTACATTTTTACCTCACCCCAATGCCCCTAGCCCTAGCGCTGCCCTGGTGCAAATAGGAGCTGCCCGACACCTGCCACTCCCAGTGTGGGGTGTGTGTGGGCATAGTCACAAAGAGGGGATGGCTTTGTGCCACCCTGCACAATGGCCCTGAGGTCTGACCACACACCCAAGTGGGCCGCAGTGCAAGGCTGCTCTGTGTCCGCAGGAGGATCTGCGGCTGGCGCTCCAGGAGGGGCAGGGCATCCTCCAGAGCCTCCAGGACCCGCCGGCAGAAGGCTCAGCGCAGGGCGTGAACCAGGACCAGCTGGACAGCCAAACCACCGTGCAGAGGTGAGGCCCACACCAGCCGGTGCGCACCACACATCATGCACTCGAGACCCTCAGGGCACCGCACCAGGACTGTTTCCCGGTCTGTCAAACAGCAGTCAGAAAGGCCTGCCAGGAGTTGGCTGGATCCGGAGGTGCAGGACACTGCCCCCCACCCTGGGTCAGAGCTGAGGAAGCCCCCGCGGCCCCTGCCCTTGCAGCTGTGGGTGCCACAAGGCTGAGCCCTGCCTGGCGAGACCCCCTCCCCCGTGAGGTGCAGAGGGACGCCCCACTCTGCTGACTTGTCCCCCACCTCGGCCGCCCGGATTCCGGGATCCGGGATCAGGGCCTCATCCCTCTCCTGCGCCCGCACCCTCTGTAGGCTCCTGGCGCAGCTGCATGAGACGGAAGCTGCCTTCGACGAGTTCTGGGCCAAGCACCAGCAGAAGCTGCAGCAGTGCCTGCGCCTGCGCCACTTTGAGCAGGGCTTCCGCGAGGTGAGGCGAGGGGCGGGCCCTTAGCGGAGGACAGGAGGCGACTGGCCTACGGTGGGCGGGGCCTCGGCGAGGGGCGGGGCCTTGGTTCAGGGGCGGGACCTCTATGCGAGGCGGGGCTGGCACAGGACGCATCTCCGCAGCTTGGCACCTGCAGAAAATGATGTTTGTAGCTTGTTTGTGTTTGAACTGTAGAGGCCTCTTCAGATCACGTAACGTTTTTAAGTTAAGTGTTTTATTTAGAGATAGATCATCAGAGGTCCAGATGGGGTCGTGAAGAGCAAGGCGCAGGGACCCTGTACCTCCCCAGTGCCCCACTGGTGACAAAGGTAGCAAGACATGCGGCCACACCCTCGGGTCTGCACAGCAGGGGCCAGGTCCTCCCCTCAGGACCGCTGTGGTGCATACTACGCATGTTGGGGGCCTGTAGTGGAGCCCTCAGCATAGTTGTCTGGAGTTCTCCAAGGTCCCTGGCTTGCATGTGGGTGTTTCCTTCGTGTGGCAGATTCATGCTCCCAAGGACACAATGAATCCCTCCCTCAAGGACCGGGAGTGCCCAGGTTGTGCCTCCAGCATCAGTGCTCCAACGTCCGAGTGACATCGGGCACCCCCACACCCATGCCTGAGTGACGGGTCTCCACATGCTGTCAGGCTGTCAGTGTAATCTTTGTGTTGATGTCATGCTCCCATCTGGCGGGTGTGTCCTGGTTCTCATGGCTCAGTCAGCGCTGCTGCCTCAGGCACCAAGCCCTGAGCAGAGGGTTGGGGACTTGCACACACAGGCCAACTGCGGTCTGGTGGGAGATCGCACCAGCAGGTGGTCTGACTTCCCCCACCCGTCCTGCTATCTGCATTGAGCTGCTGGTGGACACAGTCTCTGGGTCACGTTGTGTAATCCATCAGCCATGCTGTCTTGGATTGGTGTATTGGGCTATTCATACTGAACACTGTTATTAGTACTGTAGGACTTTAGTCTGCATTGTATATGGTGTATTCTTTTCATTCTTTCTATTCTTTCTGTGTAGTCAAACATTTTCCAGAATTTGGTTTCACTAAATCAAAATTTTAGTTTTTATTTTTTGGCTTTATCTCACGGTGCAGGTTTTTTAGTGGCTGCTCTGGGTGTTGCATTATAACTTATTTTGCACACTGATGATCACTGTTGTATTATGTGTAATACACATATTCAGGTGCCTAGAGTGAAGGGAGCTTTCTATACTCAACCACCTGCCCTGTTTAGGGTAAAGTGACCTTCATACCCTCCCCGCCTGCGTTCGGAACCACACCAGCATCCGCATTTTGCTCTAGAAACCCCGGGAGCAGCAAGCCTGAGCTCTGTGCTACCTGCACAGGTTAAGATGGACAAGAGTCCCACCCTAGCCCTCGAACCCAGGCTGTCAGAATCACAACCCCGCAGCACCAGCGTCTGTATGGACACTCACTCTCAGGGACATCTAATAAGAAAAACAAAAGCTTTCCTACCTAAAATGATGAACTGTCATAGTTTTTAAAATTTTGAAGCTAAGTGCACACCTGTAATCCCAGCACTCTGGGAAGCTGAGGCAGGAGGACTAAAAGTTCAAGGCCAGCCTGGGCAACTTAGCAACGTAGCAAGACCCTGTCTCAAAAAAAAAAAAAACCTCACTCTATGAAGCCCTCTGTTATTTCGCCAATGGCAGAATAACAGGCTATTTGGGGGTTGCCTGGAGCAGGAAGGGAAGGAGCCTCTGAACTTCCTGCCCAGGGCAAGCTGTGATGGGGTCATGCACAGCACCTGTGTGCAACCCGCTGCTGTCCTTTCGGCTTCCAGGTGTCCCCATGAGTGGGTGGTGGGCTGACACAGAGGGCCACCTCGTTGGCAGAGGCCACCCTCAGTCTGGCTGTGTCCCTGGCCCCCGCCCCTGCCCACCTGGGCTCACTGACACTGTGCCTGGCACGGCTCTCTAGTTGGCCTCCTCTGTTCCAGGTCAAAGCCGCCTTGGACACAGTGTCCCAGAAGATAGCGACCTTCACAGACGTCGGAAACAGCCTGGCACACGTGGAGCACCTGCTGAAGGATCTGGCCAGCTTCGAGGAGAAGTCCAGCGTGAGGAGGGGGCACGGCAGGGGGACCCCACTCCCAGGACCCACAGAGGCCTCAGGCGCACAGCCTGCCCTTGATCATGCCTCTGTCACAAAGCTCTGGCTATCTGCTGATTCTCTCCTTGTCCAGTGATGCCTTCTGGGCCAGGCAGCTCCTGTTGCCTCTGGGCCCCAGCATAGCTTCGGGATGAGGGACATTCAGTCATCCATAGTCGTAAACAAAAATGATGGCTTTCCTGAAACCCCAGGCCCAGCCTACCAGAGGATCAGGAGCCGCAGTTGCCTCTACTGAGAACACCCGGGCTGACTTTCCTGTGTCCACAGGTGGCCGTGGAGAGGGCCCGCATCCTGGCGCTGGAGGGTGAGGGGCTCATCGACAACAAGCACTACGCCGTGGACTCCATCCGCCCCAAGTGTGAGGAGCTGCGGCACCTCTGTGACCAGTTCTCCTCGGAGGTCAGCAGGAGGCGGGGCCTGCTCAGCAAAGCCCTGGAGCTGCACAGCCTTCTGGAGACGGTAGGCGGCCCCTCCACCATGGGCATCCATGGGCGAATCCAGGGGCAGCACTGTTGCTGCAGCAGCCGCTGACCAGGAAGCAGCCTCCTCCCTTCCCTGTGTTCCTCTTCCTGTCCACCTGAAGGGACCAGTCCCGATGGGTGCTTCTGCCTCTGAGAATCCACCACCACAGTAGTGATTTCTGCCAGGGGACCAGAGACCTAACATCCTGGTTTGTCCCTTGTTCCCCTCTCCCCCTCAGAAGAATCCAGTCCTGGGGAGCCCCAGAGAGCACCCCAGAGAGCCTCCTGGACTTGGTGCAGAAGTGTGATGAGCCAGTGCGTTAGATTTCTCCCAAAAATGCGTCAGGGCAGACGCGTGAGGCGTGGCTGGGACAAGGAAGGCAGTGCTTCGGGAAGGGCGCTGAGGAGCAGGTTCTGACCCTGGTGCTCTGCTTCCAGTCCATGAAGTGGTGTGATGAGGGCATCTACCTGCTGGCCTCACAGCCTGTGGACAAGTGCCAGTCCCAGGATGGTGCCGAGGCGGCTCTGCAGGAGATCGAGAGGTTCCTGGAGACCGGTGCAGAGCACAAGATCCAGGAGCTCAATAAGATCTACAAGGAGTACGAATCCATCCTCAACCCAGACCTCATGGTAATGCCGGCAGGCTCCCAGCAGTCTGGGCCCTCTGGACACTGGGGTGTCACTCGCTAGGAGGGGGCTCCCCGGGGACCCGTCACACTCCAGCGCCTCTGGACACTGCACTGAAACAGGTCCCTTCTCACCACCGTGCCCCGGGGACCCCAGGGAGACATTTGCTCCACCTGAGACCACCGTCCTCCCGGCCTCCTGGCCCAGCCCCTCCACTGTGGCCAGAGCTGCACGGGATGCCACCATAGGAACCCAGGCAACAGAGTGTGTGCTGCAGCACATCCTGTACGGGACAGGGTGACCTCGGTGACTGGCCGATGTGGTGCGGGACTCACAGTGGTGTCCTTCCAGGAGCACGTGCAGAAGGTCTTCCAGAAGCAGGAGAGCATGCAGGAGATGTTCCACCGCCGGCAGGCAAGCCTCAAGAAGCTGGCGGCCAAGCAGACTCGGCCTGTGCAGCCGGTGGCCCCCAGGCCGGAAGCGCTCACAAAGTCACCCTGTCCGTCCCCAGGTGTGTGCAGCAGTCCTCGCCAGAGAGCCAGGGTCCCTGTGGTAGACACCGCATAGCAATGTTCCCCCACGAGCCTCCTCCTTGCCCAGCTCCAGCACAGCACACTTGGTTGGCAGTGCATGCCCAGAGCCGGTGCAGCCCTGCCAGGAGTCAACAGCATTCATCCTCCATGGCCGCTGTGCCTCCTCTGTGGCCACCCTTGTGCTGGGCAAAGGCAGAGTTGGATCCTGTAGGCTGAGACTGTGTGAGTTCCTGGCCGTTTCCCAGCCCCTGTCCTCGCCCACCGTGCTCCATGCTGTAGCCATAACATCCTCTCTTGGCTCCGGCCCACCCAGGCCTTCCTGGCTGCCCACCACGACCAAGCCGTGTCCTGCCTGACTCCCAAGCCCACGAGGGCTCCATGGCCTCCACCTTCCCTGGCCCTGCTCCTTGCCACCCTGCCAGGCAGACCACTATGCATTTCTCAGAGAGTTTCTTGTCCCTTACCTCAGAACACTTCCCAGCTCTTCCTCAATGGGTTTCCTCCCAGGAATTCCAGAGCCCAGTGGGCTTGGGACTGTCACCGTGCACCCTGGCTTTTGGTAAATGGCACTAGCAAGTGCTGAGTGCCCTCGGCACACTGGGGCGGGAGAGGCCGCTTCTCCACCCATGTGGTGGCTCCGAGCCTGCAGCCGTGCCCTGCCCAGTCCCACCCCATGTCACACCCACCTGAAGGTGGGGGCTCCCACCAGCCGCTGCCCAGAGACCCCCACCCTCCCTGTCCCTGGAGTCTCTCACCCTCTCTACCTCTCCATGGCACCTGCTCCCCTCTCTTCTCTGGGCCTTCTGCATCTTCACTAGAGAGCTGAGGAAAGCCCATGTCTCCTGCTCGGGAAGAACTAATGCCATCACCACTATCCTCCAAACCAGGTACCTGGCGTGGACCTGAGAACTCTGGCTCTGACAGCAGCGCATTGCGGCGGGGACCTTACCGCAGGGCCAAGGTGAGGGCATCTGCCACCAAGACCCAGCTGTGTGCCACCAAGACCCCACAGGCCACGGGCTTCACTGCCACGGCTTTCTATGAAGCCAGTGACCCTCTTGTGCCCTCTCTGGGGCTCCACAAGGCCTACCTTAGGGTGTGCAGGCTTTGAGAGTGCGTTGCCCTCAGAGTCATCCCCAGGCAGGGATTGGCAGTTCCAGGCTCCCGAGGGTGTCTCCTCAGGACTGTCCCCTGCGGGTGATGCCTGATTTCCACCTCTCCTGCTGCAGCTGCAGATCTGAGCTGACGTGCCATGCACTCTTCTCCCACAGAGCGAAGCGAGTGAGAGCCGGCAGGGCCGGGGCAGCTCCACAGGGGACGAGGAGGAGAGCCTGGCCATCCTGCGCAGGTGAACGTCCACCCCTAGGTGGCCGGGGTGCCCACCCCGACCCAGGCTGAGGCTGTGAGGTCCTGGGAAGCTGGGTGCCTGTGTGGGCAGCTGGGCACCTCTGCCCTGTGTGCAGAGCTGGGACACACATGAGTGGTGGCATGCACCAATACAAGCACACTTCCACTGGGCCAGAGTGACCAGCCACATAGCTGAGTCCTCCTGGGGCCTGGTCACCTCTTCCGCAGAGGCTGCCCTCCTTACAAAGGCAAACCAGGTCATGTTCAGGGATGCCCCAGACTCCACCATCTGCCCATCATTCCTCTCTGGCTGCCGAGAGCCTGCCTGTCCGGCCATGTCCTGCCATGTCTGGCCGAGCCGCCCCCACGCCCAGGTCTTCCTTGGCCATCATCCCCTTCACGTTCACATCATCCTGGTACTCTCAGATGCAGCGCCCACTTCACCACCTCTTGAAAGCTCGTGGGCAGCAAATGAACAAAGCCATGGGGCAGTCCTGGGAGCACAGCTGGACCAATGTGGACACCAGGACATGGGCAGCTGGCACCTACCACCCCAGATGGTCTCGTGTGCCTCGGGGAGCAGCTCTGGGCCCAGCTTTGGGGCGAGCCCAGGGTGGGACTGGACAGAACCGCAGGAGACACCGTCTCCCACCTCCCTGGGCACTGCCTGCCACTGTCACTCCAGGAGCCACCACCGGCAGTCAGGGCCACTGAGGACCAGAGCTGAGTGTTACTTCCGAGACCACAGGTGGCCAGTGCGGGGGGGCAGTGCTGCTCCTGCTCACGCCCTGTCCAGCTCCCTCACTACCTAGGAGGCCGGGTCCTCCCACTCAGGGGTGCTGTGCAGGCTGAAGAGTAGCTACCATCTTGCTCAGTCCCACCTGGCCCAGGGCAGACCTCAGCAGGCATGGGAGGTGGACAGGAAAAGAGGCCTCAGCACTCAGGGGGCAAGGACAGCAGTCAGAGCCGGGGTCTCCACATCAGCCAGACAGCATGGACCTAGGATGGATGCATGCATGGGGCAACCCAGTTGCAGGGCTCCCCAGACGCCATGCCTTCCATGTCTGCCCTGCACACAGCTCCAGCAGACACCTGGGTCCCGGGCCTTTTACCATCATTGCTCTGAAGTTGGGGTGAAGAAGGTACCCTGGAAAACATCTGGCCTCAGTGTACACAGCAGGCCTTTCCAGGGGTGCCCAGTAGGCACAGCACTGTCCCTCTGAGGCCCAAAGATGGAGCAGATGTGTGGTTAGGCAGACAGGTTCTACCAGGCACTGACGGGGGTGGGGGTGGACACTGGAGGAGCCTCCAGACAGAACATAGTCTGTGGTTCACAGGGCACAGCCCTCCATCCAACATGCACCAGTCCAGAGGGAGCCCTGGGTGGCCACACCAGTCCCCTTGCCTACATGCAGGGCAGGACCCTCAATCGGGTGCGTTAGACAACCCGAGCCCCATGGCCTCCAGTTCCTGTGAATTACAGCACAAGTGTGGTCCTCCTTGGGAGAGACCTGGATGGCCAGTGTAAGCCGCTGCTCCTGACGCATCCAGTAGGTCTGCAGGTGGTGGCCATGCACCTGCCACATGCAGGAAGGAACTGCGGAGTGGCTGAGGGTACCGAGCCGAAGGACAGCTATGCTTGGCTGGGGAGGGCTGGGGTGCTGGGTGGGGTCTTCCTGGTGCGCTCAGGCTGTGGAGGAAGCAGCTGCACAGATGGCATCAGCAGGCTCGCTCACCGGTGTGTGTGGGTCAGGGCTGCTGGTCAGAGGGACCCAAGGGGCAGGAGACTGGCTGGGGCCGCACCCAGGAGGGCACAGGGAGGTGGCACAGGGAGGTGGCCCACGGGGAGTGTGAGGCTCATGGAGGACACGAACACTGGGTGGGTCCTTTGCCTGTGGACCCTGCATCCCAGGTCCCCGTGGACTTGCACCCAGCCAGCTCTCAATCTCCACCCCCGCCCCAGGCACGTGATGAACGAGCTCCTGGACACAGAACGGGCCTACGTGGAGGAGCTGCTCTGCGTCCTGGAGGTGAGGCTGCCGGGAGCAGGGCCCGTGCTGCCCTCACCCTGGGTGCGGTGTTAAACTGCTGCTTAGAAATGAGTGTCTGAGTCCCCTAGAAGGCACATGGACTTCGCAAAGTGGGGTGAACTCAGCTGTCCCTCACAGGCCAGGGGTGTGACACCCACTAAGGGAGATCTGTGCGACGTGGGGCTTCTGCAGCCAGAGCGCTACCCACTCCCAGCCGACTTGTGGCCGTCCCAGGCACATGGCAGGGAGTCCGGGAGGAGGAGCCAGCACAGTCGCATGGCTGGAAGGTCCCAGAGCCAGGCTGGCTGCTCTGCGGAAGGGCCTGCCACATGCCAAGCCCTCAGGGTGACCAGCGGCCGATGGCCACAACCCAGGGCTTGCTAATGCAAGTGTACAGGGAGACCCATGCCCTGCCGCTGGATAAAAGATCTCAGGGGAAGCAGGCAGCGTCCACCCTCCCCCACAGGGCGTGTGTTTTGTGGCTCTGTCCTCATACCCTGGTGCCCCATCGCAGAGCTGGTCCTGAGTAAACAGGAGTGGACTCGCTCGTAAGCGCAAGACGGCGCCTCTGGCTTCCGTTATTCAAGACCACAGTTCATGGCAGCTGCTCAGTGGCTTCCCCTTGCCTGGTCCTCAGGCCTCAGCCGGGGGTGGTAGCTCTCAACTGACCACTCACCTATCCCTCAGGGCTACGCCGCCGAGATGGACAACCCCCTGATGGCCCACCTCATCTCCACGGGCCTGCACAGCAAGAAGGGCGTGCTGTTCGGGAACATGGAGGAGATCTACCACTTCCACCACAGGTGGGGCCTTGGGCGCCCACACAGTCGGGTCTCACTTCGATGAATTGGTGCCTCCGCCCCAGTCCCGCTTGGTGGGGACGGACCTGTCTGGAGGACGAGTTCAGAGCCACAGAACATGGCGGTGCCAGGGACGCCTGCATGGCTCCTGGCCTTGATGATGGTGCCCATGTGGCCACTCAGGTGCTGGGAAGCAGGAACAGCAGGTCTGTCTGTCCTTTGTGTCCTCCAAGGGTGTGCCTTTGGCATTTTGGGACCCCGAGGTCCACACTGCGTGCCCAGCTCTGTTCCCCACCGAGCCTGCTCTTGGAAGGGACAGCAGGTCAGACGTTCCTTCTCTGTGTCCCGCAGGGCATGCGGGCTGTTTCCCAGACCCAGTGTAGTGGGCCGGGGTGCTGATTCTCAGCTCCTCTTTGCTATTTGTTGCCTCCCTGTGATTTGTGATAGCTGGGGGTGGGGGGGAAAGGCCAGGGCTGGCCTCAGGGTGGCAGGAGGAGAGAGGTGGATGCCTGCGCTTGCCACTGACTCTCCTGGGAGCTGTCCCTGCCCGTAGGGGGTGCGCAGGATGATCTGTAGCAAACTCTCCTGGACCCCGGCACAGCCCCCAGCAGCTTCTAGTGCAGAATGACCCATCCTGGGATAGATGCCAGTCAGAGTGTGGAGGGGACACCTAGCCCTCGACATGTCCCCCTGCGATCATGCTGCCGAGGGGGGCCCTTGGACATGCCCTCAGAGACATGAGGGGTCCCTGTCCCTTCTGTCTTTCCCTTCTGCACCTCTGTGCCAATACCGAGGCAGCTCCAACTCCTGTATGAATGCAACACCCCAAACGGAAACGGCTGGGCTGCTCGCACTGAGTTCATGGGATCCAGGTCAGGTGTGGGACACAGGGTCCCCGGTTGTCAGCCCAGTACTGTCGCCCCGGTCTCTGAGACTGGCCAGAGTGGAGCATGCAGGTCCCCTGGAAAACGGTGTCCTCGGATGCTGGCGGTTTCCTCCGCAGCTCAGCGCAAACCTCTTCCCGTAGGATCTTCCTGCGGGAGCTGGAGAGCTGCATAGACTGCCCAGAGCTGGTGGGACGCTGCTTCCTGGAGCGGGTACGTTCCCCTGGCAGCCGCTGCCCCGCTTCCCCGCGAGCTCCCTGAGCACTCAAGACCTTGGACGCCCTGCCATGGCTGTTCCACCCGCTGACCCCCAAGTGTGTGCGTCTCTGGTGCAGGCGAGACAGATGCTTGTGGTAGGGAAACAGGACAGAGATCTTTAGAAACCTAACAGAAGAACAAAGACTAGAGAACAGGAGCTTCAGGCAGGGTGGAATGTTAACATTCAGGGTCTGAGTCTCTGAGTCGGTTTCTGTCTTGGTCCTGCCCTGGCTACGCCTACAACTTCCTGGACGATGCTGACATCATAGCAGAGCTCGCTGAGCCTCGTCTCCTCCTCTGGATGGCGGCATCTGCTCCTCCATGGGCTGTGGGACAGCTTCTGAGGGGAGGCTTGTACAAGAGCCCTGAACAGAACGGGCCCCTACACAATCTTTCCACCGGCCCCCAGCTCCTGCTGTGTTGGCATCAGGGAAAGGCAGCTCTCAAGAACAGAAACACAAAGTGACCTCCGAAATAAAGAACTGGAGGCTGCAACCAGGGGAGGGCGGGCAGGAAGGACTGCCCTGCGTGTCCCAGTGCCGCAGAGGACAGGGGCAGCACCGTTCTGTGGTCGGGGTCCTGGGAAGCACCAGTGTACCCTGGGGTGGGTTGGAGCGCTGGCCCCGTGCTGTCATGAACTGCCAGGTTGTGGGTCCCCTTGGGGACTTGTCATCCCGGAGGCTCTGTGGAGCAGGGAGTCTGCCGGTCTGCGTGGAGCTGGTTCTTAATAATGAGAGCAGCCTGGGGAGCAAAGTGAGCGTCTGAGTCCAACCTGAAGTGCAACTGAGCTGAGACAGACGAAGGGTACGGGCGGCAAGGGAGGAGGGAGGTGGGTTGGAAAAGTGGCCGCTGTGGTGGGTGGGCCCAGCCGCTCCACTGTGAGTCTCTGGTGCCACACGCTCATGGCTCTGTGGTCTGCTGACTCCGGGGTCCTGTCATCCACGAGATGTGATAACGGTCACCAGAGGCATCCGCAGACACGCAGTACCGTGCTCACCGTGCTCCACCTCCACAGCCGCTTTCAAACTTTGGGCTCAGGGCTGAGGAAGGGCTGGCTGGGGACCGCTCAGCGGCCAAGGGCAGGTCCAGGGGCCGTGGGACTCAGGATGGGGTAGGGAGCCAAGGCTGAGCCCTAGCTAAAATGGACCAGGGCAGGGTGCGTCAGCACCTGCCCCAGAGCCATTGGTGGCCCAGAGATATCTGCACCCTAAAACCTTCTTGCTGCAAGGTCCCCTGTACCCTAGACCTCTTGCTCCCCAAGCCACTGGCTCCCCCAAAGCAGCGCACCGTAGAGCCGTCTGCCCTCCAGAGGCCTGTGTGCCCAAGAGTCATCCACACCTAGAGCCTTCTGTGCTCTGAAGCCATCTAGAGCCTACACTCCCTGCGAGACCCTGGGTTCTATTTAAGTAAATGATCACACAATGCTGTAAACCACCTTTAAAAGACGGTGCGCAGCAGCATCCCCAGCAGGCACTGGGGTGGTCGCCGGAGCCCAGAGTTCCCTTTCTTACTCAGCAACTGCAGGGCCTGGGCCCTAGGTCAGGAGCGACACCTGTGAGCAGGGTGTGACACGTCTGTCCCCACCCACCCCACAGATGGAGGACTTCCAGATCTACGAGAAGTACTGCCAGAACAAGCCGCGCTCCGAGAGCCTGTGGAGACAGTGCTCCGACTGCCCCTTCTTCCAGGTACCCGGGCCCTCCCCAGGCCACTCCTCCCTAGGGACCCTGTGACAGACCCTGGTGAGGTCTAAGCCGCGGCCCTGTGCTCCAGGAATGCCAGCGGAAGCTGGACCACAAGCTGAGCCTGGACTCCTACCTGCTGAAGCCAGTGCAGAGGATCACCAAGTACCAGCTGCTGCTCAAGGTGGGCGCCTGGCTGCTGCCCCCTCGCTGTGGCCGTGCTGTGCCTGGGCCTCATTAGGGTGCAGGACATGGGGGAGCAACCAGACACATTCTTCCTTGGACTGTGGCTCATCTGCAGCAATGTGCCCCTCCGGGTAGATGCGCTCTGTGTCCTGAGGCCCCCAGCCTAGGAAGGTGTGAGCCAGGCCCATCTGCTTGTTTGCCCAGAGTCAGGAAGCAGCTTGCAACTCCGCCCTGGGGCAGGAGGGAGGAGGGGCTGGGCTGTACCTGCCAAGCTGAACTGCCCTTGGCCTGCAGCCAGCTGCAGGAGTGGGTAGGCAGCCACTGGGCAGGGGAGCCACACAGTGTGTCCTGGGGTCCGTCCGCCGGGTCCAGGCCTGCGTCTCTGGAAGCATCGGTGCTGTGTGGGGATGGGTGTGACCCAGGCTCATGTCCCCTCCTCACCCTCAGGAAATGCTGAAGTACAGCAGGAACTGCGAGGGGGCAGAGGACCTGCAGGAGGCGCTCAGCTCCATCCTGGGCATCCTCAAAGCCGTGAACGACTCCATGCACCTCATCGCCATCACTGGCTATGACGTAAGTGCCGGCCGGGGAGGCGATGCCTGTCCTGTCTCGCCCCGTGGAGTCCGTGGGCATCTCCCATCACTTCCCTGCTCTCTACGCATCACTTGAGGACCAGACTATGCCTGTGTTGGCCTCGGGTCTGACCTTCGTGTGGAGATAACCGGGCATCTCCCTCTTCTGTCCCTGGAGAGCAGATGGGCCCCTCTGTCCTGGGACCCAGCCTGTGGGCAGGTGGTGGGTGGCCAGCGGCCATGGGGCCGATTCCCGCTTTCTCACTCACAAGCCCCTGTCAGGCCCCTGCCGGATTTTGCCGCTCTGTGTGTCCATGCAGTACTTGCTCTGTTTTGGAACTGATGGACTTGGCTGTTCAGCAGTTTGGGTTTATGTAGAGTCAGGTGTGCAGCGCAGGGGCCCCTGTGCATGCCCCTGCTGTGACCCTTGGCCTCGGCGTGGCTCACCTGTGAGGTGAGCCCTTTGCCTCAGTGCCCTGGAACTGAGGCGGGAGCTCGGCAGTGCTTGTGCTGTGGAAATGGGCAAGATGCCAGCATTACACTGAATGTTGCCCCGCTGACGTGCTGGGGATCCTGTGTGTGGCCCCACTCACCCCCACCTTGTCCCATGGCGCGTGCTCTGCGTTGCAGGGCAACCTGGGTGACCTGGGCAAGCTGCTGATGCAGGGCTCGTTCAGCGTGTGGACAGACCACAAGAAGGGCCACACCAAGGTGAAGGAGCTGGCCCGGTTCAAGCCCATGCAGCGGCACCTCTTCCTGCACGAGAAGGCCGTGCTCTTCTGCAAGAAGAGGGAGGAGAGCGGGGAGGGCTACGAGAAAGCGCCGTCCTATAGCTACAAGCAGTCCCTGAACGTGAGTGGGCGGCCGGCGTGGTGGGGTGTGGGCTCTGGGAGGGCCTGGGGCTGCTACCTCTGTGGAGCAGCCCCCCGCTCTGGCCTCTGGCGGCAAGCATGGGCGCCCGCAGTCCTGCCCACCCCACTGCCCTCCCTTGTGCCCGTGGGTGGCGGTCCCGTGTGTGGCGACACCTCTCTCCCAGCTCTGTGCTTGCAGATGACTGCGGTCGGCATCACGGAGAACGTGAAGGGTGACGCCAAGAAGTTTGAGATCTGGTACAACTCTCGGGAGGAGGTGTACATCATCCAGGTAGGGCCGCCACCAGCCCCGCAGCTGGCATCTGGGGAGCCTTGGCCCCGCGTGGCCAGGGAAGGGTCTGCAGTGGGGCCTAGGGGCCACACTGTCCCGATTCAAGACATTGACCTGAGGCAGGACAGATGAATGTGGGAGCTGTGTAGACCGGGGTCCCTGTGCTTACACAGGCAGGACTCACCCCAACCTCATGCCAGGAGAGGGCAGAGTGCTGGCGTGGATGCCAGGCAGCGGCCTTCCCATAAGCCCTGGCCAGACCCCAGTGAGGGTGGAGCTGTAGTTAGGGTGGCCCTCCGTCCCCTTCAGATTCCAGTCCTCTGATTCCTGGAGGACTTGGTCCCAGCCAGGTTCCCTCCCTTCTGTCACCTGGGCCACCAGGCCCCATGGAGTAGAGCAAGCACAAGCACAGGGCTCTGCTGTGGCATGTTCAGAACCCAGCAGCCACCTGGCAGGAACCTCAGCTGGACCTCAGGCCTCCCTCTCTCCCAAGAGTGGACAGGAGCCAATGGCCCTGTGGCCAGCCTGGCCATTTACGGGCAGCTCACCTGTGCCTTTGTGCTCTCCTTGTCTTCCTCACCTACAACATTGTCACAGCATTCCTCTCCTGGGGACCCCTGCTCTTGAGGTGGCTCTATGCACGGGGTTTGCCAGGGTCGCCAGTGTCACCAGCCCCGCCAAGGTCATCTGCGGGCACCAGGCAAAGCCCCACAGCTCTTGTCTGGTCAGTCCTATGCTGCCGCTCAGCCGTCCCACAGCCAAGGGACTTCCCACCATGCCCGCTCTCTTGGGAGTGGACAGTGGGGGTGGGGAGACTGTCCTGGGCTCGTCGGGGACCTGCATGCTGACTCCTGGTGTTTCTTTGGGGCACAGGCACCGACTCCGGAAATCAAAGCTGCATGGGTGAGTGAGATCCGAAAGGTGCTGACCAGCCAGCTGCAGGCCTGCCGGGGTGAGTGAGCATTCCCTGCACCGTGGCCCGCAATCCAGAGACCCCTAGCTCGAGGGGGCGGTCCTGGGTGGTGTGACAAGTGGCCCCCGTTGCTTCCCTTGCAGAAGCCAGCCAGCACCGGGCCCTGGAGCACTCGCACAGCCTGCCACTGCCCTCGCCAGCCAGCACCAGGTGAGGCCCACGCCCGGACCCCTGGGGTCTGCACGTGCTGGAGCTCTGCTGTCGCGGGGCTGCTGGCTGCTGGCTGAGTTCTCCCCACACTCCTTGCCTGTCGCCATGGGAGCACAGGGGCCCAGCGCCACCCCTAAGGCATCATGCCTGGACCCCCTCCATCAGCACTGGTGTGGGAAGAATCACAGATGGGGTCGGTCAGAGAGGCATGGGAATGGCGCACACATGCTCCCAGGGCACAGGCCGTCCCCAGCTGGGGCTGCACTCACTGTCATGCTCTCAGAGCAGGAGGCCACCAGCTTGGGGGTAGCCCCGGGCTGGTGTTGCAGCCAGCACCTACGGGCTCCGTCCAAACGCAGCCCCTGCTGTGGCCGCCCTCTTTCTCCTCTTTGTTATTTTACTCTTTTGCTTACCTTTTTCACTTTATTTTCCTATTTCCTAGATAAGTCACTTTTATTTTTTCCACTTGAATTTGTATGCATGTGGCACGTCTGCTGTACAGAATGTTCGCATGCCCGTGGGGAGCTGGTACATGGACACCACACAGCTTCATTCTTTCATGCCTGCCCTCCCCTCCACCCCTCCCTCCATCCCTTGGGCCTCCTTCTGTTTGTAAAAGATCTGTTTTCCTGTCTCCTAGTATCTGTTGTTTTGTTCTTTATTTGTGTTATAGGTTTTTGTTATATGTGAAGCCGCGTGATACTTAAGCTTGTGTATCTGAGTCATCTCACTCACCATCATGGCCTCATTGTTCTACACGTAGCTCAAGTTCTCCCTTCTTTGTGGCTCATAGTGTGTTAACAGCATTTTCTTTACTGCCCCTCACTCGTGGGATGGGATGGGCCTGAGTGCTAAGCCATGGAGCAGTTGCTTTGAAGGAGAAACGCACCCCAAAGCCATGCTCCACCCACTGGGAAAGTGGCTTCCTGTCTCTCTGGCCCTTTCACCTTTGTGCAAAGTGTCCCAGTTGGGAGCGCAGGGCTGCTTAGGGGATGAAAAGCTAGCCGGCCACGTGCTGTTTGTTTTCTCTTGCACCTGCCAGTCCCTCGAGAGGGAACACAAGAAACATCAAAAAGCTGGAGGAGAGGAAGACGGACCCCCTGAACCTGGAGGGATACGTGAGCGCCTCCTTGTCCAAACCCCCTGAGAAGGGCAAAGGTGGGTGCGGCTGTGACTGCAGGTGCCCAGAGCTGAGTCCATCCCCTCCCAGACACCGAGCCCCTCGCTCACCGCCTGCACTGCTGTCCCCACGCCCAGGGCTGGGCCGACAGGGTCTGTCTCTGTCTCCCTCCTAGATGATTCAGTCTCTAGCTCTGCCTCTGAGAGCTCAGCGCTGTCCCGAAAGCGCTTCACCCTGCAGGGCTTTGCGAACCTCAAAGGGCAGAAAGGTAAAGCGCACAGTGCAAGACTGTGTCACTGTGCCCACGTCACGGGGCCCTGCACGACGTGGTGGAGGGCCTGCTGTCCGTGCAGATCGCTGTCCCTCCTCCTGTGCAGCCTCAAGCCGTCTCCCATCTCATCCTCTTGCTGACCAGTGTCGCAGGACACTGCGGTCATCCTTTAGGGGCACCTGTCCGGAAGCGTTACGGCCACCGTGAGCACGGGGCCAGCCCAGAAACCACACAGGAGTCGCTTTTCTGTCTGCTCCGCGCCTCTGCCTTCCCTGCCTGCTTCCGTTCTCCTTTCTTGAGCACTCACGCTCAGCTTGGCCTCTGCTGGCGAGAGGCCGGCAGAGGAAGCCTCTTGGCTGAGATGGGACTGACGTGTCACCTGGGCCACTCCTGGTGGCCGAGGCCCAGAGCCAGCCCTGGAGTGTGGGTCCTCAGGGCTCCCCGCAACACCTCTTCTGTGGTGGACACTGGCCCAGAGAACTGGGATTTTCTTTTCCTAGCTTATAAAATACTTTAAATTGGCCTCAAACTTGAAAGAAACGAGCTGTGGTGCCACCTCTGTGCCCTCGCTAACACAGCCAGGAAACCTCCAGGGCGACCCCTAAGAGGATGACCCCTGGCCAGCACCACCGTCCATCTGCCGCATCCCCACTCACGGCCTCTCCGACCCCCGGTAACCCTGCGGCCATCTCATCCGAGCACCCCAGCATCTCATTGCCTCCGCCTGAGTCCTCCGTCCTCTCCTCTCTCCTGTGACGTTTCTGCCTCTCCTCCTCCTGCAGCTTCTCCTACCAGTCCTGACAAAAAAGCTAAGCGGCATGAAGTAAAGAGCGACCCGACTCCCTTTGGTTTGCGAGGTAGCGTGACTCAGCCTCCGGTGCCAGCCAGGAGGGCCACCTAGTTGGGACACACACAGGTCCTCAAGCCAGGAGCAGGGGCCCTTGTGGCTGCAGAGCAGGACCCACACTGCACCAGCGCCTTCCCTACATCAGCAGCTAGCCCAGCCTTCGGGGGGACACAGCCATGGGAACAGGCCATGCTCCCTGAATAGGGGAGCCAAGTGGGCCACCAGCTGCCCATGTTCTAAGCCCCCTTGGCTGAGCAGCCAGGGCCAGGGCGGGGTGCACAGCATGGACGCATTTGTGCTATAGAGCTTGCACAGGTTCTGGGGTGCAAGCTGACCATGCCCCAGAGGGCATCATGCTGCCAGCTCCAGGGCTTTGTGCCTCGCACCCCTCCAGAGCCTGAGCTCCCGCCGCTGCCCTCCTGCCATCGCTGTGCATGGACCTGAGGCCAATGTTGCCCCTGCGCTCCCAGCCTGTGCTGCCCTGACCAAGTGCTAGGCAGGGTTGTTTACCCAGTGGCAGCTGCCCAGCAGGGTCTGTTCTGTCCCTCAGCACTTTCTCCCCATGCCCTGAGCCCTGAGCCGTCCCCACTGGCGGCCCTGTGGGACTGTGGGGCACAGTCTGGCCAGCAGGGCTGACCTGGCAGCTGGCTGGGGCTGCACTCCCTCTGCCTTGCCCCAGTGGGCAGTTTCCTCTTGGCCGGTGCCTGCTGCCCCACAGTGAGTGGAGAAGACGCTTGCAGAACTGCAGCGACGCTTGCAGATGACGCGTCCTCACTCCCACCCGCGTCAGTCTGGGTGGACAGGAACCCACTTCCCAGCACCCCCAGGGTGTTGCGCTGCAGGGACCATGTTGGGGCAGTTTCATAGAAACAGGGGTGACCAGATTCGTAGGTGCCTTGGGGCCAGTGGACTCCCAGGTGTGCCAAGCAGGGAGCTGACCCCTGCAGCACCGCACCCCAGGCCATCGGGTCTCAGCATGTGTGTGGCACCCACTCTCTGCACGTTCCATGCCAGAGCAGGTGCCGTGCAGGGCTTCCGAGCCTCCCGGCCAAGCCCCGGCAGTGAGCACCTGCTCACAGGCGCACACGCATGGGGGCTGAGGGTGCTGCGCCTGTCCACCCTGTCTGCGCAGCCCTTAAGGGCTGTGTAGTGGGTAGCTGTCAGGTCTGAACCAGCTCCATCCTCCCCATGCCGTGTCAGCCACTAGGCATGCACGCACAGTCCCTGCAGCTGGAGCCCCGGGGTGATCTGGCAGGCAGGCCCCGTGTACAGCTCTCCCTGCCCCACAGTGCACCCTGGGGAGCCTCAGCTGTGTGGACCCGGCGTGGAGCGGTGCCCTGTCCTAGGGTGACAAGGGACACTTCCTGCAGTCCTCAGCACAGCTCTCTCAGCTGGTGGATGGCACCTTCTGCAGCTGCTCTCCAAGGCTCAGTGCCTTTCTGTCATTTGCTGCACAGCTGGACTGTGGAGCTGGGGGTGCCTGGGTCTCCCACTCCCTGACATGCATGGTCTTGTTGACACATCGCTGAGAGCCGTGGGGGTGACCATCATGGCCGCAGCCCTTGTGGCCATAGCACCACATCTCCCCAAGACGGGTGCCCTGGGGGTTTCCTGCCTTTGCTGCTGCCTGCAGGCCGTGTGACCACAGGGATGGGGTCCCCTGAGCCGACCTAGTGGTTGGGCTTTGCTCTGTTGTAGTTTGGCGCCTCTGCCTGGGCTGCCCTGGGCTTGCGGCTGGGACTCGCTTGGCTGATTTTGCTAGAAACTGGTAGATGCCGGCAGCATAGCGTTCGTGGAAAATACCTTCCCTCTGCAGCATGTACCACAGGGCACAGACAGATGGTGGCATTGTGGGGACAGTGGTCTGACCAGAGAGGGCCCAGCTCTCCAGGAAGGCCCTGGGGCCCACTGTCCCCAGGAACTGGCCAGGGGGAAGCAAGGACTCTGAGCCCCTGCCTCCCTGAGATTTCCCAGTCAGGGCAGAACTGTGCACTGGTATCTTGGAAGGGTGCAGAGCGCCAGGATTGGGGAGCCTGGCAAGGACCAGGGCTGGCACCTGAAGCTTCAGCTTGGTCTAGGGTCTGGGGGGCTGGCAGGTGCTCCCCCACATGGTGGCTCTGTCCCTGGGATCCCTCACTGGCACCTGTCCCCCTGCTAGGCTGGAGCAAAACGTCCCAGTCCCTGGAGGCCCCCGAGGATGATGGTGGCTGGTCCAGTGCAGAGGAGCCCATCAACTCGTCCGACGCCGAGGAAGACGGTGGAGGGGGCCCCAAGAAGCTGGTAACTGCTCCCCATGGGTGGCTGGAGCACTGCTCCTGGGGAGGGGATGTTGGGAAGGTCCCCTTGGCCTGGGTCTCCAAGTGTGGCTTGGCTCCTGGCAGATGAGCAGTGTTCCTTGGGTAAGTGTCCATGTTAGAGCCCAGCACATTCTGCAGGGCCAGCCCACACCCCCACCACCCACATCAACAGGAAGTGCTCACCGCGCTTGGCTAACCTCGCTTCTTTTTTTTTTTAAATAAAAGGAGGAAAACATTAACAGACAGACAACCTTTTATAAAATAGCAAAAGAACAGTACAGACAATACAGAGTTACAAAGTGGTAGGAAATTAACAATGCTCATTGTATTACATATTGATATCTTCAAAGTGGTTTCTCATTCCACCTCACTCCTTAAGGAACTGAAAAGGCTTAACCCAGTGCGTTTTGCGTGGAAATGAGGTCTCACTTTTATCAGTGGAGCAGGTGGAAGCCTTTGTGTGTGAGAGCAGCAGAGTTAGGATTACACTGGCAAATCATTTCTGCACACTCCGTGTGGGGCCTGGTGTAAGCCCTGGGCTCCCACGACCAGCAAAGCATCCCCTGTTCAGGAGGGCAGAGTGGCCTGGACACGCCTGGGGCAGCGCAGCAGGGGAGGCCAGTGGGCAGGGGCAGGAGGGTCCTGGCTGCACTGGGGTGGCAGGAGTGGGTGGAGCCCAGTGGGAGCCATGCAAGTCACCCACCTGAAGGGCTGCCCTGTCCCGCTCAGCTGCGTGCTCACAGCCACCCTGTGAGGTTGGAGTGTCTACTTCTGGATTCTGCCCCCAGCTGGGCCCTGCTCTGGCACTGGTGATAAAGCAGAACAGCATAGACAGAACCTCCTCTCACAGAGGGGCGGGCACAAAGAAATGGTCAATCGTAACACGCTAGGTCAGGGTGGCCAGCCACCACGAGAGCAGATGCAGCCAGGGAGAGGCCAGCCGGGGAAGGGGCCTGGCACCGTCTCGGACGTGTGGCCACTAAACTAGACCTGCAGCAGGGAGTGCTGCAGGAGGAGGGACACGCACAGAGGTCCCGGGTGGGGCTGTGTTTGCAGACCGGAGAGTCTGGCGTGGCTGGACCATGAGGACACGGTACGGGGGTCATGTTGCCATCTGGCTTTTTTGGTAGCACAGTTGTGGGACTCTAAGCCAAGGACTGTCTAGTGTCAGCTGGTAATCCCCACACATGGCCTCACTGCAGTCTCAAGTCCACCCTGTATAGACATTTTCACGGAGTTGCAGCTGGTGCCCTGTGTGTGGGTGGGACAGGTGTGTGCAGCCTGCCTGGGTGCTGAGGGACAGCTGTGCTGACCAGCTGACCCCTGCCTTTGTCCTGCGCCCTGCCTAGGTCCCTGGTAAATATACAGTCATGATGGACGAGGAGAAGGGGGAGCCCAACACCCTCCACGTGAGGAGTGGGGACGTGGTGGAGGTGGTGGAGGAGGGCGCCGAGGGGCTCTGGTAAGATAGCATGCAGGCTGCTGCCCCCCACATGCCATATTCGCACCTTAGACGTGTCCACACACCCATGCCTCCGACACACCCACATACACATCAGATATGCCTCACACGCACCTCAAACATGCCCACACACCTCAGACTCAACCACAAGCTCACAGTCACCCCACAGGCCTCACGCACACTCACACTCCCTCCTGCACACCCGCACAACGCACACACCAGTGTGCTCTGCCCGCTGTAGCTGCTGACCCCTCGCAGGTATGTTCGGGACCTGACCAGCAGCAAGGAGGGCTGGGTGCCGGCCAGCAGCCTGTGCGTGCTCCTGGGCAAGTCCAACTCGGCCCAGTGTCTGAGCAGCTCAGGTAAGACCTGCGGTGCGTGCTGATCCTGCCTGCGCCCTCGGCCCTTGGCCCTCGGCCCTCGGCCCGCAGAAGACGAGGGCGCTGGGTGCCAGAGCCAAGAGCCAGGCTGCAGCCACGTCTCCACCTGCTTCCGCAGAGTCCAGCCCAGGGTCTGCCGTGCTGAGCAACTCCTCAAGCTGCAGCGAGGGCTGCCCCGCGCCCTTCGACCTCCAGGCATAGCGACCTCCAGGCACAGGGCCAGGCCTGGCGGGATGCTGAGGCCTGTGGGCCAGCATGGTCTCTAGGTTTTCTCTTGCTTGGGTTGCTTAGTCTGGGGAGAGGCAGTGCTGCAGGATCCAGCAAGGAAGGCCCCATCAGCCGCGGCTGCAGTGCGACACGCAGACATTGGCGCTGACCCAGCCGTCTGCGGAGAGTCCTCAGCACGCAGGGCCCTCACTGAGCAGCCGTCCTGCACCCAACCTCTCCAGCCAGCTTCCACAGGTGTCACCCACAGGAGCCGCCTCCTGTGGAAGCCTGCAGCCTACCAAGCCTGCAGAGTGACTTGGGACTCTCGACTTTTATAGGGTTTGATTTTTTTTTAATAGGGATAATCTCATGGCCATTTTTGGTGGTACTTTGGCCTCAGACCTTTACCAAGAATCACTGTGTTTACATGAAATGACAATTTGATACTGTATTTGATATAAAACTATTTTTTGTTACTGGGGCTTACATCAAAGCATGTTGTTTATACCACTGAATGGTTTGGGGGCCTTTCATTCTACACTCGCAAGGTGCTCCTGCTGCAGGTGACGGGACACAGCCCCTGGTAAAGTCGGGTGGCAGCTCTAGACCCAAAGGCAGCAAGAGACCAAGGAAGTTCTTTCACCTGCATTTGTTTCATTTTCACAGGAAAACTTAAGCTATAATTTAAAGTATTGACCTTCTTTTCTACAAAAAGGGGGGAATTAATTTTTTTAAAGAGCTTCACTGAGTCAGGATATTTTTATTGTTTTTAAAGAAAAATGTAAAGATGCAATTTCTGCAGGGTCTCTGTGGCCCAACACTGTCAGCTGCACTTGGGATATGAGCGTTCACTGCATCCTCACCTGGCCTCCCCAGGGGCAGGCAGGACCTCCGCGCCCTTCCCTGTGCCCCTGCGGCCGCCTTGCAGGAAGTCTGCGTGCCAGGTGCTGGTCAGAGTCGCCAGGGTGGACCTGGACATGGGGCTTCTCCGTTATCCAAGTCGCGGCAGAGCCGGGTGAAAGCTCTTCTATTTTTCTCCTTTTCTGTGTGTCTCAGAAGCCAATTCTCTTCTTTTGAATCACTTTCAGTGCCCAGCGAGGCAGATATTTTTGTATGTGTGTATATATGTGCACGTGTGTACATATGCTCTGATGTAAAGGACGTATTTATGTCTCAAGCTGCTGAGCAGTGTCACTTTACGGCCCTCTCCCTGCGCCCTCACCCTGTGGCGCCACCCCACTGTGGTCAAGGCCTCGCGCCCTGCCTCCCACGGTGCAGAGCCGTCGCTGCCAGACCCCAGAGACTCGCAGCCGACAGAAGACGCGTGGACACTCGGTGGCTTTTCCAGTGAACACAGATTTGGAGAGCGATGTGGGACATAGCTGCCCCTGTCTGTTGTTCAGGCCGAGCTCCTCCCATCTCAGCAGGAGCCTGCCCTCTGTGGTCTCTTCCTCGTAATGGCACTTTACAATGTCACATTTCGTTCACTGTTACTTTTGTTTTTACTGCTGATGTAAATGAAACTTAAAAATCAATGGTCTTACTGTATGGACAAAGTTTGAATAAATGTCAGCACCTCCTGCTGTCTGCTTCTCTGACGGGAGCTGGGCTCCGGCTCCGCACCCCCTTGGATGGTTCCAGTACCTGGTATGGCGAGTAAAGACAGTCCCCAGTAAAGACCGAAGCTCCGTTGAGGCTGGGAATATAGCTCGGTGGTACCGCACCTGTCTGGCAAGCACAAGGTTGTGAGTTCGATTCCTGGTACTGGAAAAAAAAAAGACCCGAGCTCCCTTCCTTCAGCTAAGTTATTAAATGAATTGGTTGATAAATGAGGAGTTGTACATAGTGTGTGCCTATAACATTCAGAACGAAGAAATAGTCAAAGTTAACCTCAACCTGATGACTTTGCTTTTATTTGCAGAACTCTTACATGCAGTGCTGCAGTGGATAACAACACACATAACAACAGTACATGCACTGCACTGTGCAATCAGCAGAGATAATAGTGGTGTATATACAGAAAAAGACACTGAGGCTTTATAAACAAGACGTGCGGAACCACAGGAAAAAAGATGGGCCGTAAATCCAAGCACCGGTTGTAAGTCTGAAGAGTGCGCCTCGGTCATAAATCCAGTCATTGCATAGGTCATTGAATGGGGAATCTCTGTTCAAACTAAACCAGGACAGAGACAGTGCTGAGGGGCCCAGGGAGGGCACAACCAGCAAGCGTTTCACATGCTTTGGTTTTCTCCGATGGTGGTGATAATAAAATAGTACAAAGTTATACACGTCAGAAATACAAAGACAGCCAAAGAAATATAGGAGAACCATTGCAGAATAATGCACTTGACCACTTCTGACCAGAAAGTTGGAGGAGGAAAGAAGGTTTTTTGATCTGGGGAAGACAGAAAGGATGGAGGGAGGGGAAAACCAGAAATGTAGTGAAATGAGTGCAGACCTGTCTGGCCACAGCAGGGTGACTGATGTGTTCAGCGGTACAGTGAGCTGACCGACCGGACGAGCACTGAGACAGAAAACACCTGCCAAAGGAGACCTGAAACAAAACTAGGCAAAGCATGGAAAGGAAGTAAAAGGACTAGACAAACACCAGCCAAGGAAAGATGGCCCAGCAGTACTAATAACTCATAAAGTGGCACTTAGGCAGTTAGAGGGCAAGAACTGCATGGCAGTCACAAACTTGTAAGCAACCAGTAGTAAGGTTCACAATGCAGAAGGCAAGCTTCAGCAGTCAGGGCGAGATGTTTTCATTTCTCATGGAAACTGGCACCTGTTTGTCCTTAAAAATAGAAAACAATGTACCATTTTCCAGCACACA
Source organism: Chinchilla lanigera (assembly GCF_000276665.1). Lineage (NCBI taxonomy): Eukaryota > Metazoa > Chordata > Mammalia > Rodentia > Chinchillidae > Chinchilla > Chinchilla lanigera. The sequence goes on along the minus strand of NW_004955404.1, from coordinate 696,659 downwards.
TGAAACACACACAGAATGTTTACAAAATGATGAAAAATGTGTTTGGGAATCTAGAAGCATGTTTCTGAGCCCTGGGTTAGGATGGCAATGCTACTGGGGTTCTGCTTCCAGAGTTGGACAGATGTCGACCTGAGACCACATGACAGCTGCAGCTACCACGTGGCTGAGACTCACATTTACAGCTGACTTTGTCTAATTTTTACATGATCACATTAAAGAGTTACTCATTTAAAACTCAAAGTATAAAGAAGGAATTACTACCATTGAAAGTAAAAACCAAATCAATCAAAAACAAAACCTTGTTCCTTGAAAAATCTGGTAAAATTGGCCAACTTACAGAAAACCAAGGAACTTCACAACATTTGCATAAAGAGATGTGCATACGTCTTCTGTAGGCCATGGATCAAATGTTGGTTTCTATCTAGATATCCCCCGAAGGCTTCATGCACTCATAGGTGGGGGCTTCTAAGAGTCACCAAAATCTTGCCAGTTTTAGGAGTGTTGAAAAGTCCAAAGTCTCCTATGAGATTCAAAGCAAACTCATAGCTGTGAGCCCTTGTAAAATAAAAAAGAAAGTTAAACGTTGCTGACATACAGCAGCACAAGGTAAACTTTCTCTTTCCAAATGGGAGGAATAGGGGGATGGAAACCAATGGGATAAAAGCAAAACAAAAACCCATCAGGGCAAACATTAAACCATGTAGTTAGCTGCATGTCCATTACCTTGGGAAATGTGAGATCCAAAAGGCTTGGATGGCCTCATTCCTATTACATTGCAAGTTGTAGCGCTTGTGGCTTCTCTTTTCAGGTGGTTTGCTCACTGTCTGTGGCCCTCCTCAGCCAACATCCCTGATTCCTGGGGTCTCCGTTGCACTTTCAGCTTCACACTGAAAGCTTCATGCATTGCCCTCTCAGGAACACTTCCTGGCCTCCCAGGCCTGATCCTGAAATCTGGGTGGAAGCCTCCCTCAGCTCACAACTCTTGCATTCCACATGCCTATGAAATCAGCACCACATGAATGACACAAAAGTCTGCAAACAGCTCAAGTCGCAGTGGGCCCCTCTGTGTCATGGCTGCAGAGATCTCTGAGTGTTTGAATAGCTGAGTACCCTGACTCAAATCCAGAGGAACCAATTCATTAGGTAGTCCATTTTGAGTAGGGTGCTCTGGGAATATCTTCTCAAAGCACAGTCTTTCAGTTTTGCACCCTTGGAGCCCGGGAAGGGTGAGGTTTTGCTGATTCCTCATATGTGCTCAAGGAGTCTTTCCTGTTGTCTCAATCCAAAGTATTTGGCTTCGTTTTAATGCTAATTGTTCCAGCAGCCAAGCTATTCTGGGCTAAAACTTTATGAGTCCCAACATTATAGGTATGTCCTTTCTGGCCACCGCAAATTTTTTCAAATTAGTTTTCTCTGCTCTTTAGTCCTGATCCTCTTGGTAGATGTGGCTAAAAGCTGCCAGCAGTATGCATGCCACAACACTGGACTGTTCTAAAATTTTTCCAACCAGATTAATTCATCTACCACCCTTAATCTCAATCTCTTACAAAGTCTCAGGACATGAGAAAAATGTAGACAAATTTTCTGCCAGAGAAAAATACATAAGGCCTGGAGTCCCACTGGCAAAGCACTCCTTGTTCCCAATGGAAACCTCCTGATCTTGGTCTTTACCATCTGCATTTCTATCCACATTCTGGTCTTTTGAGCTCCAACAAGAATGTCCTGTCAAGCCCAGCTTATAATATTCTAGGGCTTCTCTAGTTGGCATCTCCAAACCTTTCTAAACACTTGGAATGAACCAGTTCCAAGGGTTTCTGAACCACATGGTCAGGCAACATCATGGCAACCACTCCACTTCCCTGGCACCAAACTCTGTCTTAGTCACTTTCCCATTGCTAAGGCACAATGCCAACACCCGTATTGAAGGAGGGAGGCTTATCTTGGCCCACAGCTTCAGTCCACGGTTCATTGACTCCCAGGAAGAAACAGGACAGAGCGAGGCCTAGCACTGGAAAGCTGCTCACGTCGTGGCAGCCAGGAAGCAGACAGAGAAGAAGGGAGAGGGGCTGGGGATTTAGCTCAGTGGCACAGCACCTGCCTGGCAAGTGCAAGGTCGTGAGTTCAATTCCCCGTTCCGGGAAAAAAAAAAAAAAAAGAAACCAGGAAGGGAGGAACGGGAAGGAGATGCACCCTCTGGCCACATCCCCACCGACCTCCACCTCCACCCAGGCACCTCCTCCTAAGAGCAAGCCAGCTCTGAGCCACCACGATCCAGTCACCTCTGAAAGGCCCACCCCAGAGCTCGTGAGGCTTGTGAGGGCGATCTGGCTTTAAACGATAGCATCAAGTTTAACTTTGGTATCCAAAACTGACAAGGCTCGTGGAAGAAAAGAATTAATAAATTTATGAAGATAAATGCAAAAAAATTCCAAAAGCCAAACTGAATGTTTTATGTAAAAGTAATATGGGCTGGGGTGCAGCTCACTGGGAGATCCCTTGCCTCCTATGTGCAAGGGCCTGGGTTTAATCCCCAGCACCACCAAAAAAAAAAAGGTAGCACATTTTAATCCTCTTTTTTCCCATATTAGGAGGGTGGCATGGTATCAGAAACATGCTGCTATAATGTTCTAACAAACTAACAGAAGTGAGGCACCAGTTCTGCTGATACAAAAAAAACAACTCAATCTTCACTGATCCTTCACTGACAATGTTAGCCAAGAACAGAATACTTTCTTAACCTGAAAAAGTGTAGCTAACAAAATCCTCACACCAAAAATCGTAAGCACCGAGACACTTTAGGACTCTCCTCAAGGACGCAGAACTCAGGAATGCCTTCTGCCTCTCTAAGTCACTTACTGGGGTTGCTAGCGACTTCCCTGAGGAAGGCTGAGAAGTGTCTTCCCGTAAGCACCCCACAGGGGCTTATTGGGCACTGGAACGGACCAGTGCTCAGGAGCAACCTGCAAAAAGTCCCCAACACTCCTAGCAATAGGCAGCTTTACACACTGATACGTTAACAGCAACGAAGTGAACAGTACTGAAATAAATATGTTTTGTGGACAAACTTATGAACTGTTAGAGGTCATAAAAGAGGGCCTAAGTAAATGGAGAAAGATATATGGCTGGAATAATTCGACAACAGCAAAAGGTCATTTCTCCCCCCCGTTCTACTGTAAATTAGATAAGATTTAGTTTAAGCCCCAGCAGAGTTTTAGTGGAACGAGAAAATGGGCCCTACAGGCTCAAGTACAGCGTGACAATTCTGAGGAGGGAAGGGCTTGTCCGACCCGCTGCATGGGCAGAGCACAGAGCTGCTCTCAGGACGCACAGGTGACCAGGTGGGCAGAGACCCTGGCCTGTGACCTGGGCCAGAGAGAAGGGACAGGGGCTGGTGGCTGCTGTCTCAGCTGGGACAGGTCGACTCTTGGCTCCCAGGAAACCAAGCCTCATGCAGCGCAGGGCTCAGCAGCCAGGGTGTCCCTGAGCCTCCACCCTCCTCCGTCCATGCCTGACACCCTGCCCTTGCCACCAGCCCAGGTGGATTCCCTAAGCATGCGGACAGGGGAGGATGCGCTCTGATTTTAAAGAAGAGGGACGTGGACTCCTTAGCCCGGCAGGTGCCCTCTCTGCAGGCTGCAGGGTCCCACTGCCGTCTGTCTCCCCACGCTTGTCTCTGTCCACTGAATGCCGGCTGTGTGCTGGGCCTGGGCTAAGCTCCTCTCTACGTGCCCTTTTCTGCAAAGGACCAACACTTTGCCCGCATGCAGTTTCCTCCTTCCTCCCTGTCATGCATGGTGCTGGACACAAGGGGCCGGCCTCTGAGTGGTCAGGCTCAGCTCTCAGCCAGTGTCTGGTGCCTCCACCCTACCTGGCCCGCCCCTCTTGCCCTTTGCACGCCTGCTTCATCTGGCCATCCTCGGCCGGGACAGCGAATTCCCCATGGCTTCCCCAGGCTGCGGGCTTGCCCTGCTGTGCTTTCTGCTACTGCTTCAGGAGCCCCTGGCTGCAGGTAAGTCCTTCCTGGGGGGCTGCCTTGTGGCACTGTCTGTAGCAAGCTCCCGAGCTGGGTCCAGGCCCCAGCCACACTCTTGTTTCCAACATTTCCGTCACAGCTTTTGCTGACTGCTTGCTTTGATGTTTGTTCCTTCCAAAACAAATATTGTCCGGGAGCTTGCAAGTACCCACGCATGGACTCACATGCACCCACGCATGGGCACACAGGAGCACATGGACACAGAAACGTGTATGAACAGCCACATGTGCACTCAGGGAGACATATTGGAACATATCAATATGTACACATGAACACAGAACAAGTACAAACACTGCCAGGCATATATGCACAGACACATGTACACATGCAATAGATACACGGATGCCCATATGCAGACGGGAGCACACAGACACACAGGACAAGCCCACGTGTGAGTGCTCGAGGTGCTGTGAGGAACAGGGGCACTTTCTGGACTCCCTGCGGTCCCTGTCTGTGATGAGGGAGAATCTGGAAGTGGCTTAGAGCAGAGCTCGCAGAGTCTGCAGCAGGCACATCAGGTCAGCCCTTGGAAAACCAGCTGAGGCTCTGTGGCCAGGAGAAAACTAGGACTCATGCCGAAAGCTGGGAGCCTTGCTGGAACCCGGCAGCATGGGGTGGCAGGTGGCTTCACCCTGCCTGAGTCTCTTTCCAACTCCTCTATCTTTGAGGTCACTTTGTTACCCAGTTTGCTCTGGCCTGAGACGCCTTGGATGCAGTCTGTGTTCATCCAAGCACCAGCCTCCCGCGGTGACCTGCTCCTGTAGTGTGGTGTGTGACGCAGGGGTCTCTGCCCCCCTAGGCGAGGCTTCCTGCCCCCCGGCCCCAGATCCTTGATTCTCGTCCCCAAACTCCTCCCAGCCCAGGTGGATTCCCTAGGCATGCGGACAGGTGAGGACGCACTCCGATTTTAAGGAAGAGGGACGTGGACTCCTTAGCCCGGCAGGGCCTGGTAGCTGCCTCCTTTCCCTCCTCTTGTGCTTAGCAGTCGCCTTGCTCGTGTTCCCAGGCCACCACTACTGCACTCACCAACAGTTCCTGGAGACAAAAGTCACCTTGGGCCCATCTGAGGCCACCCCTTCCCTATGAGCCCTCCTTAGCTCTTCCTCCTTGCGCTCCTCCTCCTCCTCCTCTGGCCTCAAGAAGCCCAGGTCTCTGCCAGCTGCTTTCTGCCTGCCTTGTTCCCAGGCCCCTTCCCACACGGCTGCCATGTGTCCAGTCCCACAGCACAGCCGCCACGGAGCGCTCTCATGGGCGCCACCTCTGTCTCCATCTCTGCGCTCTCCCTGGGCACTGCATGTGTCTACTGGGGTGTCCTGCCTGGAGAATCAGCAAGTTCAGGGGGTTCACACTGCTGGGGTCATGCCACCACAGGCAGCAAGGGGTGAGCTCTCAGGGTCACCAGCCTCACTTCCCTCCTAAGCAGGATGGGGCCCCGGGTCACCTGCTCCTGACTGTCATGTCACTGTGAGGAGAAGGGTGTGGGAGGGCTGGGGGTTGGGCAGGCACCCAGGGCTGACAAGGACCCCCCGGACTATCTTGGGAGGCTGGAGGGAGTGAATTCCCAGGGACAGGGTACATGGTGGGGTGGAGATGAGGAATTTGGATTTTTATATGACACTTGTGTAACACCTGTTTATATAGGTTCATATATACACTTTGTGTTCTTGAAAGGGAATGTACAACATTTCCTCTTTTATCATCAGTTTTTTGCTCCAGATCACACCTTCTTTTGGGGATGGGGTTGAAACAGGGTCTCGCTGTGGAGTTCAGGCTGGCCCTGACCTCACAGCAATCCTCCTGCATCAGCCTCCAGAGTGCTGGGATCACAGGTGTGGCCATCCTGCTCGGCTCACAACTTCTTGAGCATTATAGTTAATGGCAGCCTGAATGCCACATTTGGTTATTTTTGACTATTATTACCAATAGTTGCACAGGGTTTGGTACATGACTCTGAGTATTTCCTTATGCTAGATCCCCCAAAGGGAGGGTTAGCACGTCTGAAATCAGCTGTATATGCTTGCATATGTGCATAACGCTGTGTTCTGTCACCTGTCACCAGCCGCCCATGAGAAGCGGCCAGGCATCCTTTTCTAGCACCCTCAGCCCACAGGGCAGGGCAGGATGCTGGTGAACTGGCCTGGGCCCTCCCATCCCCAACATGCACACTGAGTGAAGACCGGTGTGAGTAGATCACTTCCTTCTGTCACCAAGTGGGACGATCCCGTAGGGGCTTCCATGAGAATTGGTATGGCTGGCTCCCCTGAGATGATCCAGGGGTGTGGCTTCCCTTGTGGAAGGGGACAGGACCGGGTGGGTGGGTGGTTCCGCACCATTGTGGTGTGGCAGCCTGCCAGTGCTTCTCGGGGTCTTCTGCTTGTCAGTCTTCATAACCCAGGAGGAAGCGCACGGGGTCCTGCACAGGCAGAGGCGTGCCAACTCCTTCCTGGAGGAGCTGTGGCCTGGCTCCCTGGAGAGGGAGTGCATGGAGGAGCAGTGCTCGTTTGAGGAGGCTCGGGAGATCCTCAGGACCCCTGAGAAGACGGTGAGTGCCTCCTGGCTGCGCAGTGACTGTGGGAAAGGGCGAGCTCGGGCTGGGGGGGCGCCTGCACCTCAAGTCAGTCTCCTTTCTCCTCACTGTGAGCACTCTGAGTATTCGAAGAATGCAGGGCTTGTGTCCCATGGCAACAAAGACTGAAACCATGGGCAAAGGAGGTAGGGTGAGGGCGAGGAAGTAAAGGTCCCGCTAGCCGGGAGGGCATTTCGAGTAAGGTCCCATGAGGGCTCTCCGCCTAGGGTTTCCAAGGAGTTAAAAGGAGCTCAGGCCCTTGTGTAAGCAACGTGATCGCTACCCCATAGAAGACACCACACTTTTCAGGTCCAATTCCGCAATGGTCACACAGGGTCCATGCAGGGCCCCTGCACCTTGGACCAGCGGTCTGCTTGGTCACGTCCCCCACAGTCCAAGGGCAGTCAGCAAATGTTTTGTAAGGACCCTGGGAGGTCGCGACAGCAGACTCCACTTAGGCAGCCGTCCTTACTTCCAAGTAGAACCCTAAGTCCTGTTATATGAGCACAGGGGAGCACAGAGCAGCCTCCTGTCAGGGCCACTCCTTCCCCCTCAGGACAGCTTTGCGCTCCTCTCCAAAGCTCCCCACTGCTCCCCATTTCCGAGGGTGACTGCCAGGCACACACCGCCCCTACTCTCTACTCTCTGATGTTCATTTTTACATCAGAAAACTCAAAAATCCCACTTTATGAGAAAAGTCCCTCAGCCCCTAAGGATCCAAAACAGCCCAACCACCAAAGTGCTGCTGAGAGAAAAGATGCACTGAGGTGCCGCCCGCACGCCCTCCTGCTGCTGAGCCCACAGGCCGCCCTCAGGACATGTGCGTGACGAACATGAGGAAACCGTGGCTTCCCCACCACGCCAGGCCTTGCGGAAGGCCTAGGGTTGTCTTCACTTCTGGTTTCACATTGGAAAGATAAATATTCCAAGCATCCTTGAGTATCTGCCTTTCCATTTAACCATTTCCATCAGAAGTACGGTTTGGCGTACAGTGCAGAGCTAGGGCTTTGGGATCTGGACGATTCTGCCATCTTGTGCCAACCGCTCCTGGGTGAGTGGGAGGGATTTCCTGTGACCTTGCTTTTTGTTTTTTTTTCATAAGCTTTTTCTCACCAGCTCCAACTCATGTCATACCTCGCTCACAGCGGGCCTCACCGTCAGGAAAGGTCTCACACTCAGAGGAAGCTTTCACACCTGCAAGAGGTCTCACACTCATAAGTCACCTCACACTCACCAGACACCTCACCTCACACTCACTGAGAGGTGGGCTGTTTGAGTTAGAGGTGAGCATGACACTCTCCAGGCAAACTGGGGATGCCTTTCTTTTTTATACCATTTGGTGTTGAGAGCACTTCCAACATTCCTGCCTGTTTTATTCTCATCGTAGCGTGAGTGAACCCCCAGTTGGAGGAAAGTTCCCTTAGGAGCCAATTTCCAGCGGAGTTTGCAGGTGGTAGGACACTTTCACGGCTGTCCCACCCCATCTTCTGTCAGCCTCATGCTTGGGCATGATCACCCAGTGGGAGACGGAGGGCCCAGCCTGTGGGGCTTTCCCAGGTCACAGATGGAGGAGGCAGAGCTAGGAGCTGACTTGAGGAAAGCTCATGGCCTCTGGTGGCCTCAGATGTCATGAGGAGGGACTCTCCCGGGCAAACCTGACTCCCAAGCCCTTGGAGAAGGCCCAGGCCAGGCCTCGCTGTCCCCAGCTGTGAGCTTCTCCCATGCATCTGTCACTGTGGCTTTGGTGAATATGTCTCACGCGGCTTCTCTCTCCTCCTCAGAACCAGTTCTGGGTTACATACACTGGTGAGTAGATGCACAGCCGTTTGGGGTCCCCCGCTCCAGTCCTGCTCCTGGCACACTCATACCAGCTCACCCTCAGACGGGGACCAGTGTGCCTCAAATCCTTGCCAGAATGGGGGCACCTGCGAGGACCACTTCCAGCTGTACATCTGCTTCTGCCTCCTGGGCTTCAGTGGCCGGAACTGTGAGACAAGTGAGGCCGCCTCCTGCCCACAGCTGCAGACAAGATGGGATGCTTGCCTCCAGGCCCCTCTCAGCTCCCACTCCCTGTCCCTAGATAGGAGCACCCAGCTGATCTGCGACAACGAGAATGGAGGCTGCGAGCAGTACTGCAGTGACCGCGCAGGGGACACGCGCGTCTGCCGGTGCCATGAGGGGTACGCACTGCAGCCGGACAGGGTGTCCTGCACACCCACAGGTACCAGGCTCCCGGGGCTGCTCTCTCATGAGCCTGACGGCTGCCACTCTCCCTGTCTGCTGCACCTCACTGTGTCCATGACACCAGGGGGCAGGGCTGGTCGTGACCAGTGGACCTAGTGACCCCAGACCATGGAGGAGGGATAGCCTGCCAAGAGCAGGCCAGCACGTCAGTGCCCAGCACAGGCACCTGGCAGGGCCGCTGCACCATAGGCAGCCAGGGAGCAGAGCGAGGCTCCTGGACACCCCAGCTCCTGCACAGTGCTTAGGAAAAATGTAGATTTCCTGCATGCCAACCTCAGATGATGGCGCTACACTGCCCAAGGCAAGGAGGCTGTGCCCAGCCTGGTCTGAAAGCTGGAAGCTCAGCCCACCACCCCAACACACGGGCAGACACAGGACAGGGAGTCTGAGGCGCACAGGGGTTGTAGTCATCTTGTCTTCAGTAGAATACTGCTCACCTCTTCATTCCACATGATGCATCTTCCTCCTGTGGAAAGTGGGCAGGAGCAGCGCCAGGGCAGGGCTCAGTACCCTCTTCACCAGCCCCTCTGGGCTCCTAGGCCAACAGCTCCCACTGAGGCCTTCAGGCTGGCCCTGCCCCAGCAGCCAGGACCCGGGGGAAGGTGTGGCTCAGCCAAACCTCATCCCTCATAGATACCCCCCTCTCTGGGCTCTGTTGTACAGTTGAATATCCGTGTGGGAAAATACCGATTCTGGAAAAAAGAAAGAACAGCAACATCCAAGGCCGAATTGTGGGAGGCCGGGAGTGCCCCAAAGGGGAGTGTCCATGGCAGGTAAGGCCTCCAGGGTCTCCAGCTGGGTTCTCCTGCACAGGATTCCCACTGCAGGCCTGGTGGGGACTCAGGGACTGTGACAGAGAAGAGACACGGCCACTGTGCCCAGCCCAGCTCCTCCTCGCTTGGAGAGGGTGCGCACTGCAGTTCCACTCAGCCGCCGCCTCACTCAGTCACCAAGGGTCCTGCAGAGCTGGTGTCCTGCCAGGGCTGGGGACGCTCTGGTCCAGGGGACAGCCACCAGGGCCGGGTCTGTGCAGCCTGCTAGGGAAGGGTACAGAGGATCCAGGTTCCAGACGGGAATCATATCAGCCAGCAGTCCAGGTGGGGACACCATGTGACCAGCATCTGTGTGTCCCCACACAGGCCATGCTGGTGTCCAATGGGGCGCTGCTCTGCGGGGGCTCCCTGCTGGAGGCCGGCTGGGTAGTGTCTGCCGCCCACTGCTTTGACAAGCTGCCCAGCTTGAGGAACCTGTCGGTGGTGCTGGGTAGGTGCTGCCTGTTGTTCGCAGGGGGGCAGGCTTGAGTGACAGTGGCTGGGGCCAGGCTCCAGGAGATGCGATCCCCAGGGTCCCTGGGTGGATGAGGCAGCACCGGGGCCACCTGCTGGAGCCACCTGCTTCGGTCACCTGCTTGGCCCCTCCCTGCTCCCAGAAGAACCATGGGAGCAGGGGACCCAGAGCTCTGGGGGACCACACGGGGTCCTCTGCCCAGTGAGGACATAGGAGAGATGGCTGCAGCCACCTGGCACGCATCCGGGGAGTCCAGACAGCCTCTTCTTCTACACCTGCTGCCCAGGGCTCCCGCTTCATTACCACCTTCCACACCCAGTCCAGAAGCACTCCATTACACCTCCCCACACCCCACAAGAGCTGCAGCCCTGGCAGTTCCGTGGTGCCTCACAGGTGCAGCTCCTGCCCCATCCATCTGCCCGCCCAGGCCAGGGTGCGGGAAGCCAGGCTCTGAAGGGGCGTGGCTGTGACAGGCGTGGCTTCCTCCCAGGTGAGCACGACATCAGCGAGGTTGATGGGACTGAGCAGGTGCGAAAGGTGACACAGGTCATCTTCCCGGACACATACGTCCGTGGCCATATCGACCACGACATCGTGCTGTTGCGGCTGCAGCAGCCTGTGAACCTCACAGACTACGTGGTGCCCCTCTGCCTGCCGGACACGAGCTTCTCCAAGCGCACGCTGGCCAAAATCCGCTTCTCCCGAGTCAGCGGCTGGGGCCAGCTGCTGGACCGGGGCGCCAAGGCCCTGGAGCTCATGGCCATCGAAGTGCCGCGGCTGATGAACCAGGACTGCCTGGAGCAGTCTCAGTGGAGGAACAGCTCACCCGCAATCACCAAAAACATGTTCTGCGCCGGCTACTTGGACGGCAGCAAGGACGCCTGCAAAGGGGACAGCGGGGGCCCACACGCCACCCAGTTCCGTGGCACGTGGTACCTGACCGGCGTGGTGAGCTGGGGCGAGGGCTGCGCAGCCGTGGGCCAGCCAGGCATCTACACCAGGGTGGCCAGGTACATCGAGTGGCTGCGCAGGCTCATGGGCTCCCCGCCGGTGCGAGGCGTCCTGCGGGCCCCGCTCCTCTAGCCCTGCGCCAGGTCCCTGAGTGCGTCTGTGGCTGGGGCAGAGACCCGGGCACTGCGGGCAGCCGAGAGGGAGAAAGAGACAGAGATGGAGGGAGAGACTCTGACCAACATGGAGACGGAGTGAGAGACCGAAGAGGAGCCCCAGGCGGCCACGGCCCAGCTGAGGCATGCAGGCGCATGCGCAGACACTGCGCGCCGCAGGGGCTGTCGCTCCCCTTTCCTTCCTGTACTCGCCTCACCCTCGGCTCCATTAAACGGAAGTGTCATCCACAGTCGGGGAACATCCTCTTCTCAGGCCTGCCGAGCGCCTGGCAGTAAATGGCTGAGTCTGTGTGCCCTGGGCTGACGCTGTCCCTGGGTGGCCTGTGACCCCCCCAGGACACCCTGGTGATGGATCCCTCCTGGGCAGGCACTTCCAGAGCCCCGGAGCTCTGTGATGGTTCCAGCTGTGAGGCAGGATGGTGTGAGGTGGCTTCCCTCCCAAACCCTTCCAGTGGTATTTCTGAGGGGCCTGGGGAGCATCTGCTTATAAATCACCAGGGAAGCACTGCAGGGTCTGAACCAGGTGTGATGACACACAATTATAATCCCAGCACTCTGGGAGGCTGAGGCAAGAGGATCCCAAGTTCCAGCCCAGCCCCAACAACTCAGCAAGACCTTGTCTCACAAAAAAGGGGTAAGGATGCAGCTCAGCATAGAGGCCCTGAGTTTAATCCCAGTACCTGCCTCTCCACACTCACATACACAAGAGCAGGGTCCTGGGTCCTGCCCAGTCAACTGGACCAGGTAGGGAAGGACCTAGTGAGCCCCACTCTTGCCATGTCCACAGGTCACTGAGCCTGTGGCCTCCAGACAGTGTAGATGGGGGAGAACAGAGATCCGGAGCAGGACGAGCACCCCGCCCTCAGCACCCATCTCCACAGGGCGTCTCAGAGCCTGGGGTGCTGACGCCCAGTGGGGTGCCAGCCGCTGTGGTGCCGTCTGGCAACTCCTGCCATAGAGTAGGCCGAAGGCTGCAAGCTGTGGCCACAACCCCCACGCAGCTGCCTGGTTAGCACTGGAGGCTCTGCTGGGTCCACCCTCTGTTCAGTGGTCCTGGGGTGGATGGGACAGGGCCTGCTGGCCACAGAGGCCATGTGGCTGCCAAAGCCAGGCGTGCTGGAGGCCACAGCAGGGAGGGGCCCTGGCCAGCCTCAAGCCTAACAGCCTCCCGGGCCGTGTGCAGCGAGCGGGCCTCCTGGCCTCTGCTCTTGCACGGGTCACTGTGCCTCTGGCTCCTCACCTCCCAGCTGTGCTGAAGATGGGGTCATGGGGGCGGGGCAAGGGCAGGAAAGCCCATTCGAAAATACACGCTCCTCCTGGGAGGAAGGAGGGGAGGAGGAGCCTCAGGCCCCAGGCTGGAGGCCCCTGTGGGGAGAGAGAAGGGGCGGCTTGGCGGGCGCTGTGAGTAGCACTGGGCAGCCTCAGTTTCCCCAGTCACCGATGGAGTGCGGGCACCTGCCTCACAGGGCTGTGGGCACGCAATGCCGACCCTAACAGCTAATGTGCTCGCTTTGGTCAGTGCACCCGGGTATCGGGCCAGGAGACCGGGCAGGGGGCCCCAGAGCCAGCACCGCCGCCCCACCTCGGGCCAGGCTGTGTACTCACCCACACACACTCGGTCTCTGTATCCGGACCAGGCCCAGAACAGCACCAGGTGCCAAGCACCAACGTGCTCTTTCCCAGGTCCAGGCGCTGGCTGTGCCCCGAGTGTGGTGCTGCCCACGTGAGACACCAGCCCCAACACCCTGCCTGTGGTGTTGATGGAGCAAGCGCTGTGCCAGGCACCACCACGACAAAGAATAACCAGTCTGACCCAATGCAGGGTGCACGTGGGGCATCAGCGGGGCGAGAGAAGGTGGGGATCAGGGGCTTTGCCCCAGAAACAAACTCGTGTCCAGAGCTCCTGTGGGTGTAGCTTCTGAAGAGGACCGGGTCAGCTGTGACCCCCAGCCCACCGTCACACCGCCTGAGGAAGTGGGGCGACGACCAGAGACCCTGGAGTGGTCCCAGCCATGCCCCCTGCAGACTCACCCACCACCGTGAGACGCTGTGGGACCTGCACCCTCCAATGGAGGGCACACACCCAGCAGCGCTGACAGACACGCCGGCTCCATTTCCCCATCACAGACCCTTCCTGCCCTCCACCCCCAGGGACGGCCTTGGCAGAATCCAGCTTGGAGGTGTTCACAGAAAGAACCAGAAGGAAGTGAGACCCATATGTCGCACACAGGAGGCACAGCTGAACACAGGTCCCGGGCTCCCCCTGCTTCCTGCCCAGCCCGAGTGGCCGGCGCAGCTTCCACCTTCTCTTCCCTATGACCTGTCCTTCCATCACATAAGCAGGATGTGATGTCACTATGTCCCTTGCTCATCCCCGACAGCTCAGCCTGCTGACACGAGTGACCGGCAGCCCAAGTCAGGCACCTGGCCCACCACTCCACATGCATCTGTCAGCCAGGGCTGGCAGGGCTGAGACCTGTGCCAGCCCCAGGGCCCCATGAGCCGGGTTCTGTTTGTGAAAACTGATGGGAAGTGGTGCTTTCCCCACAGCTGTCAAGCTGAGAAAAGCCAGACACAAACATCTGAAAGCTGCAGGGCAAGCCTGCAACAACACTGTTATTCTCTCAGAACAGCCCTCCCGTATTCCCCAGCACACCCTGCAGGGCAGTTTCAATGGGGATGAGGTCAGCGGTGACTGCCCCAGCCGCCCACTCTGCCACCATCCCCAGACCCCCGCACTGACCTCAAGGCAGGCCAGGCTCCAATCAGGAGGCTGAGATAAGCAGGACAATGGCCACCAGGGGCCCTGGCGAGTGGACCTTGCCCCCACACGCCGGCACTCCGGACAGAGCACTGCCCTCACCACCATGGAGGGTCTGCTGCGCCTCGCCCTGCTCCTGGGTGCCCTGGCCGGCCTCCTGCTGCCCGGGGGGAGCGGTGAGTGCCCTGCCCTTCACACACAGGGGCCAGGAGGAGGGGCAAGGGTGGCAGAGGCCCTGTCCCGGGTAGCAGGCTGGCACCGGATGGCCTGGCTGGGCCTCCCCACCGAGGGGACAGTGAGGGTCAGCACAGCTCCCACAGGGAAAGCAGGATGGGTGGCTCCAAGTCACAAGGGGATGAAAACAGTAGAGGCAGGAGGGCGAGACAGGGGCCAGGCTGGGAGGAGACGGTGACGACCCAGAGAGGCAGAGACAGCGGCTCGGGTGGCAGGGCTGTAGCCCGGGCAGCACTCCAGGCCAGCGCGGCCAGGGCAGGGGCCTGAGGCACACGTCTGCACAGACGGGGCCTCTGGCTGCCCGGGCCCCGGGCTGCAGAGAGAGGAGTGAATAAACTCAGAGCAGGTGCAGCTCAGGCAGCGTGTTCTGCGCAGTCCCACAATGGGCCTAGACCCACTGAACTCCCACCCCGTGTGCTGGGAACGGCTGGCAAACTCTGCCTCAGCAGGTTCCGCCCGTTTGATCGCCGTGCCCACTCCCCACGGCACACAGACAGCTGCACGTCTGAGGACCACAACGTCCTCATACACATGCAGGATACATGGTGAACACCTGGGAACCCCACGTGAGCACCAGGGCTCTGAGTCTGCTGTCAACTTCTGAGGCCTGTGTCACCCCAGAGCCTGTTCTTGTGCCCAATGGCCTTCCTTGCTTCCACTCAAGGAGAAAGCGTTGCTTAAGGGCCACAGCTGGCTTGTGTGACTGATCGGGGGGTGAATATGACCGCAAAGCTGCTAACAGTGCCCAAAGTTGGGTCCAGGCCTGAGCCGGAGGCCAAGCCGGCTGTCCAGGCCTCACCTCAGTGGCAGGCAGAGACGCCCTGAGGCACAAGAGTTCTAGGCACAGCCCCATCAGCAGGTGGGCCAGGCTGGCAGAGACGAGTGCAGGGATGGCTGTGGGAAGAGATCCAAGAGGCCTGGCCTTGGGGACAGCCTGTGGGTCCTCATCCACAGCTGGGATGCGTTGCAGCTGGTGGCAGGCTCTTGGTGTCCTTAGGCCTCCTCCTCTTCCATGCAGTGCCCCTTCCCTGTGTCCCTGTCCCCACTGAGTCCAGCAGAGGTGGACTTGCAGGAACGCTGTACCTCCACCAGGCAGAAAGGCTAAGCAGGCTTTGGGGTGCAGGCAGAAAGAGGCACGGATTGGGGGAGATCAGGAGGGAAAGGGGGAGGGCCTGAAGAGCTGCTGGGCATCAGAGGCAGAGAGCGCCTATCAGAACGGTGAGCCTCACCGCAGCTCCAGGCAGCGCAGGAAACCCAGCACACCCTCCAGGCTGTGAGCACGGAGCAGGCCCAGGGCGGGTTGAGGGAGCGCGCGAGGCAACGTGGTCCTTCCAGCCTCGCGGTGGATCACTCCTCGCAAGAGTCATGAAATCAGTGTCCTTCTTTAATGAAAGAAGATAAAATCTAAATAGAGAAGTTTGCGGTTTTGTAGAAAATAAGTGCAATTTCTTGACAGTTATCTAACTCTGCGTCTCCTGGGACTGATACAAATTGCAGGTTTACTGCTGGGGGCGCAGGGCGGCGCAGGGGTGGGGGCCCGGGGTGTGGAGGGCTGGCCCCAGCGCCTGCGGTCCAGACCTCCCAGGGAGGCGCGCGGCACTTGGAGATCTGGGGGACCTGGGGGCGCCCCACATCCGCCTGCGCCCTTCCCGTCCGCAGTGTTCTCCGGCCGCGAGCGCGCGCACAGCGTCCTGAGGTCCCGCAGGGCCAACACAGTCTTCGAGGAGCTGAAGAAAGGCAACCTCGAGAGGGAGTGTCTGGAGGAGGCCTGCTCCTACGAGGAGGCCCGGGAGGTCTTCGAGGACAACGAGAAGACGGTGAGCTGCCGGCGCGGGGTGGGGCGGCTGCCATCCGGGTCTCCGCACCGCGTGCCCGAGGCCGACGACAGGAAGGGACGCCCTGCTCACGGGGTGATGCGGCTCAGTCGGCTGGAAGGCTGAATGATGCCTTCGAACACCGCAGGCCTGGGGCTGCGCTCCCGGAGTCGCGGCGGGGCGGGAGATTTTGCAGCCGCCCAGGGCCCAGCAGCGCGCCCAGAGCGCAGTGCGCAGGCGCACGTCAGACTCGTGGCCATTTGGTCAGCACTGCGCCTGCGCAGCACCAGCCCAGTGTAGCACGCGCCCGCCCTCCCCTTGGGGAGGGGTTTTACCCGCGGACCGGAAATGCGGGGGGAAACCTGCTTTTACCTACACTAGCTGGGTGGAAGCCACAGGCACCTGGCTGAGGGCAAAGAGGAGGGTGGGGTGGGGCCCAAACTAACAAGAATGAGCAAAAGATAAGAAAACCTTCAAGCCAGGGCTCATGAGACAGCGAAGCCAGGAGTGGGTGCTGCTGCAGCAGGCCACACCACTGACGTTGGACCGCGGTGGAGACTGCTTGATCTGCAGTCCCTCTGCCATGCAGCTTCCGGGGACAGACACCAAGCTCTCGGGCTTCACCCGTGAATGCAGTCGCCTGCAGTCCGGAGCCACCCGACAAAGACTACCTGGAAGGTTCTTTCTTGTGTGACCTTTAAGGATTGGGGTCAAATTGCAAGTTACTGCCAATAGAAGGAGCTGTCGCAAGGATTTAGCCCTGTCAAATAACAGACTGCAACAGGAAGACATAATTGGATTCAAGAAAATCCTGAACTTTAGTCTCACAGATGCTAAAACACAGATGCTAAACGTCATGGGAAGCACTTGAACTTGATCCTGAATGTTCTAAGGAAAAAAATTATCCATACTAGTATCATCACATGTGTAAAAAGTTTCTTGGATGAGTACAGATTTCTAGACACCAAAATGTGGAACATCATCCACAGGGATAGCTGAGGCCAAGCCTTTCATCGCCTGTCACAATGAGCTGGACGTGAGTTTAGACGTGAAAAGTGCTCCAGAGCTCCACCATAAGATGCTGCTGGTGGTGGCACTGGCTGGATTTATAAAACTGGATTCGAGTTCTACAATAATAGAATTGATTTGACTGCACCGAACTCTCCACCAGTGAGTTCTACTTGGCCATGCAGACTGTTATGAAATCACACTGAAATCTCACTGAAATCACAGAAAGCGCTGTCAGGGATGAAGAAACATTTCACAGGTGGTGTCTTAGTTAGTTGCTCATTCTTGAGGCACAATACCCAACACCCAAAGTTAAAGGGGGGAAAAGTTTATTTAGCTCACAGTTTGTAGAGGTTTCAGTCAATAGTTGGCTGCTCCAAAGGCAGAGTGGCGCAGGAGAAACAGTTCATGGTGGGCAGAAGGCAACAAAACGAAGAAGGGACCTTAAGGGCATCTTTCTACCCAAGCTACTCAGGGCAGGTAGCACTACCCAAGCTACTCAGGGCAGGTAGCACTTACACCCTTAACCCTACTGTCCTCGACCCTAGCATTGCACACTCCAGATCCAGCCACCTCCAAAAAGCCCCACCTATGACCACATGAGGCTTTGGGGGACATCTGGGCACAGAAGGTCACAAGGTCACACACCCTCCAAAGGCAAACCTGTTGAGATCAGCTTCATCCCACATTTGTGCAGAATCAGCATGGTGGAAGAGCTCAAGAAAGCCCCATGAATAAAGCTGCCCTAAGCCAACCTTTTAGGAACTGAAGAAACAAAACTTCTTGATGATATCTGATATCATGAAGGAAGCAGACCGTGTCTGAACTGAGCGGTGGCAGCTTTTGGAGAAACAAGCCAAAATGAGGTTATATTCATAGATGAAAACTACTCTGTCCCATCCTGTAGCTCGCATGTACCCAGGCCACAAGGTGAGAGTAGTTCCAATACTGGCCTGTGGCCTGTTAGGAACCAGGCTGCTCAGCAGGGGGCGGCAGGGGGGTAGGCCAAGCTTTATCTGTATTTACTGCTTCTCCCAATGGATAGCATTATAGCAGAAGCTCCACCTCCTGTCAGATTCCATCTGGTACATCAGACTCTCATAAGATTGCAAACTTTACTGCGAACTGCATGTGTGAGGGATCTGGGTTGCATGTGCCTTGTGAGAATCTAATGTAATAATAATAGAAATACAGTGCATAATGTAATAATAAAAGAAAGGGGACAATAAATATAATGTCCTTGAATCATCCTGAAGGTATCCTTCTCCCCATCTGTGGAAAAATTGTCTTCTGTGAAACTGTCAGATGACTCAGACATCTTTGCATTTCTGTAAAAGACTGTGGTCTTCATCTAGGTATTACTACCCACTTGATGGCCACAGTTCATTCCAGCCACCTTTCTCTCTTCTGAGAGAAAAGGAACCAAGATAGACTATATCTGGCATCATAAAGTGCACCTTCACAAATTCAAAAGATTAGACCAGCTGGGCACGGTGGCACACACCTGTAATCCCAGCACTCAGGAGGCTGAGGCAGGAGGAGCACTGTGAGTTTGAGGCCAGCCTGGGCTACAAAGTGAGTTCAAGGCCATCCTGAACTGTATAGTAAGACCCTGTCTCAAAAAAGACCAAAAAAAAAAAAAATTGGACCCATATAAACTATGTCCTTTGACCATAATGAAATTAAGCTGAAAATCTCTGAGTACTTGATAATTAACACATTTATAAATAATCCAGAGGTCAAGTAGGAAGTTTCAAGTGAAACAAAAAAATATATTAGCTGACCAAAAAAGAATATACAACAGCCAGATGTGGTAGCACACATCTATAACCCTAACAGTGGGGAAACCGAGGCAGGAAGATTTTTAGTTTGACACAGCCTGAGTTACATAATGAGTTTGTGTCCATTACAAAATACCAGTCTCAAAACAGACAAAAGAATATATAACTTTTTTTTTTTTTTTTTGGTACCAGGAATTGAACTCAGGACCTTTCGCTTGCCAAGCAGGCATTTGTGCCACTGAGCTACATCCCCAGCAAGAATATATAACATATGAGAAAAGTGGTATACTTTTGAAAAGAAGTACTTGGGGGTAAATTTATAGTATTAAATGCTAACATTCAAAAACAAGAAAAGTCTGAAAATGATCACCTAAGCTCCTACTTTAAAAAACTGAAAAGGAAAAGGAAAATAAACTTAAGGGAAAGAAAGAATTTTAAAAGCAGAAATCAAAGAAATTTAATACACATATAATAGGTGAGATCAATAAAATGGATAACTCTAACATATTAAACACAAAATTTACGTGTATCATGAAAAAAGTGAGGTACTACTACAGAACTTGCAGAAGTTAAAGTATTAATAAGAAAATACTATGAACAACCTTATGTGCATAAATTTAGATGAAGTTTGAGCATCAAAACCAACCAAAATTCCTTCAAAGAAAGTTAAATATTAATGAAACACATGCAGAATCTGTATTCTATATTCTACAAAGTTGTAGTGAAGTAATTTAAACAAGTCCTAAGCGAATGGAGATGCAGTGTTTGTGGATTGAAAGACCCAACATATGAAGATGTCAGTTCTCCCCAATTTGATTTGCATTTGATACAGTATCGATCAAAATTCCACCAGATAGAAACACATTGATTCTAAAACTCACATAGAAAAACAAAAGATTTATTTTGTTTTGTTTTTTTTCCGGTACTGGGAATCGAACTCATGACCTTGCATGTGCCAGGCAGGCGCTGTGCCACTGAGCTAAATCCCCAGCCCCCAAAAAACAAAGGATTTAGAAGGGCTAAAACTATCCGAGATTAATAAAGTTGGGGGAGCCCTATTACTTGTATTGAGATTTATAAAGCTAAATTAATTACAGATATTGATAGGTAGCACTGGCAAAGGGATTGCAACAGGGTGAAGAAAACAGTCCCACATGAGTATGGTCAGCTGGTTTTTGGCAAAGCTACAAAAACTACTCAGCGGAAAAAGAACTGTCTTTTTAAACTCGTGGAAAAATGTGTTCATTTGTCTTAGTACATTTGCGCCGCTCTACCGCAATGCCTTACACTGGGCACTCTGCAGGCAGCATAAGGCATGGCTCACAGTTACAGAGGACCAGAAGCCCAAACCAAGGCATTGGCAGGGTGTCTGGCTGGTGAGGGTCCCGTCTCCGCTTCCAAGACGGCTTCTTGCTGTGGTATTCTCACATGGAAAGCCCGAGGAAGGACAAAGGACCCAGTGTGTGGAGCCCCTTTAAGAAGGACATTAATACACCAGGCATAGTGGTGCACACCTGTAGTCCCAGCGCTTGGGAGGCTGAAGCAGGAAGATTGCTGAAGGTTCAAGGTCAGCCTGGACTACAGAGCAAGACCCTGTCTCAAAAAAAAAAAAAAAAGAAGAAGAAGAA
>NW_004955404.1:646840-676079 GCF_000276665.1 Chinchilla lanigera | reverse complement strand
AGGAGAAGGAGAAGGAGAAGGAGAAGGAGAAGGAGAAGGAGAAGGAGAAGGAGAAGGAGAAGGAGAAGGAGAAGGAGAAGGAGAAGAAGAAGAAGAAGAAGAAGAAGAAGAAGAAGAAGAAGAAGAAGAAGAAGAAGAAGAAGAAGAAGAAGAAGAAGAAGAAGGAGAAGGAGAAGGAGAAGGAGAAGGAGAAGGAGAAGGAGAAGGAGAAGGAGAAGGAGAAGGCATTAATGTCACCGATGAGGGCAAAGCCAGTACCATAGTCACCCCCTACGGGGTCCACCTCTTGTTCCAGCCACACTGGTGGTTACATTGCTGTTAATGCATTTGGTGGGGAAACATACCAATATCATGGCTGTGAGCAGTGACATAGTTTGGTCCTAAAAGGTGAACTTGACCTAAACATCACAGCTATACAAAAACTAACACAAAATGAACCATAGCTCTAAAGGTGAAAGACATAATTAATAACTTTTAGAAGAAAACACAGTAGAAGATGCATGACATGGAGTTAGGCAAATATTCTTGAATATGACATCAAAAGGATGACTCATAAAATTAAAAAATGACAAGCTGGATTTTTGTCAAAACTGAAACTTTTACTCTGTGAAAAAAATAGTTAAGAGAATGAAAATACAAGTGACAGACTGAGAAAGTACATGAAGTTCTCATATCCAACAAGGGATTTGTATTCAGAACCTATGAAGAATTGTTGTAACTCAAAAGAAGATAAACACCTAATTAAATTCAATGAACAAAAGACTTGAACAACCAACTTGCCCAAGAGAAAATGCAGGTGACAAGTGTGGCTATGAGAAGACAGCACCATTAACCATTACAGAAATGTGAATTAAAACCTCAGGGATGTCAAGCATGCTGGTGTGCATCTGTCATCTTAGGACTTGGGAGGCTGAGGCAGAATGATTGCTGTGATTTTGAGGCCAGCCTGAGCTACAAAGTGAGTTGAAGGCCAACATGAGACCTTATCTCAAAAACGGACAAAAAGAAAAAAAAACAAAAACCCAGTGAGAGCCGCTAGATACCTATACAGTGAAAAAAATACAACAAATTCTGATTAGGATATGGTGCAACGAGAACTTTCATATACTGCCATACAACATTCCAACAAAGTCACTGGCAACAAGTAGGTCAGTGGTGGGCGGGCTGCAGGGATGGGCAGGCGGGAGAGAGTGTGGGGAGACCTGGGAAGGTGGAACTGTTCTGTATCCCAATTGTGGCTGACATCACACAAGTCTACACATGTGTGGGAGTCAGGACCGTACACCAAAAATCAATTTCACTGTGATGTTTTTAAACCAAATTTTAAAAAGACACTGCATTCCTTTCTAGGGCTGCCTGTCATTTAAAGTAACAGGGATTACACTGTCACGGGTTTGGAGACCACAGCTCAAGCACCGGTGGGTTGGATCCTCCTGAGGGTCCCAGAGCCCCCTTTGTGCTCAGCACCGCTCTGGGCTTCCTCCCCACGAGGCCTCCTCCCGCTGTGAGCACCGCAGTCCCCTACCTCCTCTCAGGACACACACCGTCCTAGGGCTGCGGCGATCCAGTGAACTCCAGTAGACCCTTACCTGGGTCTTATCTGCACAACCCTGCTTCTCATTAAGGCCACAGTCCGAGGTTCTTTGCCCTGAGTCAGGGAGATGAGAACTGGGAAGGAGCTACGGACAGTTAGAAGTTTAGCTAAGACTACGAGCATTCTTCAGTGTCACCTGAGTTCACAATAAGCTGTCTCAAACTAATTTAATAACTCTTAGCAAGCATGGGACCTTCTCTGGGCCTTTTCTCGGGCATGTTAATGTGGGCAAGCCACTCATTGATAGTTAGGGAGTAGCAAGCAGTAGCTATTTTGTGCAGTCTGTCTCTTAGTGATTTAATTAAAAATCCAATTTCAGGATTCAGCGTTTGAGAAGACAAAGCCCCACCGTTTCACACGCAGAAGATCCAGATAGCTCCCCTTAGACAGAGGTTCTAGAGCAGTGCGTCCCTGACGTTGAGGTGCTGGATGGTAATTCTGTTGGTATCTGTCTTCTCTAATGTACTTTAAATATTTTTTTTTTCTTTTAGACTGAATTCTGGAACAAATACAAAGGTGAGATGTCTTCTCTTTTAAGTGTAAGGGGTTCATTAGGGTATGTAAACTGGGAAAGACTATAATTTTTAAAATATTTCCTGAATTTCCTTCCCACTCCTATTTAAATCTAAGTGCACTTGAGGCCTTTCCCCCTCTGTGTATTTCTAAAACAGTTGTTTAAAATAGTTTTTGTAGTAGTGTTATACTAATTCTAGTTTTTGTCCTTAATCAAATAAAGATTTCCTTTTTTGAGACTGGGTCTTACTGTATCACTCAGGCTGGCCTCAAACTGCAGGGATCAAGCAGTCCTCCTACCTCAGCCTCCTGTGCCACCATGCCCAGTTCAAATATAGATTTAACTCAGTTCACTCTCATACCAAATTCTGTGACAATTTTTTAAAATGTTAGTGTATCAAGTAGAAGCAAAAAAATAGAGACTTAATAAGGTAACAGCCCTGATTCAATGCTCACCGTGTCTGAGACAGTGTCATCAGACAGTGAGTACCTAGTAACAGCGTGAAGGTCTCTCAGAAGGAGAGTTGGAGGATTTCTCTCTTCTGGTGGCTGGAATGGACTGTGGCAGTCAAATGGGTGGTAAGATGTCTGAGTCATCTGACAGTTTCACAGAAGACAATTTTTCCACAGATGGGGAGAAGGATACCTTCAGGATGATTCAAGGATGTTATATTTATTGTCCCGTTTCTTTTATTATTACTTTATGGACTGTATTTCTATTATTATTACATTAATAGAGACTTGGAGTGATGTATATCCACCAAGAAATGAGAGGCCCATGGCAATGTGGTACAGGGCCTCTGGGTTCCCACCCCATCCCACATCCTTGGAAGGAGGATCCCGACCTCTCTGGGCCACACTCGGCCCAAAACAAGGGTTGCACTCTTGTGTCCCCTCCTTCCGGGTGGCCGCATGGCCAGCAGCCCAGAGCTCCTTGCTCCTGGCCATAGACGGTGTGTACATGAGAAGGCCCCACTGGCCCTCCAGCTAGACCAGGACATCACAACCAGCAGAGTTAGGGACAGTGAAATCTAGATAGGAGAAACTGTCCCTGAGGAGCAGGAGGCAAGGCTGCCATCTGAACATGCCAGGCCACTGCCGCCAGCAAAGTGACTCCTTAAGGAGGGCAGCACCCACAGGCTCGTCTCTGATCCTCTTCACAGATGGAGACCAGTGCGAGAACAACCCTTGCCAGAACCAGGGCACCTGCAGAGACGGCCTCGGGGATTACTTGTGCACCTGTGCAGAAGGCTTTGAAGGCAAAAACTGTGAGCTCTGTGAGTTCCTCCTTGTGGGTGTGGAGAGAGGGTGGGGAGAGGAAGACACCGAGATCCCTGATGAGCTGATCTCGAGCAACCTCTAATTCCCCAAGTCTGCACTCGGCTACACTGTGAGGACTCACTGGAAAAAAACCAGCGAACGACAGCCCCACTGTGTCCTGAGACCACTCAGGTGGAGTGCTGAGCTCTTCTGCTGATTGGGGGTGGGGTCAGAACCCCCCTGAGGCTGTGCACCATCATGGTAGGAACAAGACTGCCTCTGTCATTCGAGTCCAGTTTCCAGCTTAGGGGCCATGTTCCTGGTGACTGGCACAGTCTAAATCATCTTTAATTTACACTTGCAGACACAAATGCCACTGAGGAATATGCTGGATTTCCAGTAATTCTACATAGGAAATGCCCTGAGCTGTCTGTAATATGCTAAATTTCTAAATTAAAAATTAGGTCACTATTAGACCTATTTTCCCTAAGGAGAAAGATTTGAATCTCACTTATGCTGCTTCACTCAGCCCCTGTGGACCGTGTGCACAGATTGGGTTTCGTTAGGACTTTCCCCAGTGGGGATGCTGAACATGCATCACTGCACGGAAGTGCAGTTACTTATGCACATGGTGTGGCTAGCTTAGCCCTGACGTAGAGCAGACTCCAGTGCTACAATGAACATTTTCCAAAATCCCATTCAAGTGGATCTCTGCACTGTGGTTATTCTTTCATACAGAGCATGTCAAGCAGATGGCCACAGGCTGCCTGGTCCCTGTGAGCTGGAGTTGGAAGCTGGCAGGTGACTCTGGCTCGGGGCCTGGTGTGCAGACTGGCAGTTGGCCCTGGAGCTGCAATCCAGGCCAGCACTGTGCCAGGAGCTGCATGTGGCCTGTGAGGTGCTCTCACTTCCACCACTTTGCAGGTGTAGACAGTGAGGCCACAGAGCGTACACAAGGAGGCAACCTACAGAGACCAGCCCAGTGGGCTTGGGCACAGTACTCTTTTGAAGGTGCTGCCAACCCTTCATGGGCCTATGCTGGAGCCTGCCCCAGCCTCCTAAGGGACAGACTCCACAGGCTGGGGCTCCTACCAAGTCCCACAGGGTCCCAGACTACATAAGGCTTTGGAGAGACATCTAGACACATAACATTCCACCCCTAGTCCCTCAAAGACTCATGCAGTCTCTTTCTGCAAAAGGCATTTAGTCCATCTCCAAGAGTTGCCAAATTCCTAACCGTTTTAGCATTGCTGAAAAGTTCAAGTCAAAAATCTCCTCTGAGATTAAAGGCAAACTCTTAACTGTGAGCTCCTGTACAACTGGAAAAAAAATAAATAAACACTTCCAACATCCAATGGCACAAGATAGACGTTTCCATTCCAAAAGTTACAAATGGGGATACAGAGAATTGGAACCAAAGCAAGTTCAAAATACAGCAGGGCAAACATTAAGTCCTGTAGGATTTCTATCAACCTTCTGTCTTCTGAGCTCTGACTAGAATCTCCCATACCGAACAGCCTAAGGCACTACAGCTGTACTTTTTCAACCAGCATCTCCAAATCATTCCAAACTCTTCCCACAAGTCATTCCCAAAGGCTCCTGAACCACATGGCCAGGTATAGTCACAGCAGTGATCCCACTCCTCTGGTACCAAATTCTGTCTTACTTTTCTCATTGCTGCAACAAAATACCAACACCCAAAGTGAAAGGAGGAAAGGTTTATTTGGCTCACAGTTTGTAAAGTTTTCAGTCCATAATCGGCTGCCTCCAAGGCAGAGTGGCACATGACAGAGGGGCAATAGATCATGGCAGCAGAAGACAACAAAAACAATGAGAGAGAGAGAGAGAGAGAGAATGAGAGAGAAGAGATATGTCCCTTATAATCCCAACATTGCACTACAAATCAATCATAAGCTCTAGATTCGGCCATCTCCAAAAAACTCTATGACCAGATGAGGCTTGTAGGGGGACATCTAGACAAACCATAACACCAGAGCCACCAGCTGGCATGTCCATAGCAGGGCTGTGGTTGGCTCGGTAACACCTGGTACACCGTCTGGGCTGTGGTGGGTTGTGTTAATCACTGTCCTTGTTGTTGAGATAAAACCCCTAACACGTGAACTTAACGGAGAAGAGGTTTATTTTGGTTCACGTTTTAGAAGTCTTAGGCCCTGCGTGGTCTGCTGGCTCCAGGCAGAAGCAGAATGGCACAGGGGCCTGGTGGAGGAGCGCCACTCGCCTCACGGTGAACAGGAAGTGGAGAGAAAAGAGAGGATGGGCGAGGGAGATTCGCCCTCCTGACCAAGTTCCCAGTGACCTGGCTCCAGCTAGGCCTCCCTCCTAACAGCAGGCTGCAATAACCCCCCCATGATCCAAACGCACAAAGCTTTGGGGCCATTTTAGATCTAAACCATAAGACAAGCACTGCAGAATTATTTGCTGGTTGGCAATCAAGTGAAAGGAAGGCATAGGGCTCCAGGCAGCCACAGGACAGCAGGGCACGGCCTTCAGCAGAGGCATCGAGGCTGCCCTTGGGTCATTCTGGACCCACCAACCAAGGAGCGGCTGCAACTTGGAGGGAATAGTGTCTTCTGTGAGAGCATCACAAGCAGTGCTGGGGGCTGGCATCCATGGAGGGACCAGGCCACTAGGCCCTGTCTTCATGGTGGTCACAGAGAACCTGCTGACCTCAGAAGGAGGGGCTCTGAGGCCACGCTAGCTTGTGCCAGCCCCTGGTCCCCAAGAGCCTGCTGCTTCCCACCACACTGTGCCCTCCAGAAATGTCACCCCGGGGGTGGGCTCAGGTTCCTTAAGGGCCAGCGCAGAGCCCTGCTGGGCACTGTGTCCCTCACGTGGGCCCTGAGCTTGGGTCTTGTCCTGCTCCTGCTGGGGCTGCTCCGTGGGCACCTCCCCAGGCTGCGGTATGCCCACCAGCTGGCCTGTGCGCACTGCAGCTTGCCCTCTCCTCACAGTCACCCGGAAGCTCTGTCGGCTGGACAATGGCGACTGCGAGCAGTTCTGCCAGGAGGTGCAGAACTCGGTGGTGTGCTCCTGTGCCAAGGGCTACACCCTGAGTGACAACGGCAAGTCCTGTGTCTCCACAGGTAAGAGGCAGCTGGCTGCACTGCAGGGCTCGCCACCCAGCTGGCAGTGCTGGGTGGTGCTGTTCAAATACGAAGACCTTGGGTATGGAAACAGACCGATATCCCGGGGACCTAAATCCACTGGAATCTGTTTCCTCATCTGCGGAATGGGCGAACAGTGTCACCCAGGTCCTGGGATGGATGTGGCACTGCCCAGGCCTGGCCACGGGTATCCCTGATCACCAGCCTGCAAGGACCCTGGCACTGACCTCTGCAGGGAGGCTTAGGCCTGGGATTTAGGGCTGTGACAGCGAGGTGAGTCAGATGGGGCAGGGCCGACTGCTGTGGGGAGAGATGGCCTGGGCAGAGATCAGCCAGAGGAGCCTGGGGTCAACTCCAGCTCCATCCTCTATCGACACATGAGCTGAATGGGAACCTCGCATTCCTTTGCTCTCCAATCCCCAGCACAGTGCAGAGACCTGCAGGGAAACCATCCCAAGCCCAGGAGGACAGCGCAGCCCCCGAATCCTCCACCAGCTCGGCCCTGCCCTCCTGGAAGAGGGGCACAAGCACAGTGCCTCACTAGAGCCACCTTGTTCTTGCAGAGGTTTTCCCGTGCGGGAAGCTCACTGCAGGACGGGGACGCAGGAGGAGGTCAGTGGCACAGGTCACCAACAGCAGTGAGAGGGCACCTGTGTTGGAGCAGGACCTTCTGGATGAGCTGAGCGCCACAGAGGACCCTTCTGACCTCCTCTACTTCAACAGCTCCGACCCGGGGACAGCAGGCAGCGACCTCGGCCGCATTGTGGGCGGCCAGGACTGCAAAGAGGGGGAGTGCCCCTGGCAGGTGACTGGGCTGAACTGGGCCACACTGGCAGCATGGGGGGCCCTAGCCTGGGGAGGGGAGAGGTGGCCTGTTCCCTGGAGGTCAGCATCCCAGGCAGCACAGGTCTGAGCCGGGACAGAGCCCCCGCACCCTGCTGCAGCCTCGGGAGCCCTGAACTCCGTGCCCAGGCAGCTAGGACATCTCACCACCCATCCCCTGTGCCTGGACAAACGGGGCACAGGCACAGCCCACCTCCCCAGAAGGAGGGGACCCTGGCGGCCAGCCGCAGCCCCAAGCAGGCACCTGTCCGTGGAGTGAGGAAGGAAGGTTCACAGTCCTTGATTCATTTCTGATTTGGTCATTTTTTTTTAACCCAGACATCTAAATCCTAGAGGCAAAAAGTACCTTAGAGAAAAGCACATCTATTTATGTTTGAATTAAAAAAAAAAAAAAACTCACTGATTTCTAGTTTGGATAAGGGCTGCCACATTTAGAAAATGAACACATGAGACTTCTAGTTACATTTGAATTTCACATGAATAATGAATGATTTCTAAGTGAGCCCGTCTCAAATACCACATGGGACGTGCTTGTGTGAGAGAGG
The DNA here is from genome assembly GCF_000276665.1 of Chinchilla lanigera. Taxonomy (NCBI): domain Eukaryota; kingdom Metazoa; phylum Chordata; class Mammalia; order Rodentia; family Chinchillidae; genus Chinchilla; species Chinchilla lanigera. Next base: position 668,199 of record NW_004955404.1, on the reverse strand, counting down.
CTTGCAGTCCAGTTCGGTTTAACTAGGTGTGTGGCTTTTCCCCAGCAGCCCTCACTCAGGCCTGACACACCGGCCACCAGCAGCCCACTGGCCACTGCAGGCCAAATGGGCTCCTCCTCCAAGGAGCTGCAGTGCCAGGCTGTGCCCGCCCCGCACTGGCTCTCTGGGCCTCGCTGAGGGAGCTCACTGCCTGGGTGCTGGGTGTACAGGGTGTGAAACCACAGGCCTGCAGCCTTCACCATCCAGGTCCCAGCCACGGCGGGTGCCCGTGGGCATCAACAGGTCCTGGGATGGAAAGGAGGGTTCGAGTAGGAGGGAGAGTGTATGGCCCCCAAACCTGGGGTGGGCTCTGGAAGCAGAGGCCAGAGGCTTGAGTCTGGCTCAGAGCAGGGCAGGGTAGAGGAGAGGCCCGTGGCCTGGGGTAGCCTGGCAGGCCACCCGGATGCAGGCCCCCCTTGGTTGGTGACACAGACATTTCCTGCAGGCTCTGCTTGTCAACGAGAACAACAAGGGGTTCTGCGGGGGGACCATCCTCAATGAGCACTACGTCCTCACCGCGGCCCACTGTCTCCGCCAAGCCAAGCGGTTCACGGTGAGGGTAGGTAAGTGACACCTGCCCTCGGGCCCAGGGGACACAGCCATGGCTGTCTCCTGGCCAGGACCACAGGAATGGATGGTCTGTTGGGGACACTCACCGAAGGACGGGGGAGAGGCTGGGCAGCTGCAGACTCCGCGGAGCACTCCCAGCCCCTACGCAGCGGGGGCCTGTGTGGAGGCCCTGGGGCTCCACGCCCCACCGGACACCCTTTGCCCTGGAGTCCTTTCTCCAGGAGCTGCCTGGCCTCCCTCTCCACACCACCTCTCTCTAGTAGACCCTAGAGCCATCCCATGAAAACCCAGTGCGAGCCACAGATGTGATGTGAAACTTCCTGTAATCTCAGGTTCTCTAGTACACGTCTAATAAGCATAGAGAGAGGTAACATTAGTTTTAATATTATACCTCACTTAACCCTGTACATTCAAAATGTTAACATCACAGTGTGTAATTAAGTAGAATAAATTTCGCTGTGAGTAAGCTACCAGCATTCTCCTTTCCACCGAGAGCCTGAGGTCTGATGCGCTGGGCTCTGGCACAGGCATCGGGGCTGCTGGTGGAGTCCGGTGGAGACCTGCACGGCCCTGCTCAGTGCCCACTCAGGTGTCTGCTGAGAGCATGAGGAGTGCGCAGACCGCGTCCCACACATGCACTCGGTGGAGCGGGGAGGCTGGGGGAGGCTGGAGGCTGCAGTTTGTGCTTCCTTCCATTTTTTTTTATGTTTTTAAGGCTTCAAACATGACCATATACTATTGTTTAACAAAAGTAAATAAATAACTTGCTTTAAGGTGTCCACTATGCAGGTGCTAGGCCCCAGGGCACCAACCTCATGGGTTTTTGCCCCTTGCAGGTGAGCGGAACATGGAGGAGGAGGAGGGCAATGAGGTGACACACGAGGTGGAGGTGGTCATAAAGCACAACAAGTTCAACCCGCACACATACGACTGCGACATCGCAGTCCTCAAGCTGAAGACGCCCATCACCTTCCGCATGAACGTGGCCCCCGCCTGCCTGCCACAGAAGGACTGGGCTGAGGCCACGCTGATGACACAGAAGACAGGCATCGTGAGCGGGTTTGGGCGCACACACGAGAAGGGCCGTCAGTCCAGCATCCTCAAGATGCTGGAGGTGCCCTACGTGGACCGCAACACCTGCAAGCTGTCCACAGGCTTCGCCATCACGCAGAACATGTTCTGTGCCGGCTATGATGCCAAGCTGGAGGACACCTGCCAGGGGGACAGTGGTGGCCCCCATGTTACCCGGTTCAAGGGCACCTACTACGTGACTGGCATCGTCAGCTGGGGAGAAGGGTGCGCGAGGAAAGGGAAGTTCGGGATCTACACCAAGGTCACTAACTTCCTCAAGTGGATCGAGAAGTCCATGCGGGCCAAGGTGCCCCCCAGGCCAGAGACCCCAGCGCCAACCACGCCTGCCCATTAAAGGAACCGACTCTGGGCACCCACGAGGCTGTGTCCGGTTCTGCGTGACACTGTTCCTGGGCAGGGCCACTCCCAGGGCAGCCGCCCACTGTAGTACTTAGAGCCCTTCCTGCCTGGCTGACCTTCCATGCCTGTCCCTGTCTCAAACCAGGCTGGAGACCCTCACAGGGGTGCGAGTTTTGTACCGGGTAAGGCCTCTGTTCTAGCTGGCATAGAGCCATCCCTGCCCCAGGCTGATTCTGTCCTTCAGGGACCTGACAGCTTTTCTCAGCCAGCCAAGTTCGATTTGTGATTAGGAGTTCAGACCAAGGCCCGCGCCTAAGACTAGGGCAAGGCATGAGTCCCAGGTGGGAGCCTGGGGCTCAGCACCGCTAGCTGGGCTGCATGCGGGCTTGCTCAGCCCCTGCCCCTTAGCAGTCAGCCTTCCCCCTGGGTGGTGACCTTGGCCAGCAGTGCTGGGCTCTTGCCCTGGCTTCAGTTGAGCCCCTGCAGAGTCTTTGCACATCCTGGTCCAGCCTCGGTCCAGGCACTGCCTTTCAGTCTGGGAATGGGTCCCTGTCAGTTCCTGGAACCTCCTGGCACCCCACTGGGCCCCTGAGCAAGGGTACTTGTGATAGGGTGTGAGGGCCCCCGACCCCTGTACTGGGCTGACTTAGCACTGTCCTAGGCCCTGAGCTTGGTGGTGGAAAAAGCCTGCGTGCTTGTGGCAGAGAGAACCAGCTGCCCAGATGGACCTACCCAGCAATTCCCAGAGTCCTGGCACAGTTTGCTTTTGCATCACTTCACTAAGCAAAGTTTAAAAGTTCTTGTGCAAAGCTCCCAACAGCCCAGCACCACATGGTGTTTTGTAAACGGATTTTGCAAGGTTAGGAGAAATCCGTGTGGACTGTTCTCAGCTTCCCAGAAAACGGGTCCGAGGACTGCAGTCCACATCCCCAGAGGCCTCAGGCATCCAGCACCTGCCACCTGCTCACCTGTGCCACGCACACAGCCCTCCAGTGGGGGACATGTGGGCTCTGGAGACATCATCCAGGCCGCCGTGACACGGGGCCCCATCCAGGTCCCCGAAGCAAACCAGCCAGGATACTGTTCCTAGGGAGCAGAGGTCGTGTGGATCCAGAGAGGGCCTTAAGTCAACGCCCTGTCTGTCACCGTCTGTGCCCTTCCCAGCTGGCCCCTGTCACAGACAGATGTGTGAACATGTGCATCTTGGGCACAGAGAGGAAACAGGACCCAGTGGGGACAGGACAGGGGAACCTCGCGGCCCAAAGGGCACAAACAGTACCTGCTGTGGCCCATCCAGAACAGGGTCCCAGCCCCTGTGGACAGGCAGGACATGGGGACATAGGGCTGTTCACCGGCTTTGAGAGTCTGGGGCTTGGTGGGTGGCAATCTCTGCACTGTCAGCGCCTGTTTGACCTTAGCAACGTCCGTCCTCAGGAAAACAGCACACTGATTCTGCCTCATCACCCCATGCCTGGGAGCTGCCCAGGTCAGGGCTGGTGTCTGGACAGGGATGAGGGGGTAAGAGGCTGAGAGTGGAGGGCAGCAGGTAAGGAACCAGGCCTGGTTCTCTCAGCTGAGCCTTGGGCTGAGCTGGCGACAACACAGCCAAGGCCCATCTCCCCTGCCACTGCTCCAGCTCCTCGGCAGCCGGACCCTTGAGGAGGCGCAAGGGATGTGTGGCCGGGGATCACCACAGCGGCAGAGCTCTGAGGGGCACCGAGCCCTGCTGCACCCAGCCTGCAGGTAGAAGTCGAGGAAACAGCCCTGGGAGCGAGGTGCCTTCTGTCTCAGGGAGGGGCACCCGGGCCGCAGAGGAGAGATCCACAGCTAGGCTTTCTGCAGCCATCTTACAGGGCAGGGCTTCGGTCTCATCAGCCTCGTGGCAGTCACAGCAGCCCGGGGCAGGCGAGCGCCATGTGAGTCCCCGCTGGGACGAGAATCAGTGAGAGGAGATGCTCCCCGAGGGCCTCAGAGCTGCACCGTGAAAGGAGCCATTAATGACAACAGCCAAAGTCAGCCTGACGGGACAAACGCTGGGGGACGGAACCTGGGGACCAAATGCTCAAGTGCTCTGCCCCTGATGCCACACACTGGGACTTCTCATGGTAGGAGGCCGACACTGGGGTCTCACTGAGCACAGCATTTAGCCTGACCTCATTGTGGGGGACATCAGGTAATACAGACTGAGGGCAGCCTGGGCTCCCCAAAGTGTCCACATCAGGCAGACCAGAGGGTGGGCCCACGATATCAGATGAGACCGAGGGAGGCCAGCGGCTGTGGTGAGAAAAGGGCCGCTGGCACCTGCTGGGCACGCACACATGAGGAGCGCTTGCCACAGGGGCCCAGGGACAGGAGCGCCGAAAGACAGCGCCACAAAGCAAGCTGTGCCAGTGCAGACCACGTGTCAGGGTGTCCAGCGTTCAGAGGCCGTACCTCACTGCCGAGCACCAGCCTAGGGCTCAAGGCCACACTGTTTGCACAGAATGTCCTGGTCAGTGTGCGAGTGGTGGTCCTTGCTGCAGGTATGCAGGCCTGACAGGAGGAGGAGGAGGTCCCACTGGGCAGGGTGGACATGGATGGGACTCAGAAGACCAAGAGGAGCTGCATGGGGGCTGTCCCCAAAGAGGGGCTGTGTGTCAGAGCCCTATGTGGGCAGCAGGCCACTGTGGCCAGAGTGTTAGGAGGGAGGGTTCCCTGATCCACGGCATCCCCACGGCAGGGTCTCCCACGGCCAGCACAGCCCTGGCCTCCAGTCCCCATGGGTCCCATTGTCCACCCAGGTTCGGCACAGACCAAGGGCACAAAGTTGCTCCTGGAGTCCGAGGAGGAAGAGGGTCAAGGGCCAGCGCCCTCTTCACATGGGAGGGCAAAGCCCCAGCCTTGGCCAAAGGGTCAGGAGAAGCCAGTCCTGGCCTCAGGCCACCAAGATGGACTTTGGCTGTTCCTAAAACAAGAGTTCCTGAGACACTGCCAAGCCCAGTACAGGGTCAGCACCAACCCAGGCCCCAGTTCCCAGAGAAAAACAAACAGAAACCCAGCCTGTGTGTGTGCAATAGCGGCCGCAGAGGACCAAAGGGTGGACTTTGGAAAGATCCAAGGTGGGTCAGCTCAGGACCCTTTTGTTACATGCATTTCGCCACAGTGAAAAATACATTCAGAACACCAGCGATCACAAAACAAAACCAAAAAAGACAGCCCAGACCCCAACCCTGAACATCAGGGTTAGCAGGGTGCTCCAGCCCTGCGAGGCCTCTCTGCATCATGGGGCCCCGCCTCCAGACAGGGACAGCGGCCAAGGCTGAGCAAGTGCAGCCCGAAGCCCCCAAGTTCAGCCCAGACCCAGTGCCTCACTCCACAAACGGTCAAGGAAGGTGGGGATGGCTCCACCCAAACCTGACTGTGGAGCCTTTGACAGCTCACAGGCCTGCTGGTTACTTTCGCCACTTTGGCTGAGACAGTGGAACGCAAGACCCCAGCTGTGTTCCCATGCAGCTTTTCTTGTGTGTCCTGCTGTGCCTCCCACAGTCCTCAGGGTAGTGAGGCAAGGCCCTGGTTGAGGGAGCCCAGGGCTCATGTTGACTGATTGTCATGGTGTAGATCAGAAATACCCCAAACCTTCCTGAGCTCAGAGGCAGGGCTTTGGAGAGGTGATTGGATCATGGGGTGCCATACTCATCAATGGATTGGCCCACTGATGGGGTCACCGATGTGCTGTCGAAGTGCAGTCTGGTAGGAGGAGGCAGTCCCCGGGGCGTGGCCTGGAACAGTTTGTCTCCCTTCTGGCTCCTCTCTTTTCTCTGCTTCCTGTTCTCCATGCCGCGAGCAGCGCTCCTCCACCAGGCCCTCCCACCACACCTTTCTGCCTTGGGGCCAGCTGACTGTGGATGTGAAATGTTGCAGAAAACCAGTATCAAACCAAGTGGAAGACTCTTTGCACTGAGGACTCAGAGGGCAACTTTTATTACACTAGCAGGCTGGGGAACCCACAGGCTCAAATCACCAACCCAGAGTCAGGTTTGTGCTCAATTTAAATATGGTTTCCAGAGGGAAGTACAAAGCTAATAGCAGGTTATTACATGATTGGTTACATGGAATACTAGAATTATGTCATATGTTGTCAGGCCGAATTGTACAGGGACATTCTGGGAGGGAGCGGGTCTGAGAAGAGCAGGTAGAGTTGAAAGTGTTCTTGACCGGGCCAGTCTTCCCAAAACATGACATCCTTGAAGTCTTGAAGCAAGTTGGAATCGCTGCATGTTTTTAAAACACAAATTGGACACAGTCAGTTTGACCCCGCACATTGTTAAGGAGCAACGTCTGGGCCTAGACAGTCAAGGCTAAATGAATGCAGTAAGCTAGCTACATGACATGCAGCAGGAGCCTGTGGTCGCAGGCCTAACTGATTTCTAACTTTTGCCATAATACACCTACAAGTTTGCTGTACTATAAGTATGCCCTTACAAAACTGTGATCCCAAATGACCTCTGCCCCGTAAGTGGTGGGTGTCAGGTACTGTGTCCCAGCCTTGAGAAAGTGGCTAGGACATGGACAAACCAACAGCGGAGGAAGGACACCTGGGTCCTCAGGGGAGTCCGCTTCACTGAAAGTGAATCCAGGTGGCAGCAGCGGAGGGGACAACAAAACATAAATACGTTCAGGAAGAACTGGCTCCCCCAGGGCAGCATCAGGACGCTACTGACTGTGAGACACCGCTAAGTTCAGAGACGCTGGGACACAAGGGAGGTCCGAGTGCTGGAGACATAGTGGCTACTTCAGGACACAGTGAGGCCATGGGACGAGGATGAGAGGGTCACACGCGGGAGGGGTGCTTATGTCCAGTTCTGCACATTCCTGTCAACAGCTCCAGCTGGGGACCTGCACAGAGGACACACAGAGCAGGACAGAGGAAGGAGCCCACAGCTCACAGGCAGGAAGACCTTTGCAGCCGTCCCAGACCTCGGGGCACTGCATCTGTGGGTCTCTCTGGAGGAGCAGGCCCTCGGTGAGGACTCAGGACGGCTTAGCAGCTCAAGCCTAACTGCCATGACTCGCTGCAGGGTGCTTGGCCCAAAACTGCTGTCACGGAGATGGCAGAAGAGACAAAGCAAAGCACTGCACAACACATTTCAGAATGTTGGTCACCCCTCACACCCGCATTTTGAAACCTGATCCCCATCCCAGTGGGGCCTTGCAGGGGCCCAAGGAGGGGAGGAGGGGTCTTGGGGTCACAGTCTGCACCAAGGGTTGGTGCTGTCCTCACCAGGAGGGGGCGCTGTTCCTCTCCCACACGTGAGAGTGCAGCGGGAGGGCCGGTCTGAACATCCTGGCTCCTTGTTCTCAGGCTTCTGGCCTCCAGAACTGTGAGGGACAAGATGTGGATGACGTGGCCCAGTCCTCATGTCATGGCCTGGCAGCCAAGTGGGCAGGCCAGTCACCCAGGGAGGCGCCTGCACCAGGGGCATGGGGCAGCACTCCTCAGAACCCCAAGCCCTGGTTTCCTGTTTTGAAGCAGCTCTTCATGGTTCTGAAATTATCCAGCAGGAGCATTTTTAGTGTGTGAATTTCCAGGAGGACCTTTGCCCCGACTGTAGTAGATTGACAACTGGTGGTCAACTTATAACCCCCAGCTGAACTGAGTAAGCATGGTGCCAGGTGTGGGAGGCCCACCTGGAGACTGTTGCCAGCAGCATAAGAGGCAGAAATGGAGAAGAAGTACGGCTATCGGGAGCTGAGAAAGGACTGCTGGGAGCTGGTAGAAGCTGTAGGGAGCTGTTGGTTCTTTTGGAGGAGCTTGTCATGCTGGCTTTCCTGATGAACTTGGCTGTTTTCATCCTCTGAGGAGCTCAGGACCTCATTGGCACTGAGAATAGCTTCAGTTCACTTTGAGGGAGCTCTGGTCCTCACTTTGAGCATCACTTCCTGGCTCTGGAGGGGAAGATGGTACACTTCCAGTCTCCTGGAGAAGCTTGCTGCACTGGCTTTCCTGATGGGAACTCAGCTGTCCTGATCCTTGGAAGAGCTCAGAAATTCACTGCTGCTGAGGATGGCTGTGGTACTTTTCAGGGGAGCTTTGGTTCTTATTTTGCGTGTCACTTCCTGGATTCAGTCAGATCCCTCAGCCTGCTAGCACAGATCCTTCATCCCACTGGCACAGACTTTCCAGATTCCACCACTGACCTTTGGACCTTCCAGCGCAGATCCGTGAAACAGGCCTGCATGAGATATTATTATGGGCTCTAGGCCTCCGGGTGGACTCCTGGGAGGCACTGTTATGGGCTCTAGGTCTTCAGCTGAACTCATGCAGGACATTGGCGTGGGATCCAGGGCCTCAGCTGGATTCTTGGGTCTTTAGAGTGTGGTCAGATTTCCTGGACTCTCTTGTTTGTGTATCATTCTTTGGGTGACTATTATAAATTATCTTATAAAATATGTGTTCTGTATGTTATTGTTTCCCCTTGCAAAAATAAGCCCCAAACCATGATACCGACCTTTCTCGGGAGGGACATGTGATGATTGCTGGGCTGGCTGTCACCTACCTGACCAACCCCAAGCATTATTAACTTCCATCCCAGCTTCCAAGTTATTTGACTCACCCAGTACTGATAAGCTTTAATGGCTTTTTTCCAACTTTTAAAGCAAATTTCATACCCTAAAGCTGTCAGTGTGTCTTTCTGTTTCCACTCTAATGGCCGCTCCAGACCCCTTGGTCACCACCATCCCTCTCTCCCGCCGTCTCCCTAGGAACCGGTCCCTAACTGACCCCACACCATACCAGGACCCTTCCTGGACAGCTCAGGCTCACTGTGTCCCCAAACCTCGCTTCTTCACTGTGCCTGGAGACCACGGTTCCCACACAGGCGCACAAGTTGTGTGTCACCACGAGTTCCTTTGCCAGGGACCCAGCTGAGTCCCACAGCCATGTGGCACCTTACTCCTCCCCAACCGGGCCAGGGCCTCCCAGGACTTCTCTCCCTCCTTCCAGCTTCCTCTGGAAGGTTCTGCCCCCCACAGTGGAGCCACCAGTCCTTTCAGGATGCAAAGCTCCCAACGTCTCTCTCCTGCCCCCTCTAGTGGCTTCCTAACACCTGCAAATAAACATCAAGTTCTGACCTCAGCCTAAGGGGCTTCCTCTGGGGCAGCAGATCTGGGGTATACACATTTGGGACAAATACAGCCCACCGCGTGCTCTTGCAAATAAAGCTTTATTGGTACACATGCCCACTGCTCAGTTGCTGGTGTCTGCAGACATTCTCCCTCCTCCCTGTGCCTACAGCTGTCGCACCCCCCTTTGCCACTCCCCATAGCCCCCTGAGGACAGGACAGCCCGCCTTAGGCTCCTCCCACCACCCCCAGGGTTAACTTGTTTGGCTCTGACAGGAGGTGCAGTCAGCTGTCACCCTTGGTGCCCTCCCCCCAACCTCCATAGGCTGAGGAAGTGGAGAAACAACCCGGAATGCAGCAGGGATGGAGGAGGGTCCCAGCCAGTTGTTAATGTCAACAGCCTCCAGTCAGCTGTGATGAGCACGGCCCTCTCCAGTGTTCCCTGTTTCGACCCCATTTTTCACTGTGACATAATAGCTGTCCATCAAACTGCCACATCTCCCAGTGTTCTGTTCACTGCCACCACCGTGACAGCTGCCACCATGCTGGACCATCACACCTGCTCTGGGAGGTATCTGCCCCGCTCGAATTTGAACTGAGCAATGGAAATGAATAGGAGCCAATCAGTAGGCTCAAACCCAGACCAATCAACAGGCTCAAGCTTGGATCAATCACAGGAAGCCTGAATTTGGATCAATCTGCAGGCCTGAATTTGGGCCAATCTGCAGGCCTGAATTTGGGCCAATCAAGGGCCTGAGGCTTCCTTTTTATGCAGCACTCCCCTGCACTGACTGGCCGGGCCTGAAGGGCGCCTTCTGGGGTGCTGACCCCACCTTGGGATGCAGCACAGGTCCCATCCAAGCAAAGCTCCACTTGTGATTCTGTGTCATCTGCTCGTGACTCACTTCTCAGGCACTGTGGGCTCTAAAGGTCCCATAAGCACAGGTGGTGAGGACACAGCAGTTACTTTACAGAAAGAGCCGCGGGCTGTCCACCCAGAGGAGCTCAGGGACCAGCATCCCACAGACAGCGGGACCAGGAATGGCACAGCGCTGGCACTGGTGTGCCCAGTTGAGCTGCAGTTTGCCATTTCAGGGTTTCTTCCCAGCTGGTGGGGGACGTTGGTGCTGAGGAGCTGAAGGCTTGGCACAGACTGCTTGCTCCACAGCCAGACCCTCACTCTCCATGGAGAGCCTGCTTCCCTCTCCAGCCAGAGGTCCTCTGCCCACCGCCTGCACACCCCACAGCCCACAGCGAGCTGCTCCTCACACAGAGCTGCGCCCCAGCCCTGTCCCCACCCCATGCTGGCCTCAGGCCCACTCTTCTTCAGGGCCCACAGGGGCTGTACCTGTGTCCAGGGTTCCGCCCCAGGCAGCTCCCTGAGTAGCCCCTCCAGTCCCACAGAGATTGTCAACAGCACCCTCTCTCCTGTGTGCAGGCTCCACATCACTGCACCTGCTCACAGCTGCACCTGGGCCAGCACCTGGACACACAGCCCCCAGAGGGTCCTGGGACACACAGCCTGGAGCTCCTGCCCAGCATCCTCTGTCACCTGGTCTTGCCACTGGCCCTCTGCGGGGCTCCCCATCCCTCTTTTCTGTGATTCCCCACTGGTCTCCTGGGGGCTGCCCAACATCTGCTGGTGGACACAGAAGGCCCAGAAAGGAAGGTGCCTTGAGTGTCTGTCCCATTCCTCCTGTCCACATGAGTTTCTCTGGCCGTGAGCCCCTCTGTGTGGTCCCAGTGCCTGTGGACGGGGCCCCTCCTGACCTCCCTGTCTCTCCTGCACCTCCCAGGGCTGGACTTTGGCTGTTTGATCATCTGGCCCTGCTGGGTCAGCTCTGATCAGCATGGCCGGCCGCGTCCCACTGCTCCAGGGCCTCGTCCTCCTCCTCCTCTCCCACCAGGCAGAACTGTCAGGTAGGCACTGGCCAGTCGGTCGCAGAGGATGCTTTTCAGGAGCAGGCAGCCCTGAGGCACAGCCTTGCTGTTTCTCCCTCCCAAGGGCCTCTGGGTCTCAATGTCCTTGGCAACGAGTTGGTGGGAATGGTACTGTGGGCTTGGGCCTCCCTAGCCATGCTGAGATGGAACACAGGACACAGGGATGGGGACATGCCCAGGCTGGAGGACAGGACAGGGTGCCAAAGAGGATCTCAGCTTGGCTGGGAGGTTCCCTGAGCCCAGGTGAAATGTTAAGAGGCCACGGCTCAGGATAGCAGGGAGCAGCTAGATGGGGGTCTCAGATCTCAGTGGTCTCAGCACCTCCCCCGATAGCTGCATTGTGCCAAGTGACACGTCACAGCAGTCCAAGCCCTTGGCAATGAGTGCATGACCAGCCGTGTCCTGCTGCTCCGAGGCCTCATCCCCCCGTGCGACACACTTGGTGGCCGTGTGGCTATAGCAAGGTGCAGCCCAGACTTCAGTTTTGGCAACAGCAAGATCAGAACGTACCAGGACCCAGTGAAGTTTAAGTGGGCAGGGTGGTGACCTTCTCCAGCTCCAGGTTGACAGAGTCCAGCCTCTCTGGGCCCTGGAATCTCCATCCATAAGACACCAGTGTCCAGATTCACAAAGGCTGCCCACACCCAGCAAACAGGAAGTGGCCATACGGCCTCGAGACAGTGACCAGGCCAGGTGCTGCCCTCGAGGCTGACAGGGCCCCGCAGGATGCAGCATCCCCACGCTCGGGGCCCCTGCTGACGCGCCCTGCGCTCCTCCCTTGCCACGCAGTGTTCATTCCGGCCTCAAGCGCAAACCAAGTTCTGCTCAGGTGGAAGCGTGCTGGCTCCTACATCCTGGAGGAGCTCTTCGAGGGCAACTTGGAGAAAGAATGTTACGAAGAGATCTGTGTGCATGAAGAGGCCAGAGAAGTGTTTGAAGATGATGCCGCCACGGTACAAATGCCCGCCTAGAGCTCCACTTCTGTCGGGTTGGGGCTTTGGGTCCAACCTAAGGGAAGAGGAAATGTCTTAGGCTGCACCAAAAATAGATAATAGCGTTAATGTTCACCAGAAATGAAACTCGTTTTATTTTATTTGCAATAAAAAAACAGGGCAGCAGCTTGAGACAGCTCTTCCTCAGAGGTAAGCGTGAGCAGTTAGTAGAGGAATGGGACTCAGAAGCAAGGGGATCCAGCCTGTGGGCGGAATCACTGCTACCCCGTGCTTCCTTGTCAAAGGGATTGAGGAGGACGGGCTGGGGCCCCCCTCAGTGTCAGCACTCGCCTGGCCTGCTTGAGGCCCTGGCTTCCACCCCAGCACTGAAAACACTTGAAAATATAATCATCTTCCTCTCTACATAGAAAGAAAATTCTCATAATCTGTACTTTGAACGAAGTAAACGATCGTCTCGCACACGTGACTGCAGGGCTACTCTGAATAACGTTGGTCAGACTTGCCATTCAGTTATGCACAGGCTTAGCAGCAGACACAGGTCTGAATCCTGAGGCTGAATATTTGCACAAAGTCGTTTCAGAATGCACCAGCACAAACTCAATACCTTTCCCAGCAGGGCTGGGTTCGGGGTAGGGTGCTTGTCCTCGGTTTGATGCACAGCCCTGAAAAAAATTTTCATCTTCACATATAAAGGTAGCAACACTTAAATTACAGTCTCTCAAATGCATGTCCCAAGGGGACTTTTCTGAAACTGCCCATCTTTAACGTGGAGAAGAGAAAGTCATAAGCAAGTGAAAAGATCAAGCATTTTCGGAGGGTTCTGTCCTGAATTTCAGTTTCCAAACTCTGGGTAAGGGAAGCTGCCCTGGTCCAGTGCTCCTGAGGTCCTTCCAGGGGCGAGGGGCCGAAGGTGGCAAGGGATGGTGTGGGTCACACGCCTGTCCCATCAAGGGCTCCTGATGCCTAGATGCCCCCACCCAATACTACCCCACAAAAAAAACCATCGATGTGCATCTCCAGTGCACAGCCAGCGCTGTGAGCAGGGGCCATGGGACTGCCCTGGGAGGGAGGTGACAGAGTGAGGGCAGAGTTTGTGTCCCTGTCATGTGCTGTCACCTTCCTCAATTGGGCCAGGATACAGACAGGGAGTGGAAAAAGGAGCAGACTAGGTTACATTCGCGTTAAGTAAGTATGAATTCGACAGAAATCAGTAGGCTGTTAAATAGATGTAAAGATTAGCTCAATCTTTGTTCCCCATAATATTCTGCTGCTAGGTGAATTCAACCAGCGTTGTCTTCTGGGAACAGAAAAGGCTTGCTTTTGTGACTTATCTGCATTTTTCTTCCCCAGGGTGCATTCTGGAGAGAGTACAGGGGTGAGTAGCTTCCTATCCTTCCTGGGAGAGGGAGCAGGACGCCACATCAGGCCAGGTGAACGCTGTCCCCCGTGCCCCAAGAAGAGCGTCTCAGAGCCCAGGACCATGGGAGGGCGGCCCTGGGGTGGGGGAGGAGGTGTGACAGGAAGCGCTGGGGTCCTCAGACCTCAGGCTGGAGGTCGATGGAGGGCAAGGGAAATGGGCACCCAGCAGAGCCCATCCCTGTCCCTCAGGCGGCTCCCCGTGCATCTCCCAGCCCTGCCTCAACAACGGCTCGTGCCACGACACCATCCGCAGCTTCACCTGCACCTGCTCGCCAGGCTTTGAGGGCAGGACCTGTGCGCTGGGTGAGCAGGGCCCTCGGGGGTTCTCAGGCTCAAGCCCTCTCCGGCCGCCCGCCCGGCCGGTGGTGGCACAGTGGCGGGCACCTCAGAGGGCGGACGCAGAGTCACAGCGGACAGGCATCCAGGGCGTGGCACGATGTGCTCGGGCAGACAGAGCCTGCTTTGCACTCGGGGCCACCTCCTCTGAGCCCTGTCTCCACTTCATCTCCTTGGCATCCCCGGGGGGTGCTCAGAAGGGGCTGGCCGCATCCCTCCCGGTGCCCCAGCCTCCCCTCAGAGCTTTGCGGAGCCCTGCCTGTCCCACCCCTTCTCCACGAGGCAACTCAGAGAGCCCCAAAGGGGACATCGTGGCTGAGGAAGCAGGCCTGCGAGTGGCCACGCACACGGGCAGCACGGTGCGGTGTCTCCTCAGGACAAACAGTGTGCGCCCTGCCCCTTCTGTGCTTAGGGTGGGTGAGCGTGGGGAGCTTCACACAGGGACGCTGGGATGGAGGGCGATGATGAGATGCCTGTCCCTTCTCAGCTAAGAACCGATGTCATCCAGAGAGGCCCGATGGGTGCCAACACTTCTGCCACCCGGGGGAGGCGTCCTACACCTGCAGCTGCGCAGAGGGCCACAAGCTGGGCAAGGACCGGAGATCGTGTGCTCCACACGGTGATCCCCCCCTCCCGTGGGGGCGGCTAAGTGCACAGTGGCACACACCTGTAACCCTAGGTACTCGGGAGGCTGAGGCAGGAGGGCCGCAGGTTCAAGGCCAGCCTGAGGAACTCAGTGGTAGGGCACCTGCCTAGTAGAAGCGGGTGCTTGTCTGCGGTGAGGGACGGCTGACTCAGCCCACAGCACTGGCCTCCATGCTGGAGCCGAAACTGTGCCTATGGCGCCCCGCTTGTCCCGAATGAGTCTTGCCTGTCTCCTGTCATCTGCTCGGCACAGTGAGTGCGGAGCCGGGGTCCAACCCTGCCCGGCCCTCCACATGCACACATCGCCCCAAACCTCCAGCCTCGAGACTGGTGTACGGGATGCGCTGGGGGTGAGGCCACGGTGCGTGGGAGACGCTGATTTTCTTCTTCTGTCACTGCCACAATGCAGAGCAGTGCGCGTGCGGGGTCCTGACTTCCCAACACGGCAAGACGGCAGACAGCAGCAGGCTGCATCTGCCCCACTTCCCTTGGCAGGTAACCAGTGCTTTGCCAGCAGCTTCGTTGAGGCAGGGCGTTGAGGGGCAGGCCTATAATCCCAGCCCTCTAGGAGGCTCAGGCAGTATTGCAAGTTTTAGCGCAGCCTGATTCCCTTAGTCATCACCTAGCTGGCATGAAGGTGAAGAGGACAAGCTGAATCTTCATCTTTTTGGTACGGGGGTCGAACCCAGGGCTTTGCCGCCAAGACAGTCACACACTGTGACCTCGCTCTTAAGTCCTCACCAATCTTCGTCTCATTCCAGCACTTTTTTAGTTGGTGTGCAGTTAACACATAATTTCGTTCTGGGAAATCAGTGGGTCTGTAGAGTGTGCTTGATCATTCCAACAACTTTCCTCCCTACCCGTTCCCTCCAGCAGGTCTGTCCCCGTCCCCTACCCCTCTCCTTCATTTTACTCTTGCACTTACTGACATGCTGGGTCTCTCAAGGGTAAGGGAAATGAGCGGGAAGTACCCTCCGTGTCTGACTTCTTTCCCCCACTGTCGGCCACCCGGGAGCGGCAGGAGCTCCAGAGCCAGCCCTGCGTGCCCACATTACTTGCTCTACGCAGAGCACGCATGGGTCACACCACATGCAGGGTGCCGGGCCACATCCGACGCTGGCTGCCTGTGCTGGGCGCCGCACAGCCAGGCTTCCCCTGAAGTCTCTTTGGCCTCGTTCCTGTGCCTGTTCCTCCCCTCTTCTCCGAGGACTGATCTCGAGGTGAAGAGTCCTATGTCCAGTTCTGTGTGGTTGGTCCTGACCTGTGGGCCTCAGACCGGCTCGGCGGCGGCCCACGGTGCTTCTCGTCCTGGTAACTCCAGCACCTCAGTTACCTATCGGGCTGGACCTGACTCTTCTCTTGCGTCTTAAAAATGACGCCACAGAACAGGTCTCCTACTTCCTTTGCTGTGGCTTTATGCCAGAAGTATGGGCTCTGATTCCCGCTGGCCCCTCCCCCAGCAGACCTGTACCTTCTGCCTATACCCAGTGTTGCACCCAGAAGGAACGGTGCACTCACCTAGAACCTTCTACGAGCCACACTGCAGGCAGGTGAAATTAACTTTGATCACATCTTTTAATCCAATCTACGTAAACACTACTTCCACATGTGGTGAACGGAAGGCTCACTACCATGCTTTGTCCTTTTCATCCTGAGTGTTCAGCTCCACAGTGCTTTGCACTGGCGCAGAGCGCGCCCCCCGGCCCCGCCACACTTGGTGCTCTGCCTGTGTGGGCAGCACAGCTCAGCTGCTCCTGAGGGCTGAGGCTCAGAGCAGCTCTGTCCAGCGTGGCCATTCTGGCAGCAGCAGGGACCAGAAGAGACCAGGGCAGAATGCAGGCTAGACATGAGGGCCGCCTGAGGCAGAGGGCACAGAGCGAGGGGAAGGGACAGGCGTTGCTCACCTGACGCGCCTCTCCCTCGTCTCCCACCCCATCCTCGCTCCTCTGCCTCTCACTGCCACATCTGGACAGCGGAGGGCAGGCGTCGGCACGTGGCTCAGGACGCCGTCAACCCTCCAAGGTGGTGACTGGCAGCACTAGCCACGGCGTCGCCATCTGTGTCCCAGGTGCTCAGGGAGTGGCAGCTCAGGTGGTGCGCACGCTCGACCCTGTGCAGTGCAGCACGCTGGGAGCACGCAGGCTTAGTGTTATCTATTCCTACTACAGTCCTAGACATGGTTCAGGGCTCCCTGACTGAGCATATGGAATTTTCCGAAACAAACTGAGAGAAGAGCCAGCCTGGCCAGGGGACCGAGTTGAAAATTACCCAGAATTGCGAAACTGCTCACTCCAGGGAAGAAGCTGGCCCTCTGCTGTCGTGGGTTGCTGATGTCTAGCAGGGAGTGGTGTGCAGCCACCTCACCCACCCACAGTGGTGGGTCAGCCCTGTGGGGACAGCGAGGCTGGGTCAGGCCCAGAGCAGAAGGTGGCCCACTGAGAGCACAGGGTTCTAGAAGGGAGGCTGAGAAGCCCCGCGCTCTGCGCCACCTCTTCCACTCGGGGCACCTGCAGGGCTGGTGCTGGCCATGGGTGTGCATCTGTCCCTCACCCCTCAGCCCCTCTCGTGTCTCCATGTCTCGGCCTGGTAATGCCCCCCTCTGAAGTCCCCACTGCCTGAAGTCGGTACAGACACTGGCACCGCCTGCTTATCAGTGTGGCCCTGGAGTTTTCCCCATCTTCTACTTTTGCAAATTTGTGTTTAAAATGTGCTTCTTGTCTGTCGGAAGCAGCAGGCAGACCCCTGCCTGTGGGGGCTGTCCAGAACAGTGACGGTGAATCATGTAGAGGGAGCACCCAACGGCAACCCAAACCCACCTACTTATCGCAAAGTGCCAACGCTGCAATTAAACCTGAACACTGAGGCTTCCGTTTGGAAAAAAGCTCTACATTACCACCTTTTGTCTTAAAAGAAAAACACAGTGCATGCCACAGGTCTGCCAGCACTGATCAACGATTGCATGGACTGCGTGTCGGCTAGCCGGGGCACTCCCCTCGTGGTTTGTACTCTGTGTCTCTCCTGCCCTTTCTTCTCCAGCCTCTGCTGCCTGTGGTTCATGACCCCACCCGTCTCCTGTGGGCTCATCGTGGGCTCCCAGACTCCTGTGGCTTGAAGGTGGCCTGAGGTTTGCCACCCTGTGTGGCTTCCACAGCCCTCTGCCTCCCCGCACTGAGTGCCTGCCCTCCCCACCCTTCCGGGCGCGCGATTGCTTGTTTCACTTCTGCAGATGCTAACAGTGCCACCCCCTCAGAGCCAGGCGTGTCCAGGGTGCACCCTGGAATCCCAGCCCCTTGGGAGGCTGAGGTAGGAGGATCACCAGTTCAAGGCCAGCCTGGGCAACTTAATGAGACAGGCCCCACCTCAAAATAAAGTGCCACACTGTATTTAATTAGTTTTGGTTAAGCGGTATCCTGTAAAGATACTAAAGCAGCAAGACAGGAGACTTGCAAGTGTCCTGGGATGTGCCTGTCAATGGACGTGCATGTGGAGTAGACATGGTTCCTACCCACTGTCCCACCCACAGTCCAAGGGGACCTTGCCCTGGTGCCTCCCCTCTGCTGAGAACTCCGGCATCTCCTGTGCTCTGGGTCACGGGAGGGAAAGTCCTGGCTTTGTCTGTGGAGGCCCAAATTCCTTCATCCTCAGAACCGGCAAACTGCCCCTTCCTCTCTGCAGACTCACAGCCATCGCCTGCCCTCTTCCTCCCACTGCCCTTTCCCTGTGCTGCCTGGATGGCTTTCTGCCAGCCTTGGTGCCACACAGCAAGCTGATGCATCTGCTGCTATCCATCCCGAGGCTCTTGCGTCTGGGGTTACCAGTCTGGGAACTCTTACCCAAGTGCTCAGATACACACAAGTGATTCATTTTCCCAAGGCCTTGTGCTTTGCAGGATTTATGGAGACTAGGCTGCACTTCCCTAACCCAAACATATGAAATGCTTCAAGGCCCAAAACTTTCTGAATGTCATGGCAGGGTTAAAAAAGTTGGACTTTGAAGCATCTCAGATTCTGGATTTTAGGAGCACCGCTGGTGTAGTGGTATCATGCAAATTCCCAGATTCCAGATTTTCAGATTGGGGGTGCTCAACTTACAGTTTAAATTTGGAGAAATTCTGGCCATTATCTTGTCAGATGTTTCTTGGGTCCCTGCCCTCTCCTAGGACACAAGGTACCTGCCACTTAGGCTGTCTGAATCCGAAGCCCAGACAGTCCAGTCATTTGACACATCTCTGCCTGTGTCCACCCGGGTCATTTCTCTTGCTGGGTCCTGAGTTTCCAGCCTTCGTTTTTTGCAGTCGGCTCTGCCATCAGTCCCATCGTACTCAGCGCCCTCTACAGCTTGTGCTCTTTGCCTCTCCTTCACTTTGTGGCTGGAACACTGTCCCCACATCTCACTACTGTCAGCCCAGTGTGGGCCTCGGTCCCATTCCTCTGCTGCCTGCTGACCTGCGGTGGGCGGCAGGCACCGTGTTTTACCCTGGCAGGAGCCAGATCACACCATGCTCTGTAAGTGCACTTATGTGTTGCTCTGGGGTTCGGGTCAGCCATAGGGTTATGTCATCCACTGGCTACTGCTTTTAGGACATGGGTAGGACAACAGCAGCACTCCGCACAGGGCCTGTTTACTCACCAAGGGAGGCCCCTGTGTTCACCTAGCAGCCTTGCCACGAGGGCAGGATGGGCCCCAGTGTCAGCCCGTGTGAGCTGTGTCACGATTCTCTCCCCAGGTTTTCACTGCCCCAGCTGTCCTCTGTCCACACACTGGTCAGGGCGGGCAGGTGGACCTGACAGGTGTTCCTCCACCTGGGCTGGGGCAGGTTTACCTGGCAGACAGATGCTTGTGATGCCAGGATCTGCTCAAGGTCCAGTAGCCCTTTTCAGGGCAGGGTGGGACACACGTGGTAACCGCCATCCATGGAGCCACATCCTTGGCCACCGGCTCGACCGCCCCAACCCTGCACGTGCCCTCAGCTGTCCCAGGTCTGTTTTGTTTTTCAAAGGTCAAACTGACAGATTCCCAAGGGAAAGGCTTCTGCAGTGGTGTCCTCATCCAGGAGCGTTTCATACTGACAACAGCACAGTGCTCACTGTCACACAGAAACATCAGTGTCAAATCAAGTAAGTATTTTTTGTGAGTGTTTATAAGATCACACTGGAAGAACAACTTGTTTCTAATGCAAGACTGGACTGAACAGAGCGTCAGTGGTACTGAGATAGTCAAAAGATGGGAAAGCACACGCAGAATACACAGAACACCCTGAAGGACATCTGGGCAGCAGCAGGTGAGGGCTGACTCATACTTAGCAGGAGGACGATAAAAGCTATAAAAAGTGACTTCTTTTGACATCAAAAGGGAACAGCGCTGTGGGGGACAGAGCTGGCAGGTCAGGCCTGGCCCAGCCCCTTGCATGTGGCACTCAGGGGGTAGTGCCACCCATCCCCATACAGATCTGTGCTGTTTCCTCATCCAGCTGGGCAGTAGCTTCTCTCCCTGGGCAACTGGGAAGTCCCTGTAATAAAATCTCAATGTGCTCAGTAAAAAATGTGAAGGACTTCAAAGGAAATATATTTTCACTCTTCCCCATAAACTGGATTTAACAGAATAGCCTGAAAACCCTTCAGAGCAGGTAAGTTTCGACGAGTCTGGAGCGGCTCCTCCTCGCTGCTCCTACTTTCCATTTCTCCAGAGTAAGAGAACTCGCTGCCTGCAGGGAGGGAGTGCGACCAGGCCTCAGGAGCAGTGGGACCGTCCTGTGACCGCTGTCACATGTGGCCTCCCTGGGCGCTCAGCCTCTGAGCGGTCTCTCTCACCCGATTCCAGGTCCTGCCGGGCCAGGTGAGGCCCCGTGGACGGCCAGGGTCAGGCGTGCTCATGTGCACACACACTATGACGCAGAGTCAGGCCAGAATGACATCTCCCTGCTGGAGCTGGAGCGGCCTGTGCGGTGTCCCGGATCGGGGCTCCCCGTGTGCACCCCTGAGCGGGACTTTGCCGAGCAGGTCCTTGTCCCAGGGACAGTGGGTGTCCTCAGTGGCTGGACGATCAATGGCACCAATCTGGGCGACATGCTCATGACCCTGCCGGTCACACAGGTGGATGGGGAAGAGTGTGACCGGGCCCTGAATGTCACAGTCACCACCCGGATGTGCTGTGAGAGGGGCCGCACAGTAGCCGGGCCGTGGGCGGCAGGAAGCGTGGTCACCAGAGAACACAAGGGCACCTGGTTCCTCACGGGGATCCTGGGCTCGTCGCCACCAGCACAGCCGCAGGCAGCCACGTTTCTTGTCATCAAGGTCTCGAGATACACGCTGTGGTTCAAGCAGACAATGAGATGACCAAGACTGAGCCAGAAAGGGTAGGTCACGAGGCAGAGCTCCACACAGGGAGACGAGAACGCTTCGCCCCACGGCACTGCATGTCAGCATGAGGCTGTGCTTCTGAATCACCACTGAGAACATGGACATTCCTTTTCTTGGAGGTTTCATCTAAACCAAGACCTTAGAAAAAAACTAGATACATTAAGGAGTAAAACCATCAGTCGTAAACCAGCTGTTTCCCGACTGTCTCTTCTGTCACAAGCCACACACACACACACACACACACAAACTTCAACACTCTCCCGGTTTCCTCAAGCCCTCCCCTAACGCAAGCAAGCAAGCATGGACTCAAAAGGAACCACTAATTACACAGAGGGCCACCTCCTAACCTGGCTTGGCCACCACCTGCCAATGTGCTTGAGCAGGTGCTCAGCACAGGAGGAGCACTGGAGAAGCTGTCAGGGAAGAGGCAGCAGTGTAGGGGCGGGTGTGGTGGGCCCATCCCTACTGCAGCTGCTCCCTGCGAGCGGACGCGCAGCTTCCAAGCTTGGTCAGTTGGCAGAGATGAGCAACAGTAGTTTTCTTCTTAAGCCAATGTTTCATGAAC
>NW_004955404.1:618091-639704 GCF_000276665.1 Chinchilla lanigera | reverse complement strand
GAATGTGCACTAAAAAGGCTGAAAGCTCCAGGGCTGTGGCTGGATTGTGCCCCAAACCCTCCTGCTGAAGCCCTGGCCCCAACATGACTGAGCCCAGAAGTGGAGAGGGTCATACACAGTCACAGGATGACATCCTGACCTCAGCCACTGCCATGTCAGCCGCCCAGCCTGAGGACACTTCATCAGCTTGAGCACACTGGTCCCGGCAAGCTATCAAATCTGGAATACCTGTATCAGACCTGAGTCTGCTTTTACAAGGAAGCCTTAAATTAACTAAATATTTCAATAACTGAAAAAGCTTAGTTTAATATATAAAAATGGAAGTATCCTAGCAGATATGATAAAGAATAAGCCATGAATATCAATTCAGAATACCTTCCTCTACAGAAAGAACTACCAAACATTACAAAGATCACCTGTACAAAAAGCTTCCCCAGCCTCCCTAGGATCAGCTGCTGCAGGCCAGCAGCTGCCACACTTCCTGGGAAAAGGGTGCCCAGGTCTTCACGAGGCTGATGTGCTCTTGGGTGACACAGGAAGGTCCAGAACATTGGGGTGTGCTGGCATCTTGGTCCTCCAAGAAAGCAGTGGGAGGTTCCAGCCATAGTGAGGCTCAGGTGGCACTGGGCAGACTGCTGCAGGACAGGGGCCCGGCAGTCAGGGGCTGTTGCTCCATAGCCTCCACCTCAGCACACAGTGGACAGTGGGGGGAATGGGTTCTGCTTGCTGACGACCAGCTTCTGGTGCTGATGGGATATGTAGCCCTTGATGTGGCCCTAGGGAGAGAAGGAGGTCAGCACACACTTCCCACCGAGTCACTGCAGGGACACTGGGTCCGGGCCTTTCCCCGCCAGAGGGGACAATGATAAAAAACACATAGAGGCTAGACACTGTGGACACACGAGGCCTTTGAGTGGCATTCCCTGGATAAAATCAGCACTGTCAGAAACAACCCCCGACAGCCAAAGGCCCTGGCAGGTGCACACACCATGTAGATCAGGTTGGCCAGGATGCACTGCACTTCGTCCAGGTCCACGTCTTCCACATGCATGAACTTCAAGGCCACCAGGAAGGCGTCCAGGGACAGCTGGTGGGTTCTGAGTAGCAAGTACCTGGGAGAAGGAGGAAAGGCCCAGTGGGTCACTGTAAGAAACATGGCGACAGTCACATCAAGTATGCAATGACATCACAGTGCACTGACAGCCAAAGCAAGGAGTTTTCAAGACCTCAGAGAGCAGTACCCAAAGAAACTGACTGGCTACACCCAAGAACAGAGAGCCAACTACCACAGGAGTGATAGATGAGATGGCTGGGAATCTCCACAAAACTACACGTAAGGAGGAACGGAAGAGCTGCTGACCAGAAGTGATCATCTCCAACAAAAAGCTAACCTTTACTCACGAACCACACACTCTAGGCCCTGGGGACAAAGTCTGCAGGACCCTGCTGGAATAAGGCGCACACTCCCAGCCTATGGCTTGGACTGACTTGGTCTCACATTTGTGTGAGTGATCGGGATCAGGACCTGTACCTATGTGTGCCTAGTAAAGCAGGGTTTTGAGAGTTGAGGTGTGAGGTGTGAAAGCCTGTGCACTCAACAGGCAGGGTCTGCCTGTCCACTCTGCTTGCATCCTTACCTCTCACCTAAGGTGCTTGTAACGGTCATGCCTGGAGACCACACGGCCACCACCAAGAGGGGCTAAGGGCAAGTTGGGAAACCACAGCTTTTCATGAAGGAATTAAGACAGTTCCCACTGGTTATGTACACCCTGGAGAACTCTACAGAAATTGAAGAACTTCACCTATTTAAAAACCTGCTAGGATAAGCAGATTTTACATTTACTGAGCGTTCCATCACTCAGTCTAAGATACCTTATCTTTCCACATGTTACTAGCTCTGAAGAGAGGCTGTATCTCACAAGAGCACAGCTGCTCACTACTTTTGATGGGCAACCCATGCCATGCAGACGGCCGGCTGGGATTCGCCTGACTTCCTGACACAGGGATGGCTCAGATGAAGGACAGGCAGGGCGCATCACCGCCAGGGCCCAGCGGCTCACACTTTCTTGAAGAGGTTCCTGTAGGTGATGATCTTGAGCTTCTCCAGGATGAGGAAGATGCCACAGCGGATGAAGAAGGTCTCGTGCCTGGCCAGCGCCTCGTGCAGCAGCAGCAGGTTGCCCTCGCTGGGAGAGCAGGAGAGTGCATGAGCCCCGCCCCTCATGCCTGCCTTCGCCTCTGCTTCCCAGGGAAGGGACGACACCCACCTCACAGCTTTGGTCACCTCGGCAAACTGCATGAGGTGGTACTTTCTCAGCAGCTCCACAGTCGGCATGTGGCCCTGCAGAGACAAGGGTGGCTCTCCAGAGAGGGTACAACTTTACCAGGGAATCAGACTCTCCCATGCAGCAGAGGATGCCAGGGGAAAGCCCAGAAATCAGGAAACAAGTACTGTGTGGTTTCACCTGTCAGTGGACGGGCCCTCGAGCCCGACCTTCCTGTGCTGCGGTCAGTGGTATGGTAGGACAGGTGTGAGGGACAAAAAGAGCAGACACGCACAGGACTCAAGAGTAGGAAACGTCTCCCACAAAGATCAGCAAGCACCACTCAGAACCAGGGCAGGTGCCCAGCTCTCCACCAGGTGTTCTGTGCTGGGTCACTCCCCGCCGCTTGTGGGTATGGTTCCATTTTCATTCACTCAGTTATTAGTTTTGAGTGGGAGAAAAGCAGCTCCATTGCTGTGAGGCTGTGACCACCGACTAATTTACCAGCTATAACATGGCTTTTCTACTCGAGTATCAGCATGAATTTTGGGAACTCCCCAAGACACCTAAGGGTAGGCTGCAAGAACAGTCCCCTTTCTTGGCTAACCTGATGCTATGGGTTTAGGCTTTAGGGAGCAAAGTTAATAGTACGAATGTTCAGCCTGAGCCCCTTTCATGAAGCAACACAAGTACCGCCTTTCTGGAAGAGCCGAGGGCCAGGCTCTGAGAGGCTGCTCACCACTCAGCACTCTGCCCCAGCTGGCCGCACAGACATCGTCCACACACTGTCACCAGACCGCAGCCCTCCACGTGGTGACAGGGCTGCAGAGCAGGACAGCCACTCACCAGCAGCATCTTCACAGGCAGTAGGTAGATGAGGATCATCCTCTTGTTCTTCTGGCTGGAGCGGTGGCAGTGGGTGAAGGCGAAGGATAGGTACTCCTCGGCTGCGGAGCAGACACACTCGTCAGCCTGCTCAGACAGCCCCCGGCACCACCCTCCTGCTCCCGTCCTGCCCACACATTCACAGGGCTCCCCGCACGTCAAATGGACTTGACCTGGACAGATTTCAAAACACAAAGCAGATTTTATTAC
Organism: Chinchilla lanigera; assembly: GCF_000276665.1. Taxonomy (NCBI): domain Eukaryota; kingdom Metazoa; phylum Chordata; class Mammalia; order Rodentia; family Chinchillidae; genus Chinchilla; species Chinchilla lanigera. The sequence goes on along the minus strand of NW_004955404.1, from coordinate 636,345 downwards.
CCAGATTAACACCACAGACTGCAGGGCACAGACATGGGAAGCTCCACCTGGGCCACCTGGACACTGTCAGCACAAAACGGCCACTGAGATGCTCCCAGGCCTGAAGACTGAGGTCCACACAGGGCAAGGGGAGGCTGTCAGGCTTAAGGCTGCCTCAGGAGTGGGGACAACACGAAGCCAGCAGGCAGCTCGTACCCCAGAAGAACACAGAACCACGCAGGGCTGGCTCAGCGGAGTGCCTGCCAGAGGCATGAGTGCTGGGCTGGCAAATAAACACCTAGCCTTGCACAGGGGAGGGTGGCGGCCAAAGTGGCCCAGAGTACCACCCCTAGACTTGAAGCTGTGCCGCCAGAAGCCCCACAGGGGCCCTGAGGCCAGGTGCAGGCTGCTGACTGCATCCACCAGCTCCGAGGGTGACCCCTGACCCTGGCCCTAGGCCCTGGGGAACACAAACATGGCCTTTCCAATGTCTCTGAGGGTCTGGAAATGCATCCAATCTTGTATTTTGCTTGGAAACAAAAATATCTAGAAAGGCACAAATCTCTGAAACTATAAATTACTGAAAATGTGTAACAAACAGTGGAGACGCTCCAAATATTTTCTTCTTTACACACATAATGTAAAAGTCACCGGAAAGAGCTGAAATCATTCCACACTTCACAGTGTTTCACCCACCTGGATGCATCCCAGGATGGCAGGAATTCCCAGCAGTAGCAGGGAGATCCAAGGCCCTGGGGCTGCCAAGCAGAGGACCCCAGGCCAGAGCCCCTGCACCAGCAAGAGTCAGGTGGGGCAGTGACATCTTTCATAGGAAAATCAGAGCTGAGCAGGCAGCCTGGAAGGCACCTTTAGCTCTGAGGTGGGGACTCTGAAGGCAGCAACATCAACACTTCGTGCCTGGCTGTGCCACGTCTTCACTCAAGAAAACCACCCTGGCACCTTGGTAGACTTCAATGGGATTTAATTTAAAGTAACTCCTTATGCCTTCTCTGAAGAGGGAAAGAAGAGGGTGAGAACCAAGGAAGGCCTCCCTTGAAAAGCCTGACATCTACTGAAGATTCTGTAAAAAAGTGAGTCTGTGTAAGCCCAAGTAAATCACTGGTCAAATGCAACTGCTCCCACCCGCAGAGAATCCAGCCCTGGGCAGTGGTGGGCAGCTGCACCCAGCGGGGCCTGCTGCTGGCTCTGCACACTGGGCGTGTTGGGCCGACAAAAAGCCAAGGCAGTGAGCCTGAGTCTGGTCCAAGTGCACCGAGAGCGGAACACACAGCCCTTGCTGCCAAACAAAAGGTGACAAAGACAAGACTGGCTCTGTCAGCTTGAGAAAGCTGCCAGCAGGACTGACGTAACCTACATGGCTGCAATGCCAACATGGTGGCTCTTTGGAAGGCCACAAACACAAGCCAGGACCAAGGCCCCAGTGATGCCCTGCTGCCTGCTGAGTCCTTCCACTGGGACTTTAGGGAGCCTTCAGTGAAGAGACCATTAGGGAGGCTGAGGCAGAAGCATCACAAATCCCAGCCCAGCCCATGGAATTTAGCAACTTAATGAAACCCTGACACAAAATGAAAAGTGGAAAAAGGGCTGAGGGTATAGCTCAGTGCAAAGGCCCTGGGTTTAATCACCAGTACTGAAAAAATAAAGAAAAGAAAGATAAGAAAGACCCTTACCAACATCTGGCCCAGGCTGGCCTGTGTCCCAGGGACCTGCATGTATTAAGAACCTTAAACACAAGCCTCAGTGCACACGCAGTTTACCACCTTTAGTAAGGACGAAACAGTGCCTGTGTTCTCAGACACGGCCCGCCTCTTCTGAGGAGACTGACAACACACCTTGCTTAAAGTCACTGTCAAACATGGCCTTGCGCCCCACATAGTACTTGTACGTGACCCTCTGCGCAGTGCTGTAGTCGTCCTTCAGGTTCGAGCTGTCGATAGCACGGATGAGGGGCTTACACAAGTGCAGCTTGTTGATCTGAGGTGACACCAGATTCATGGGCAGGTAGAAGGACAAACACAAGCGACAGCTTTACCAACAGCATACTTTGCATCCCACCAAAATTAACAGCATATAACTGAGGCTGGCTGGCCACAGCCCACAGGCTCTCAGAAAGGTGGCCGCAAATGATCTCTACACACCCAGCCACCTCTACACCTGCACTTTGACAGAGCTCATCAACCAGGACCGAAGGTTCTGAGGGAGCTGCCTGCCACGGAGCCTCCATCCCAAGCAGAGCCACCTGTGCTCACCCTCAGGGCTGACAAGGCAGTGGTGCAGGAAGCACGGGCACAGCAGCCTACTCGTGGGGGTGCTCCTAGGCGAATGCCAGCACTTAGGCGGACACTGGCGCTATACTCACTTCCCAAGCTATGCCAAGGTGGCCAACTGGTAACTAGTAGAAACGGCAGGAGAGAGAACTGATAAAGTTACCTTAAAGTAGATCTTAAACAGCTGATTCACAAGAAACAGCATGCCCCATTTCTTTGAGTCCTCGATGCCAGCACGACTGAGGGAAAATAACATTTCTAAAGTTAAGGAGGAAATGAAAACTTGTATGTCACAAAATAAACTGCTTAACAGATTATGATCTTGAGATTAAGTCCCATAGCTTGAGTCATATTCACCAAATAAAATACCATTATGAAAAAAGGTAGCTTTTGCTGCACCACTAAGAGAAACAGATCCCAGGTCTGATTCCCGGGGCCCCAAGAAGAACTCAACAACTGCATTCATCTCCTACCACTGTTAAAAGCCAGGCCACCTCAAGAGGAACTGCGCTAAGAGGCCGCATGGGCCATGCCTTGGATGCAAAGGAGACCACTGGAGATCGGTCTGCCCTCTGAGGTGGAGGCCCCAGAGCTCAGACCCATGCTACCAGTTAGTCCAACAGGAATGAGAGGGCTTGGGGCATGGCCTGCCTTCTCCCTCTGGCCAGACCGTCATCTCCATCAAGGAGCCCTGGGTAATCATGACTATGGAGGAACAAGAAAATAGCCTGTTGCTAGACACAGGTGCAAGTCTCTCGGTCCTTCTTTTCAATCCTGGCCTTCCTTCCAGCCATCCTACCTCAGTGAAAGGAGTCAGTGGTGAGGAGGTAATATGCTATTTTTGACAACCCTTAGGCTGTAACTACTTATTAGATCCTTCTTGCATATCTCTGTCTTCCTGAGAAACCACTTTGAAGATACCACCATGTATTACGGCAGCCGTTGATATTTTCCTACTAATCTATCCATAACTGTGTAAAGTTTGTAATGTTCCTATCCTATTTCATAAATGGTTGTATGTTTATTATTAAGTGTTTCCTACAACAACCATTGAGAAGAGTTAATGATTTTTCAATAGGTCACTCATGCATAGCTCTATTTATTTTCTTTAGAAGCCACTTTGAAGATACCAAAGTATAGTACAACAACTCTTGATAATCTCCTACCGCTTTTGTCTGTAACTCATTATTATTTGTCTATTTGTTTTCCTGAGAAACTATTTTGTAGATAACAATATGTAAAACAATAACCATTGATAATTTCCTACCATTTTGTCTGTAATTTGCTAAGTCCCCCCTATTATTATGTTATCCTTCTTTTACTCTGTAAAATAAAATATATGTGATTCTGTCAAAAAAAGAAAAAAAAAATAAAGAAAAAAGGTATTGTACAAATAGGTAAATTTGAAAAATAAAAAAGGTCAGCATGGAAAGTGGAACACCAACGGGATATCTGGATGCTTGGCCAGCTGCACTAGTTGGACACGGCCTGCTCTGCCGCAGGGTGACATTGACAGTGACTGTCATGATGCCTGTCTGCAAGAGAGCAGCCTCAGCATGGCTGTCAACAGATGCGTACACGGCAGTGCCCATGCACAGTCACCCAAGGACCCTCATACAGAGGGTGGCATCCAGGCTCTGCTTGTGAGGGGCGACCAGAGGCTGCGCCTTGATTGGTCTGGTAGAGCTGCACTGGGGTACACTGGTCAGAACTCGGCAAATACAGAGTGGGCCTACAGAGCCGGAGGAAAACACACACCAACATCTGCAATTGACTCTGAGACACATTTTCCTTTGTATTTTTTCTCTTTTTTTGAGACAGGGTCTTGCTATGCAGTTCAGGCCAGCCTTAAGCTCACTTTGTAGCCCAGGCTGGTCTTGAACTCACAACAATCCTCCTACCTCAGCCTCCCAAGTGCTGTGATTACAAGCATGCACTACCACGCCTGGCTTCTGAGACACATTTTTAAAAAGAAGAAAAGAGAACTTCAGATGAAAGGAGGGTTGCACAGGGGGAAACAGCAGCAGATCTGCAGGAGCGAGCACAGCAGCATTCTCGGAGTGGAGCTCTCGCTCCCTGCCGTGCCACCCTTCCAACATCGCATCTTCCATGGTGCCGCACGGAGGAGACTCATCTGAGGCACCCACACCTGCTCTCCCCCCTGGGAGGTTGCCAGCCACAGTGTGCAGCCTGGCAGCACACACAAGCACACGGGCAACACAGCTCGAGCCTGACAGCAAAACTGCTGCTCAGCAGCAAGAGGGGCCCAGACAGAAAACCTGGAGTAAAGCTAAGTCCACCTTTAAAATGCCAGAGCTGTTTTATAACTGCCTCGCTGGTCAGCTGCTGCACAGCTCTCTGGCTCACTTCTCATCACTGCTCCTCCCATAGCTGGAGTGAGGTTCCTGCGGTCTCTTGGTTCCATCTCCCTCGAGTTTGAATGGAGACAAGAGCAATGTGCTGCCTGAGCCAAGGAGTCACAGGGAAGAAACCTGACAGCAAGTGCATAGACAAGACGTGCTGCCTTCTGGCATCTCCGGCCTGGCTCGTGGGGTGACAGGCACCCTGACCCTTGGGGACCGATGTGTTCCTTGGGGTTTGCCTTGTCTTCCAGGTCCAGACCCAGAAGCAGCACTGCTGGGCCCCCCGGTGGCTCCAGGTCCAGCCTTCTGAGGACTCCACACCCACCAGCATTGCATGTGGCTCCAGATTTCCCTCCTGTAGCCCCATCTCTGCCCACCACCATCCCAAGGGACAAGACATGTGGGCCTGCTAGTCCTGGCCTGTTTCCTGGGTGACCTGGCCCTGGGCATCTTTTCATGTGATTACTAACCATCTGAGTATCTTTAGATTTTTCAAGTCCTTGTCTGTTTTTCAATTGGTTTGTCTTTTTTACTGTTCAGTTGTAACATTCCTTCTTATATCCCAGATACCAAACTGTTATCAGATACAGTATTTGTAAATACATTCTGTTCATTCTACAGTTGTTTTTCACTTTTTGGTAGTGTCCTGTGAAGCACAAGTCTTTAATTTTGATGAAGTCCAACTTAGCTACTGCTTCTCTTCAGTTCCTTTGCTTTTGGTGCTGAGCTGGAAAACCACTTCCTAACCGAAACTCATAGAGATCACTGCCATGTGGGAGTCTTCAGCCCCACCGAGTTTCAAGTGTTCCTAAAACATTCATCAGGTTACGATGCCAGAAGAGACCTAGCCCTTATGCAGTTTGCAATAGACACACACTGGATCCTTAGCCTGCAAAGGAAAGGCAGAGCACTGCAAAACAGAGAAATGCCTGTCCACCGGTACTACTTGGGAAAGGTCTGCAGAGCACAGAGACCCTCAGTCATGTGGGGACAGTGGGGCGGGCAGAGGATGCCCAGGCGAGGGAAAGAGCTCTTGGAGAACACCTCAGTGGGAAGCCCCTTAGAACATGAAGGGATTTTCTAAGTCCAGGTCAGGCTAGAATGTTCTCAAGGGATTGAGTAGGGGAAAAAGGAGAGAGAAAGATGTGAAACTAAAAGAGTTTCTGCTTTACAATAAGAGTATTTCTGAGCAGGCCGGTAACACACGTCTGTATCCCTGCTACCCAGGAGGATCATATGTTAGAGGCCAGCCTGGGAACTCAGACTAAAAAAACCAAAACACCAGGAAAAACAAAACTGTATATACACACTTTCCTAAATCTCATAATCAAATAAATGTGCTTATATAATGAGTGAAGAGCTGGAGTCTCAGGAGAAAGATGGAAACTCTAAAGCAGAATCAGACAGAAAGTCCAGAACACCAACAGCAGCTATGATCAGCCGCCTTGCAAGCAGATGAACATAAGCTGCCCAAAATGAAGAGAAAGACAAACATAAAATGTAAAGTCTTTGCAATTTAAAACCTAATACAACACCATCAACTTATAAACCTAAGAAGCTCCATGACCCTAAAGAGGAGAAAGAAAAAACACTAAGCAGGCAGAGCAGTCAAGCTCCTGAAAGCCAAAGGCAGAGTGAAGCCAGCCAGGGACAACACCACCCTGTGCCAAGGAGCTGGGTCGACCTGGCCCTGCCAGCAGCAAAACAATCCCTCAGAGGGATATAAGTGAAGGGCTGAACAGGAAAAACGATCGTCATCCCACAGCCTTCAAAGATGAAGGACAATGAGGACAGCGTCAGAGACAGGAAGGCTCAGTGGGCTCACTGCCCGCACTGCCAGAGGATGTGCGGCACATACACCGTGGAGGACAGCACATGGGGGGCTCAGAGACACTGGCCACACCAGGAAGTGCCAGACAGGGATCGCTGGTTACACCTGTCTTCTGAAAGAGCAAGTAAAGGGGACCATACACACACTTAACAAATGCCAACGATGAGCCATGGACAGAGGGCCTACTGGCAGACGGGGTGCACAAACGGTACTCACGTGTCACTGGCACAGACTCGGAAGCAGCTCATTAGCAACTCAGCGGCTTTCTCCAACATATCCCCGACTTTGCTTTTTCCCTTCTTTACCAACTGCTGATCAGCCTAATAGGACATAAAAACATTTACTTTTTAAAGCAAAAATGGGTAAAACTAAGTGTCAACATTGCAGGAGGTTTGCGAGACCTCATCAAGTACTCGAGCAGCACACGCTTTATCCCAGCTCATCCACCGCTATCCAGCTCTGCCTGCACACCACAGCACTGGGCAGCTTCCTCCCCACCGTGTCTCTCGCTCTCTCTCTCTCATGGTGGCAATCACAGCCCTTAAAAGAAAACCTTTCGGGATCCACCAGTCATTACTAAGCGTGACTATTCTGTTTTTTGGATAGTCTCGGTTGAGGAACAAACCGGTCTTCTCCGAGCCCTGCCCTTGCCACAGCCCACGTGGTGACAGCCACTTTCACAACGACCCTGGACCACTATCCTGGTGTCTGTGCCCACCGGGCAGGTGCGATGTGGGGGCCTCAGGCTGCACCCCATCTCTCTGCCCTCGGCACAGGCTCCTGCGCCTTCAATCCTGTGAGAAATCAGGCTCTGTGGTTTATAAAATGTGCGGTTCATGGCATTTTGCAACAGCAGCCTGCATGAAAAGACCAGTGATGAAACCACAAAGCCAGCACAGGTAAAAGCCATTCAATGTGCAGGACACACCTCGGATTTCAGTGCCATGGTAGGAAAGGGTCATTGCTATGCTTTAGAGGCCACACGGTAACTTTTTAAAACTGCCTCTTAGAGCTTTGATATAGTTTCAAAAAGGCATCCTCTATGATGATCTGAAAAGGCAAGTAAAATACTCCTTCTTAAAAAGACTGACTTTGGTCCCCAAATCTCTTCAGACACTTCCAGCAAAACATCCCTGCAGTGGAGTCTGTGAGGAAGCAGCAGGACCCCAGATGGCCCCTGTGCCATGAGGCAAAAAGACCTTCAGATAGCTTAGGCCCCTCTCCTTAGCACCTTCTGTCTCTTGGAAACAGTTCTACTTTAAAAGTTAGTGACACTATCATGTAAAAGCTTAATTGTGGTTATTTTAAATGAATATTAAAATTAAATGAATAAAAATTAAATGAATAAAATTAAATGAATATTAAAATGTCAAAACAGTACATACAAATGGATATAACAGAAGTAAAAGTTCTCTGGGGTCCTCAGTTAATACATTTTTCAATCTAAAATGACCATCTCGTTCTTCTTTATATCTCCTGTTTCTTCCCTGAGACTTGACATGATTCAAGCATGTCTGTCTTATTCATTGAAGCATTTTTATGATGGTTACTTTAAAAAAAATTTTAGGTGGTACTGGGGATCAAACTAAGGGGTGCTCTACCACTGAGTTACAACCCAGCTGTAGGATTTCACTAAGGTGCGCAGGCTGGCCTTGGACTTGCAACCCTCCAGCCTCAGTCCTGACTGGCTGGGAGTACGGGTATGTGCTACCATACTTGGCCTGATGGTCACTTTCAAGTCCTCTGCAGATAATTCCAACAGCTGTTGTCATCCAGTGCTAGAGTTTGTCAACCATCTTTTCTCACTCAAATCTCAGAAATTGAGATTTCCTGGCCCTTATGTGATCAGACTTTCCATTACGGCACATGCTCAACCTCCAAGGTGTTACGCTGTGCTCCCACTGTTGCTGCAGATCTCTGCTGACCCAGCTCTGGAGAGTGGAGGCCCCACCTCTTGACCCCTTCCTTTGCCAACAGGGCCTGTAGTGCAGCACCAGCATGAGCAGACACTGTCAGGAGTGCTTCACCCTCCTGGACTCCCTGGAGCACTATGCCTCGGTCTGGGGGCATCTCCAAAGAGACAGGATGACAGGAAACCACTGCCCCTTGGACTCCCAGCACCTCTGCTCCCACCAAGTGGGCTTCGAGCCAGAGCACGGGAGGAAAGGGAAAATTCTGTCTGCTCCCTCAGATCCAGATTAAAAAATCATCCACCATTCTTAAAGCTGTGAGGGATCCAAGATGAAAAAGATGGAGACTGCAGCTCCATTCCCGGTTTATGCTGACCCCAAGGGAAAGTCACCACCGTAACATTCAGGGCCTTTTCCCTTCCTGCCACAGAAGCTTTAGCTGCTTCCGGAGTCTGCAATATGCTCGAGTTCCTCAGCAGAGGAGGCCACATCTGACCAGTAAGAGAATGGTTCCATCCTGCACACACTCCTGTGTAGGTCACAGGTGGTAACCTGGCTGCAGAACCTGCCTCTGCCTCTACAGGGTAAAAATCTGAACAAAGCTGTCTCATCAACCCAAAAGAACCAATCTGCCAAGCCACTTCCTGTTCTTTGCCTCCTATACCAGATATATCTCAAATCCCACTCATTCTTGGAAACTCTAGGAAAGAAAAACACTAATTGAAGCAGCAGTCACCAAGTTTCAGTCTTAAAATCATGTGAAGAGACTGAACTTACATTATTGGCAAACACTCGCAGGTCCAAGGCCACCGCATACATGACAGGAAGAGCCCTGCGGAGCAGAGAACACATGATGAGGCTGTGTGTGCAGGACCCTGCATGGGGATGGTAGAGCACTGCTGCCAGGCTGCACTCCAGACAAACACACCACATGGCGGGCACACACCCACTCTTGGCCCGGCGAAGCCGCAGCTGGGCTCCCTGACCACCTTTAAGGCCAGCCCTACACACGGCCCTGACACCACGCAGTCCCTGTGGGGCTCCTGGGACAGTGCCATACCCTCTATACCCCAGCACCCACAAACAGCCCCATTCAGTCATGTGGTTATAAGGTGGCCTAACAGCAACTACAGTATGTAATATCCATGTCATAAAGCAGCATTCTGTATATCCATGGGTAGCACTGAACTTCTTGGTGTGCATGAGCTGATTCTTCACCCAGCCAGGGAAAGGGCCTGGACTGTTTGTAAAAGGCTTTCAGCCATTTCAGTATGAACAAAACTTAAAAGCTCATAGTTTGTTAGTAAATCATAAACCTTAAAAATAAAAAGTAGGAGCTGCGCACAGTGGCGCACGCCTGTAATCCCAGCACTAGGGAGGCTGAGGTAGGAGGATCACTGTGACTTTGAGGCCAGCCTGGGCTACAAAGTGAGTTCAAGGACAGCCTGAACTGCATAGTGAAGCCCTGTCCCAAAAAGACAAAAAAAACCACAACAACCAAAAACCATTAAAAAATGCCATTTGCTAATCTCCGGATGCTTTCGTGCACTCACCAGTTTTCCTCTTTGTGAGCCTGGAACGCCCGCAGGAACGATGTACAGTGTTAAGGAAGGCAAAAGACACGACTCAGGAGTGCTGCAGGAGGCGAAAGCAGAGAATGGGGTTCCACACTTGAGGCACACACGGCCCTGCCTCTGAATGCTCCTGGGTCGTCCCAGCAGGGTGTGCTCACAGATAAACAGCTGAGTCCCAGCTACAAACACTTGTGCACCACAACGTCTACATTGCCAAATACCACATGTTTATTTCATACATCATTTCCCCAAAGTGAGACTTTCTTATCAGATTTTTAAATTTGTTTGGTCTCTCTGAGCTCAAATGGTCACAATTATATTTAAGCACTCCGGAATCTGTGGTATAAAGTTTATTTCATTAACTCTAGAATTCTTAGATTCCAAGGAGACATGCCTAGTAACCCACTTTCTTCTGGGGGTACTTCAACAAGATGGTCTTATAAAAGCAAATACTTACAGCACCTACTGATGAGGCTCTGAGCCCTCACCTGTCACTTGTCCTCTCCAGGGGTAGGACAGTGGCTTCATAAGGTCATCAGTGGTCCTGTGTAATGAGCACACGTGCCTCCGCCCACCCAGTCTAAGAAGCCTGGACTTCAGATGTTTCACTCTAGGGATGCCAAAAGCTAACCTAATGCTCTAAGGGCAACCAAGTGTGAAACTCCTCCACAGAGCGAAATGGAAACCACCTTCTCAGCCAGGGCTCTTCCATGCTGTGTAGTAACTGGATGCATCTTAAGATCCATGCAAACTCAGCTGGCCTGTGAGTCTCTCTTCCAAAATAGTTCAGTTCTTCTAACTGCAGGTTTGAACAACTGGCTCGATGTTTTAAGGTCTGAAGTCACAGCAGCACGCAGCCCCATGCATGACAAAGGATATTGGACTATCACCGTCTGGCACTTGTACGCCTCTATGAAGTCGTGGTTCCCTACCGCATAGGTGCACCTGGAAAGCAGACATCACCGCCAGTGACAGTGGCGTCAGAAATTGCTTTTACACAAAGAAAACCCAGATGGTGGCACATTGGCCACAAAGCTTGGCTCTTCATAGCGCCCTGTTCCTCACAGGGCTGGAGGGGAGCCGGTGCTCTGCTGGGCAGGCAGTCGAAGGCCTGGTTGGGGAAGGACACAGAGCTGACATGGCTGTGTATGTGTGAAACCCAAGGCCCCCTGCCAAGGTGCAGATGGGCACTATCTCAGCAGGGCTGAGCACGTTGAACAGGTGCACAGCATGGCCCTAATGCTGTGCCTAGGGCAAGCCTAAGTCCCCCCTGAGCAAGCAAAACCAGTCAGGCCACCATGTACCCTGACCCCCATGCAGGCTGTATAGAGCTGGGTGATCACAGGGTGCTCACACCCTGGGATGTAGGGTACCAGGTTTCCCAAAGACCTCATGGGTTGTAGGCTTTCCCTGCTCATGACCATCTGGGCCCGCATCCAACCAGCTCTGCAACACAACAGGCTGGGCAAGGGCCTTGGGACACAAAGGCCTCCCTGGGCAGGTGTTCCGGAGATAAAAATAGCAGATACAGAGTATGAGTGAAAAGCAATCTTATGAGCTGGAGATACAGTTCAGTGGTGCAGTAGTTGCAGTAGTTCAAGCTCTGGGTTCAATCCCTAGTACCAGCGGTTAAAAAAAACCAAAAACAAAACAGTGTTTTTTGTTGCTATTTTACTCTATTCAATTCCAGTTTCTTTCCCAGCAAGGCAAACAGGTTAAAAAATAAACACACTTAGGTACAGTGATGCATGCCTGTAATTCCAGTTATTTAGCAGGCTAAGGCAGGAGGAACAAAGTTTGGGGCCAGCCTGGGCAACTTATCAAAACCCTGTGTTACAAGGGGTTGGGAATGGAGCTCAGTGGTATAGCGTTTGCCTACCATGTGGGAGGCCCTGGGTTCAGGCCCTTGTACAACTAAATACATAACAAACAAACTACATTTCCGTGAAGGACGCGAGTGCTTAGCCGGCTCCACACACCATGACAACGACCGCGCTGTCCAGTCCGTGTGATCAACACCAAGCGCCTCCACAGAGGAACACAACAGCCACATAAGGTTTTCTCTTTACCAAGTCCAATTACGAACACACTTTCCTACTTTTTCACAGTCACTTATTCACCATTTCTAACGTAAGATGCTGGAAGATGAAATCCCTACTCAGCTCGTCATTTTCAGTTATGTTTTGGGGCCCCACCAACGTATTACCTTAAATGAGCTGCAAACATTTCATCATAAGGAGGTTCCAAAACTTGCTGGCATTTCTCTTCCGGAGAAGCCATCTGATTAATAAAAATGGTGAAATAAAAGTAATGGGTACAGAAAGAGTGCAATGTACACAAAGAGTCAGACAAACTGAAACTTCACAGTTTACCCAGGCATAATATAATATAATCCCACTATCCTGGGAAGCTGAGGCAAGAGGACTGCAAGTTCAAACCCTGCCTGGGCAGCTCAGGGACTCAGTTAGTATCCCATGTCAAAAAAATAAGAGAGAGCTGGGGATTGTACCTCAGTACAATGGTTCTGGGATCAAGGGTTCGATCTGCCATATCAGAAAACAAAAAACAAAAACCTCATGGTTTACACTGCTATTTTAAAATTTAGCGCCTATAAAAGGCTCATGATTTCAACAATATTTATCAATACTCCAAGGTAACAAGAAGCTCCACAGTCCAACAGACATTCTATCCCCTTTCACATGTATTTTAGTACCCAGGAGCCAATCAAGAAATCTTCAGCAATTTCTGAAGGCGTAATAAGTAAGGCACACAGTACCTTCCATGATTAGGCCTAACAAGTAAGGGACACTGTCCCAGGAGTGAGCACACCACCACTTTCTGGAGGTAGCAATGTGTCCCAGCTGGTAGGCAACATCAAGTCTAAGATTCTCCACCTCCCAAGAGCTATGTGTTAGGTACTTTCAGCACTACAGTGTGTGACAGTTCATTTATGTGTCCACCTCCCCGGCCAGGGCATGTCAGATCATATACCACCTCTACATTGTCTGGGAGGGTGCTTCTCTATGAGATGGCACCTGAACTCATGGTCCCAGTCAGGGTAGGTGGGCACCAGCCAACCTGTCAGGGGCCTGAACAAAGCCCCTCTGGCTCCTCACTGCCTCCCTGAACTGGGACATCATCTCACTTCCTTCAGCCCTCAGACTGGATCCTACACCACCAGCCCCTGGTTCTCCAAATGCAGGGTGAGCCATGCTATGGGTTCTCTCTAGCCCCAGTGTGGAGATGGGGACTTCTTATCTCCATAATCATGCAGTCCAATTCCTCATGCTAAATCTCCTCATCAGCTATGTTACACACACCTGTAAGTTCTGCTTCTAGGGAGGGTGAGGCAGGAGAATCACATTTTCAAAACCAGACTGGGGTATAATTCTGTGCAAGACTCTGGGTTTGATTCACAGTAATTCTCCAGCCAACCTGCACTGACAAGCACTGGCCAGGTGACTGGGAGGAACACAGCTGCAGCACACACGACTGGCTCCTGGGCCGTGGGGACAGACAGGTCTGGAGAGAGCCCAAGCCCTACGGCCTGTCTGCTGGATGACCATGATCCAGGCACCCCTCACTTCTCCAAACCCCAGGGAGGTGGTGGGAATTAAGTGCAGGAATGCAAGGGCCACGCTCAGTAAACGAATAAATGAAATGGTGTCATACAAAGTACAAAGCACTTGTCTTAAGTATGGGCAGCCTGCAGTTCTCTCCAGACACCTGTGTTCAGCACATCACCAACCTGCAGCCGGGGGTTTGCCACATGAGGATGCTTGAAAGACACCAGCTCTGCACATGACGCTCCATCTCTGGTGTCGATCGCTTCATACACCTGCAAGGTGTCAAAGGGAAAACCTAAGCCTGCAGAGAACGTTCTGTTCTACCAGGACCTAAGCAACATACTGCATACCATGAAGCTCAATCTTCTCTACTCTGAAAGGGGCCAGGATAACCTGGACACAAGATGCCCATACTCAAGCCAGACATAAGAATTTCATTAGGTTATTGGTTTACTATTTGGTTATTAATAAAGGTGACTTATTCTACTTGAACTTGGTCACACTGATGATATATTTGAAAACACCTGCACAGTCTAGCTTATGAAAAAACTCAGCTTAAAAGCTGGTTGCTGTGGTGTGCTCTGGTATTCCCAGCTACTGGGAGGCAGAGGCAGGAGGATGGCTTGAGCCCAGGAGTTCAGGGCCAATCAGGAAAACACCCTGAAATACCATCTTAAAAACAAACAAATAGGGGCTGGGGATTTAGCTCAGCGGCAAAAGCGCCTGCCTGGCAAGCGCAAGGTCGTGAGTTCAATTCCTGGTACCGGAAAAAATAGAAAAAACAAAACAAAACAAAAACAAACAACTAATAACAACCAAAGAAGCTTAAAAGACATATATATCCAAAACGCAAAAAGGTTCTACTCAACCTAAACATAAAAGGGAAAGGGAAAGGCTAAATAAATGCCATTATGTTTACATGACATGATAGCTGCTGTTAATAAAATGGGCCCACACGCAGTAAAATATGAAAGTTCCCCAATATGCTTATTGTTCAATGGGAAACAGTTAACTACAGGGAAACTTCCTGACTTGGCTCCAGGGAGAAAAGACCAAGACTGTGCATATCGTGTGGACACAGGGAGCAGTACAGGACCACATGCCAGGCCAACCGAACACAGAATCCACACAGGGCAGGCTGAAAGGATTACTTTACACACTGTTGAAAGAATAGAAACCAAGCGTAAAGCTACATCTGTAATACAGTAATATAATCTAACAATAGTAAGCTATATATGTAAATCTTATGTCCACATCGTTTTCTTCCCTGAAATGAGGTCTTGCTAGGTTGTCCAGGCTGGTCTCGAACTACTGGGCTCAAGCGATCCTCCTGCCTCAGCCTCCTCAGTAGCTAGGACACAGGCCTCTGCCAAGCCTGTGGTTGCCATGTGCTGCTCTATTGTTCTTCCCACCTGAGTCATAGTATGACCTTGGTCCTCAGAGCCTGAGTAGGTGCCCAACTCTGGTGAGCATCAGGGACTCTGATCACTCCCTGTGCTTGAGCCTGATGTGATAAAGGTGTCCAAGGCCTCCAGAACTCTCTCTGGAGAAACCAATAGGTGTGAAGAGATAGAATGGGAGCGAGCACTGTGAAACAGGGACACATCTGTGACAGACGAAGGTATTGGAAACACTGTGCTTGCTGAGGTCCAAACCAAGGCCGGCCCAATGCCGGATGCATACTTAGGAAGCAGCCCCTGCAGGACATGCTGCTGCAGCTCCACCTCACTCCTTTCTGTGAACCCCCAGGTTGTCCTGGGAACAGCAGGATGCAGTGGGACCCCATACTGTTTAGCCACACCCACCTGAACTGTACTCACACCCTCAAGTTCCACCCAGCACAGCTCCACTGCGCCTGGCCTCCCTGGAGAGGCTCCCCCACAGTAGTGCCCTGCCTTGAGGACGATGGTGGGAGGATGCCAAGAGGCTGTGTAAAGGGAAAACAAGGACAGAGCAGGCCAACCAGGATGTGGCTGGCTGCTTGCTGAACACAGATGCTTCAGCAAGGTCTAGCATGTTGTACCACAGAATCTTCATATTTTCAGGGTATAGACCCTGACAGGGCTGGGGCTGTAGCTCAATGGTAGAGCACTTCACTAGCGTTCAGGAGGCCCTGGGTTCCATGCCCAGCAGCCCCCATCCAAAGACCCCTGACTGGACCACAGAACCATACTCCCAAGCAGGGACTTCGAGTCCGTCCCTGGTGGGTGCATTGAGATGTTCTCTGCCTCAGGCAACCTGAGGCAGTGCTAATAAGCCTGTAGCATGTGTGTAATTTGTTAATTTTAAGAAAAAGATGTTAATGTATGACTTGCTTTTTCTAACCTCAGTATTCAGGTTCAATTGCAGTGTTGGCACTTTGTGATAAATAAGTGGGTTTTGCAGTTTGGGTACTCATCGCTGCCCTAGGGGAATATCTCTTCCAGCTGCCAGGTCACCTCACATCCTTCAGGCTGGTCCACAGGGCACCATCTATACTTGAAATTTACAATTCCTTAGAAATGCACTTACTTTGTTCACCAGAAGGCCCAGAAGCATTGACTCCCAGAGCAACAAGTGCTCCTGGCACCTGGGCTTGTTTTCCAAATTACATTCTCACAATGGGAACCAGAGCTCCCTGCAAAAAGGGCTGACTCCAGGACTGAAGCACAGAGAAACTGCGCGAGCCTGGAAGAAACAGTGTGCTAGAAAGGGCTCAAAGAGGATGGGGACAGGCTTAAGAGCCACAGAAACCAGCTGAAGAGACGCTGGAACAACAGGAGCTTCAAAACAAATGAAGGTGTATCAGCTTTGACATCACTGGCACAAAATTCCTAATACCCCCACCTAGCAGTTTATTTTGGCTCAAGGTTTCAGTCCACAGTCAGCTGGCTCCAAGGCAGAAATGGCGTGGCATTCACCCTTAATTTCTAATTCTTAGTCTAATCATCACCCCAAAGTATCCTCACTGTATAATTAAAGGGATTCTCAGAGTGCACCTCTGAGAACACATGGCCAAGAGGAAAGGTGCTTTGATGAAGGAAAAACAGATAAAATTTAATTTGACAGTCCACAATGAGTAACTACCACTCATTAGGATGAGGGCTGAGTGTTAGCAAATGACTCGCTTTTCTGCCTGCCCCTCTGGCCGCACTTCCCCGTTCTGCTGGCCTCCACTCACCCAGCCAACAAGTTTCCTAGGCCACAATGCAAAAGCAAGAAAGACAAACCTACCAGTTTCATAGAGCTAAGTTTTAGAGACAAAAAGAGTAAAACAAACAAAACCACATAATTAACAAGCAAATAAAATATGACACGATTAAGATAAGGCTTCTCCTGAACAGGCTATCAAGAAGCCCCCTCTGTGGATATGACATTTCATTTGTGACCTAACAGCTGCAGCCAGCACCACCAACTGCTTCTCCAATTAATCAAGTACCTCCCTTTCCTTAAGCCATCAGAGCCCAGCCCCAGAAATACAAACTCTAAATAGCAATCCTTGCTCTCCCAGTTTCTCTTGCAGTAGGAGGTGACACCGTCCTAAGCGATCAGAAGTTCACGTTGAGGAGGGAGACACATTTTCTTCCCTTATGGAAAGCCAGAGAGTGAGAAGACAACATATTCTTCCCTTACTGTTTCCAAATGCTGGTCACAGAAAGATGCCTGGAGTCACTGCTGCCAAATGCTAACTGAGGGGAGAGCACCAAGACAGCCAGACAACAAAGCAGGGAGGCGGAATGGCAAGACTAATGCTAAACCAAGAGTCATAACTAGACAAAACAGTAGTGTAGTGAGTCAGAAAATTCGACGGACTTTACTAAGAAATAGCTCCTTGGGATTCATCCACTCCGCACACTCACCAACTAGCTTCCTGGGAAACTCTAGTGCAGAGAATGCAAGCTCTGAATCCAGAAACAGCCGTGTTTAACCGTGCTCTTGCCAGTCACCGGCCTTGGACAAAAGCACTGCAGACACAGCTACCAAAAGACAGAAGGCCTGCTACAGGCTAACACAATGTTGTTACCCAGAGGCTGCGACCAGTGGCTGACTCTGACCTCAGTAGGGGCTCCCGCTTGCTCTGGCCAGCCTAAGTCATCTTGCTTTCCACCAGCGTCTGTCTGAAAGTGTGACTGAGGCGAGCCCCTCCGGCGCAGGACTCACTACACCCACCGCGGTAGGAGGCAGGGCCCGAGCTCGGAGCTTGACGCCAGGCCTCACCGGAGCCATTGCTCCCTGCAGACTCGAGCCGCCTGTCCGACTCCGGACGCTGCCAGGAATTTTGAGACCTGCGGACCTTTCCACAACCCCCGCCAGGATCCCTGTTCATCGCCAACCCGCTCAGTCCCCGTCCCCCAGGAACCTCGCTCCCAGCGGATCCTTCTCGCCCTACCCGACTCCAAAACCTGCCCCCTACCAGGCCGATGCGGAGCCAGAGCCGAGGGACCCACCTGCTGCAGATACTGGTTGATGGTGATATGCGCCATTGCCGTTGCCAGCTGTCGCGGGCGGTGACACGTCACTTCCGGCGCGCGTCCGTCCCCACTCGGCCCCCGGCGCCACTGCTCGAGCACTTTGGTTCCGGTTGGGGCGGCGCGCCCAGGAGAGGCACTCGGCTGGGCCCAGCCCTGGGGTGCGCGCGCTCGCGGGCTAGCAGATCGCGGGGCCCCAGAGAGCGGATGTCCGCCAATTGCCGGCCCCGCGCGCCCCCGAACCCTCCCAGGACGCCGGCGCGCGCAGGGAGGGCGTAGCGGCAGTTGGCGCGGG
>NW_004955404.1:589514-617914 GCF_000276665.1 Chinchilla lanigera | reverse complement strand
AGCCGGGGGGCGCGGGCGGCTCCAGGAAGCTGGTCATCAAGAACTTCCGAGGTGGGGCGCGGGTGCAGGGGGCGCGTGGGCCCGGCCTCCAAGTCCCCGGCCTCCCCGGTCCTCCATTCCCGGCCTTCCCCCAAGTCCCCGCCTCACGGGTTCTCGATACCCGATCTCCCTAGTCTCCGGCGTCCGGGTCCCCGGGCTCCCGCTGTCCCCCGGCCTCCCCGCTGTTCGCCGGTGCCCGGCCGTCCCGTCCCCGCGGCCGCTGACCCTCCGTCCCCACAGACAGGCCTCGGCTGCCGGACAACTACACGCAGGACACGTGGCAGAAGCTGCACGAGGCGGTGCGGGCCATCCAGGGCAGCAAGTCCATCAGGTACAACCTGGAGGAGCTGTACCAGGTGAGCCCGCGGGTGTCCCCAGGAGGAGGAGGTCGCGTCATTCTGTGGTCACGCGAGAGGTGGTTGGAACCGAGCCGGAGCCCTGACGGCCTCCACCCGCACAGCAAGTCACTGCTGGAACTCCATCGAGCTGCGCTTAGACTTGTACTACTATACACACACCGCGGCTTCACTCCCTCCCAGAGCGTTTTTCGGCCTCTTTGTTGTGCTTTGCGTTTAATTGTAAACTAGGTTGCAGGTTTTGTTCCGGGTACACTGAGTAGTGACACACTATTTCTGAAGTAAGGGGGGGAAATGGCCAGACTTACACTTAGCTGTTGGGGTATTTCACCCAAAGCAGACTTTTTTCGGTCATTTTATAAAGTAATGTTCCGTTAAGTATTCCAATTTTACATTTTAGGTGACGAAAGCACAATTATTTCTACTAAAAGGCTTGAATTTAAATTTTTTCCTGTTTACACAAATGAGTACATTATAAAGATTATAGAAAGTACAAAAAAGAAAATTTTAATCGCCTGTACTTCTACCACCCAAAGAAAACTACTACAGCTTGAACATCCCTAATCTAAAACTCTGAACTTCTCCAAAGTGCAAAATGTTTTGTGTGCCAACGTGATGGCATAATTTGGAGAGCTCCAGACCTGACCTTATGACATGTTGCCATCAGAACAGGGGTGGGAAAAACTTAGAAAATTGCCTTCAAGCTATGTGTATGAGGAGTATGTGAAACATAAGTTAACTTCATGTTTAGACTTGGATCCTGTCTGCAGAGTATCTTGTTGTGTATGTGCAAATGTCACAGAATCCGACAAAACCTGAAATCCAAAACACTTGTGGCCCGTGTCCTAAAGTTTGGTACACATATATCTGTTCTTTTAAGTGTTTGAGTTGATTGTATTTTTTTAATCAGCTTTATTAGGGTGTCATTTACACTTAGCATGCACTCTAGTAGGTTTGAACAGACACATATAGCTGTTTCCAGCACCACTGTCAGGAGGTAGAATATTTTGAACACTTCCCTGGGCCCCTGGGCAGTCAGTTCCCTTCCCACTCCCACTCCTGACTATCTCCCATTTGTTTTCAGGCACTGTTTTGCCGTTTCTGGTCATCTAAGTGGAATCATGCCTTTTGCTGTCTTTTGTATATGGCTTTTAAGAGTGCTTTTGAGACTCTAACTGGGGTCAAAATTTGTTCTTTTTATCAGTAAGCAGTGTGGCTGTTCCAAAATTGGCTTATCTCTTCATCTGTGGGCATTTTTTTATCTAACTTTTGGTGGTTATGAGCAAAGCTGGTATGGACATTACTGGATAAGTCATTACATGGACATCCATTTACATTCCTCTCAGGAAAATGTAGATGTTATCAGCGTCACATGGTTAGGGTACTTTGAACTTCATCATAAGTCTCCACTTTCCAAAGTGACCACACCTCTTTTATCTCCACCAGCAGTGTATTGAGTTCAAGTTGTTCTACATCCTTGTCAGCATTTGGTGCTAGCAGTCTGTAGTTTTAGCTATTCTCATAGATATGTAGTTTTACTCTGCATTTTCCAGCTGGTACTAAGCATCTTTTTTGTGTTTAGTTGCCATCCCATGCATCTGCGGTGAAATATTTATTGAAATCTTTTGCTCATCTTTTTTTTATCAGGTTGTTTGTTTTCTCATCACTGAGTGTCTGAGTAGTGTGTATTCTGGGTACAAGGCATGTATCAGCCTGGCACATACTTTCTCCTCGTCTGTGGTTTGTACCTTGATTCCCTTATGACCTTTGAAGAACAGATAGTTTTGAAGTCCATTGAGTTTTGAAGTCCAGCATATCAGCTGTTCCTATGTGGGTTGCGCTTTTAGTATATAAGAAATCTTTTCCCTAATGTAAGATCACAAAGATTTTCTTTTCTATTTACTTAACTTTAGAGGTTCAGGTTTTACATTTAGGTTTTGACCTACGTTGACAAAATTTCTGTATTTATTGTGATATAGAAAACAAAATGCAATTTTCTGTCTGTAAATGTTCAGTTTTGACATGGTTTTTTTAAGTCTGCCTTTTCCTCACTGAACTGCCTTTGCTTCTTTGTCAAACAGCTGCTCATCTAGCAGGGGTGTAACAAGGTCATGTTGGCCCTCTGACTTAATCCTTTTCAAAGTTGACTATTCTCAGTCCTTTGTATTTCCCTGTGAATTTTAGAATCTGTCAGTTTTGACCAAAAAGCTTGTTAGAATTTTGATTAATACATGGAATCTAAGATCAGGGCAGAGAGAATTGACATAGCAACAGTTTTGAGCTGACCAAACAATGGCAGGGATATCTCTGTGTTCAGGTCTTTGTTATTTCTCCCAGAAATGTTTTTTAGTTTCAGCATACAGATCTTGTATATCTTTTGTGAAATTTGTCTCCGATTTGTGTGGAGAGGAGGGAGTACTGAGGATTGAATCCAGAACCTTCACACTGAGGTATATCCCAGCATCTCTAAGTCGCAAAATTAATCAGGCTGGGCTTGAATTTATAATCCTCCTGCCTTAGCATCCCACATTCTTGGATTACAGGCCTGTGCTACTATATCCAGTTTATTTCATATTCTTGATATTTTATACATGGTACTTTAAATTTCATTTTCTGGTTCTCACTATTACAGAGTAATGGCCTTTATTTTTATATATTGAGCGTGTGTCCTGCTGTCTTGCAGACCTCACCTGTAGATGTTCTATATATTCTGTCAGATGTTCTGTATAGACAGGCGTGCTGTCTGTGAATAGAGGCTGGTTTACTTTCTCCTTTCTAACCTGCATACCTATTTCCTTTCCTTGCCTCACCATGCTGGTGAGAACCTCCAGGGCGGTATAAGTACGGGTCCCCGGTTAGACAGCGGGGAAAGCAGTGCCTCCAGTCTCCTTGCTGACCTTAGTGAAACCTTTCATCTTTTCACCTGGAGTGTGATGCTTGAGTGTGAGGTAAAGGGCCTTCCCTCTGGTCCCAGTTTGAGGGTTCTTTTTCCTCATCTCTGGAGAGGTTTGTGATTTCTGTTTCTTAGTTTGTTCATTATATTCATTGATTCCTTTTGCAGGCATTAAGCCAATCTTGCATTCTTTGGCTAAATCATAGCTGGCTGGAATGTGCCCTTTTTTTATGTACTGCTGGATTCAGTTGCTCACATTTTGTTACTTTCTGCATCTGCCTTCACCAGGGGTATTGGTGTGCTATTTTCTTTTTATGTCTTTGTCCAGTTTTGGTGTCAAAGTAATGCTAGCTTCATGAGTTTTGGAATGTATTTTCTCCTCTTTACTTGCACCAGAGTTTGTATGGCATCGGTTTCTTAAAATGCTTGAAAAGATGCCCTCTGATGGAGCCACCTAGCTTCCTTTGTGGGAGGTTTACAATGCACCATAAGTATCTTGCACAGGGCTGCCTGGCCTTTCTTTGTTCCGGGTCTCTGACTTTCCACATCTCAGCTACTGTCACCACCTCCGGGTACAGGTTTGTCTGACACTTCGTGTTCCTCACTAGATGTGCACATTTTCTGTGTCTCTGTTCAACCTTTGGACACATGGAATTCAGTTGTAACTGCCCTTTTCTTTTTAAAGACAATGTCTTACTATATAATTCAGGCTGACTCATATGTAACCTGGGCTGGCCTCAAACTGACAGTGATCATCCTATCTCAACCTCCTGAGTGCTGGGATTACTGACATGTCCCACCATGCCCACCAATAACCACTGTTTTATTGTCCCAGTCTCTAACTCTTAGTACTGTGTTGGTTTTGGCTAATTGACTTTTCTCTTCATTCAGGGTTTGCTTCCCTCCTCCTTTCATGTCTGGTGGTCTTTGCTTGATTTCAGATGTAGATCGTACGTGGTGTGCTAATGTTCTTACATTCCTAGAAGTGTTCTTAACCTTTGTTCCAGGCATAGTTAAGTTACTTGGAACCTGTTTGGTACCTTTGAGTCTTGCTTTCCGGATTTGTTAGGCTGGCCCAGAACATTGTCGTGTCCAGGACTGGCTATCCCCACTGCTGAGGCTCGACCGTGCTGATGCTGTGCCATGGTTCTTCCGCCCTGTGGGCTCTGGACACTCTCACTACTGACCTTCTGGATGGCTTTTACTTTGGCTCTGAGTGGTTTGCTCACCACACGCTCTGGGCCTGCATGCTGTGGCCACACCCTCAGAGTGAGTGCTTATGGTCACTGGGGAGCTCCTTGCCCAAATCCAGGATCCTCTGACCCCTTATCCCCAGGGCTTCTTTGGGCCCTGCGTGCAGCTTAGACACCGCCCACGTGGAAAGCAGAGGGCCCAGGCTGTTTCTGGCCTCAGAGAGCACTGTCCTCCAGTGCCCCAAACCCTGCTGCTTTGGATATTTTGTCTGATTTTTTTTTCCTGTCAGAAATGTGAATCCAGACACTTTACTGCATCCTGACCAGAAGCAAAATCCCACCAACTACCTGAGTAATCATAGGCTTTTGATCTCGTAAAATACTATCTTAGAGCTGAGGCCTGCCATTCCTTTTCCTGTGGACACCAGGCCATCTGGTATTAGTTGCCCATCATTTTCTCCTAAAATAGTGGAAATGCTTAGCCATGCCATGTGTACATCTCAAAAATTGGTCCCTATGAGTATCATGAATGATATCTTCAGGTGTCCAGGGGGTCTATGCTGAAACTTGGAGGTGTAGAGCCTCTACCGGATGGAACCTTCATGTTCCAGGGATCACTGGTCCACTGAGCTCATGTGGGACCTGTGACCTGCACTCCAGTGGCTGTGCCTGTGCCTCTGCAGAGGCACCAGTGGACAGAGGCAAGCGTGCAGATGTTGGTCTCAGGCAGGCAGTGTGTCCTGCTTGGTGTCGTGGGATGGAATTCCGGTTGACCAGGTGGTATGGCCTTGTGTAGAAGCACTTATTGTCACCAAAGTTTGGAGGGTTTGGTGGTGTTTGGGGGAGATTGAGAAGTTTCATCTACTGCCCAGCGCTGGTATAAACTCTGGAACCTGTCAGGTTAGGCTACCTGTTTTAGGAGATGGAGATTTAACTTTTAGATGACAGTACAGCTGAGAACATCTCACATGTGCCGCCACCCGAGCTGTCCTCCATGGGAAGCAGTGGACACTTTGAAGATGGGGACTCAGGCTGAGTACAGTCTGCAGTGGGTGCCCGCTGAGCAAAGTAGTCTGTGTCTCAGGTCCACAGGTTCTGGTCCTCCTGTCAACTCTGGGACAACAGCACACTAAAGGCTGTGTTTGCAGGAGCTGTCAGAGGAAGCCCAAGGGGCTTCCAGAGGAAAGCAGACCCCGGCTTAGACTCACCTATGGCCGGGTCTGCCTCTGGAAGAACATCTTGGAGAGTCGCTGTTGTGTGAAGGCTGTGCACTGGGAAGTTTGTCTTGATTTTTGCCAAGAAAGATACCTGCCTTCATGCATCCTGCAAAAACTTCCTCTGTTACTGTTGTGTGGGCAGGGTTGACCAGTGAGCCCTGGGGCAGAGCCTATGCTGGGAGCTTGTCTCTGTCTCGGGCGAGGAGGGGTGGCTGGCAGGTCCAGGTGGCAGAGGCCAACGGCAATGCAAAGTGTCAGGTTAGAGTGTTGGAGAGTGCGAGCGTGGAGTGCGGACAGGGACCCTCATTTCTGTTCTAAGTCAAGGTGCACAGGAGAGAGGGTTTTTTTTGTTACACTGATAATAGAGCGCTAGGAAACAGGTAGTAATGTTCATTGTTACTCTGCTTTATTCAGTCTTTGTAGATATCCACATATTTCACAGTATTAAATAAGCATCACCATACTTAACATGTAGGTTAGTAGGATATGCAGCAGTTCTAATATTGAGCGTTAGAATGAATAATTCTTGATACTGCTATGGTGAGTGCCTATAAAACGTTAGCTTACCTTTTTTCCTAGGGGAATATCATACAGGAGTTAGATTTGGATTCGTTTTCTAATGCGTATGCATTCTGTATGTCCCTACATTTTTTTCAGACAGTGTTCTTTATCAGTGCATGTGTGCAGTACGTGATGTTCACATTCCTCGTGGGGAGCTGGTCCATGTGCTGAACACATTGCAATTCCTTTTTTGACCCCTTTCCCTCCATCTCTTGATTCCCTTCCCTTTCGAGAAAGATCTGTCTCCCTACTTCCTGTTCTGTACCTTTTACTTCGGGTTTCTCATCTAAGAGAAATCATATATATAAGCTCCTGTGCCTGATTTATTTCATTTAACGTTATGGTCTCAGTGCATCCATTTTCTGACAAATGACTTGCTTATTCTTTTGTATGAGAGTAGTATTCCTTTGTATCTAAATACATTTTCTTTATCCATTTGTCTGTTGATGGACATATAGGCTGCTTCCAAGGTTCAGCTATTATGAACTGTGCAACTATAAACACAATATCACTGTAGTATCGTATTTTTAACTCTTTGGTAAGATAGCTAAAAGTAATAGCTGGGTTGAATGGAATTTCTATCTTCTGGTTTTCGAGGACTCTGTATACTAATTTCCATAGTAGTTGTACTGGTTTACATTCCCACCAACAAAAACTTTCACCCCACATGCCCACCAGCATTTGTTATTTGATTTCTTGATGACAGCCATTCTTTCTGGGATAAGATGGAATCTTAGTGTTTTAATTTACATTCTTCTAATGGCCAGTGATGTTAAACATTTTTTCATGTATTTATTGGCCATTTGAGAAGTGTCTATTCATGTCCTTTGCCCATTTTAATGGGGGGGGTCTGATTTTTTTGAATTCTTTATATGTTTTAGATAATAGTCCTCTGTCTGAGGAATCTCTCACAAAATTATTTTCCCATTTTGTAGGTTTGTTGATTTGCTGATTCTTAGTCTATTTCCTGTGCAACCCAAGCCTACCTGCTTTTTAAATCATTCAAAACTAGTCATTAGAAAAACCACATTTCTGTTTATAATATTCCACATTGCATTGAAGGAGATTCTGGCTTTGTACGTGAGACTTGAAAGGAAATGTTCTTAGAACTGGTAAGCATGCATGAACATTAGATCTTTGATGTGAACAGAAATAGTAAGTGAATTATACATTTAGCCTATAGCCATAGAGGACCCAGGGAGCTCTGATTTCTTCCCTTCCCTGCCCATCAGAGGGAAGGGGTGGTTGCCAGCAGTCAGGCATCCAGCTCACAGCTGGGGACCAGGCCTGGCTTGACATATCTGAGCCTGTTTGGAAACTGCTGTCCTGTGAAGAGAGTTGAGAGGTGCGAGGTACTCCGTGAGAGCCCAGGATGCAGTGAGGCTGGCCCCTCAGTCTGTGCTCTGTGTTAGCTGCTGGGCTGTGCATGGACCCCAGCCCTTGAAGTGAGCGTCCTGAGTGGACCGGAGTGCAGGCAGGAGCAGAGTCTCTTCTTTTAGATGCTGCTGTAGGGTTTAAGCTGAGTGCCGACTCTGCTGAATAATTGCTTCCTTTGGCTCCAGGCTGTGGAAAACCTGTGCTCTCACAAAGTCTCCCCGACACTCTACAGGCAGCTGCGCCAGGTCTGTGAGGACCACGTCCAGGCCCAGATCCTCCCGTTCAGAGAATATCCTTTTCTTGGCTTGTGAGATTTCTCTTCATTCCTAAATCTTTTAGAACTGAACATTTATAAGATAAAGAATGGATGAGTATCCTTAATAGTAAAACAGTAGCCTTTAAATTCTTTTATTTATAGAACAAAAATGTTCAGTTGTTTCATTATTCAATTTAATGACGTTTTTAGAATGTAACTTAGTTTGCTGATATGAATGAAAGGTAAAGTATTAATTGCACATGGTTAAGATACTTAGAAAAAGTTTTAAAATGTCTTGAATTTTAATTCTGTCCTTTATTCTAGTAAAATCATCTGTATTAGTTTTCTGGGCTGTGTAGCAGCTTCCCAAATTGGCCAGGCTCAGCATGTGTGCAAGAGGCAAGACAACCACAGTCTCCTGGGGTGGGTCCTTCCCTGGCTTCTGCAGGTGGGGAGCACCTGCAGTCCCTGGGGTCTGCTCAGGGGATTCGAGCTGCTGTTGGGCCAGCAGGAGAGCCTGCCTCAGGTCGGCTGGGATTGTGAGGAAACCCAGCCGTTGGCATCGCCCCCACAAGTCACTGTCTTGGTTACTTTTTTGTTGCTGGGACAGAGCACCTGACGTGCACCAGGTAAAGGAGGAAAGGTGTATTTGGCTCACAGTTTGTAGAGGTTTCAGTCCATGGTCGGCTGGCTGCAAGGCGGGTAGCATGGCAGAGGGGTCTAGCGGGCAGAAAGCATTGCAATTCAGGGAGGAGCAGGGATATATGCTGTCCTTCGTTCCAGGCCATGCCCACAGTGATGCTTCATTTTCCACCAGGCTTCACCTCCCAACATCACACCTAGCTGTAAATCCATCAGTGGACTGATCAGTAACACACACCCAAAGCCCTGCCTCTGAGCACATCGGGCCACAATACTGTTGTTACTCAGGGCACATACCTGAGCAGGGGAGAGGGCAACCTAGGATTTGCTTCCACACCATCTGTGACTTGTGCCCTGTGAGGAAATCCCTGAGCTGCTTACACCCTGCTGAAACCCTTTAATCTGGCCTCAGCCTGCCCCTGCTGTCCTCAGTTACCGAGCCACCCACGTCCCTGTGGGTCAGTATTAGTGACTGTGCTCTTCTGGGCCTCTTTGTTATCACAGCAGAGCGCAATGGTGGGGCCTGCCTCTTCGCAGGTTCCATAGCTCGGGGAGATTGTCCTCCTCTCAGCCCTCATTGCGCAGTGTGACTGTTCCAGGCCTCTGGGCCACCAAGAGGTCAGGGGGCTAGATTTTGAGGAGCTGATGGGCCAGGGTGTTGATGTTGGGCATGGTGGCGGTGCTGTCTACCATTGCACATCGTGTCTCAGAACCTGGGAGGTGCACAGAGCCTGCACCCACTTAGGCGCCCCCAGGGAGCCGGCAGTGCTCCATGGTGTGGTTGTCACTAGTCAGCTCCTGTTACTTTGCCCAAATCCTGGTTTGCTTGGAAACCACCTCTGATCACATGCTCCCACTCGCCTTTGCTGGCGAACCCCACCTCGTGGGTTCTCTGATGTGCTCGTGCACCCATCACTCAGCAGACACCCGCTTCCACCTGTACACCAGCTCTGAAACAGAAAAGCAGCTGCCAAGTCTGACTGCCAGGGAGTCACAGCCCCATGGTGCAGCCAGAGTTCACATCTTGGTCTTGCGACAAAGCCACGCCAGTTTCCTAGAAGGCAACAGAAGCATGAGTGCATTAAGTGTTCCTTGTAGCCACACTTGGTTCAGTACAAGCACAAGGAAGGACCTAGTTGATGTTGCTGGAGAACTGGACAGAGAGAGCCCAAGGCAGGGCCAGCAGAAGGCAGAACGTGTGCCAGGGTCTGTGGGCCCACCCTCACTCAGGGTATAGGCTGGACTTGACTGCATGGACCACCCAGAGTCTTCACTCTTGAGTGGCAAGAGCTGGTCTGTGAAGAGGGCCCTGCAGGGGAAAGACACACATCCTGTTCACCATGGGCATATGCTGAGGTCCCTCTGGTTTGCCACCTCATTCAAGGTCTAGGAAGGAGATGGGCACTGCGGGAGTCTGGCTTCAAGCAGGATGGTGGATGCACAAGACAGGCATGGTCCACGTGGGCTCCCAGACATGAGCGGAGCTGAGGGGAGGAGATGGTGCGACAGCAGGAGTCAGACAGCAGCCTGTGTAGAGGCGTGACAAAGGGGTAGGAGCAGCCACAGGACAGGAGGTTCAGGACAGATCCCTGAGAGGAGAAGGCAGAGAAAGCAAGGCCATACTGCCCACCTGGAAAGTCGGGGTTCCATCTGATGGTGAAGATTTGGCAGAGGCTTTTAGGCTGCAGGATGGCAGGCCGCTCACTGCCAGGAAGACGGTGCCTGTCAGTGCCCTGCCATGGATGTTCCAGCACGGCTGTGAGTTGAATGAAGCAGTTCTGCCACTGCAGAGAGACCACAATAAGGTCCAAGAGAATTTTCAGGGTCTGATGGCTGGAAAGAGAAACCAATGAAAGATGACAGGGGTCTGAGCAGCCCGATGTCTGCAAGAAGAGGAGCCTGTGGGCAGCAGTGCCCAGTGGCACTGCCGTTGCTGGGTACAGGATGCCCAAGGAGCCCTGGATGTAGCTGGCCAGGGGTGGAGAATGGTGGGATGGTGAGACCAGGCTGGGAGGGGGTGAATGAGGAGGAGGCTGCGGGTTGCAGGCACATACTCACTGGTGAGTGTTGATCAAGTGTGTACAGCAGTCTCCACAGGGGTGGGGCAGAGTGGCACAGTCCTGTTCCTCCAGAGCTCATCTTTGCTGGAGAGCAACAACCTAGAGGGGCTTTCATGACAAGGGGTGGGTGCAAGGCCTCTGTGAGGCAGACATGTTCACATTTCCTTGCCTTAAGGCTGCTCTGGCATTTCATGCAGCTCACTTTCTGAGACACATGGAATGCCACCCGAGTTTTCACCCACTGCCTCCCAGTGGTGGGGTGAGGTCAGGCCATGGCCGTGGACCAAAGCAGACACCTAGGCAGAGAACTGCTCAGGTAGGACTGAGTCACTGGGCCGCCAGCTCCACCCCTTCTTTCCTGTGTTTGGTGAATCGCATGCCTTTCAAGCTAGGTTCTCAGTAGAGAGAGAGGCTAGTAATGCCCCTTCCCCAGAATACAAAAGATTGTTACACATGGACAAATACACAGGCACGTGTGGATGTGCACAGGAACACGCAGAAACGTGTGCATGTGCAGACACACATGCGCTCAGCAAGGCACAGCTGCTGCCTGACCAAGTATCATGACCACAGGTGGCTGGTTTGGTTAGAAACGCCCAGGAGTCCTTTAAGGATGGCAGCCTGGCTGTCCCAAGAGCCTAACAAACACAACCCCAACATCTCCTTTCCTCTGATCAACCTCCCTGTGAGGCCACTCAGGTTGCCCCAGGCAGTGTTGGGCGTGGTGACGAGGCCTCCCAGAGAGTCATGTACCAGACCCCTGCGAGGATGCAGAAGTCACCAGCGTGCCTCTGCTTCTGGAGCACCTGGTGTGCTGCAGCAACCTCTGACTGTGTTGCGGTCCCTAGTACTCCGGCAGCACTCAGATCTGCGCCTGTGGTCAGCCTCCTGCCTCTGCAGGAGGCACACCTGTAACATGGCGTGCCTCATGGTGTGGGGGCCATGCCAGTTATGTCTGTGGGTGAGGAAACTGAGGGCCCCTGCAGCGTGTGGCTCAGCGGGGCACATGGAGACCAAAGAGGAGAACGAATCAAGCAGACAAAACATGGGTAAAGGTCATGGTAAAGTGAAAACAAGGGGACCCAGTGAGATAAGGGTGCCGAGTGTGACAGGACACGTGCTGGTTGGTGGCCCTTGTGGGCAAAGCCTGAACAACAGTGTCCGCTGTGGGTCACCACAGTGGGGTGACCAACTGGCCAGGGGTATGAACTGCTCACAGTCACTCTCCTAGCCTTCTGTCAGTGGGTGCCCTTGCTTCCTTTTTACACCTGCCTTGTGGCAGGTAGTCTGTCCGTGCCACTCATGAGCGTTTCTGCATTGCCCGAAGAGCTTGTCTGTGCTCCAGGGCTGTGTGAATCCTCTGCTGGAAGCAGCCATGGCCGAGTGAGAAAGGAGGTGGCCACAGGCACCCACCTTGGGATGGGCCGGGATGGCTAGACGCCCACCTCAGCTGACACACCCCACCCACTGCACGCCTGGCCCGGAGGAAGTTGGCAAGTGCCGCGCTGTGCTGCTTGCTTCCTGTTGTCTGCTTTTCTGTGACGGCAGCAGGAGACAATGGTGAGGGGCTGTAATGATTTTACAGAGCCCTCTGGCCATGAAAATGGTCCCCACTGACCAACACTCACCCACTCTGCATCTCAGGGAGGTGGGGTCCTGCTCGGCACTGCCATGAGCATCTGCCACATCTGAGCCTGCTCACGGTATCGCACTGCTGTTTAGTTGACCTCAGTGAGGCTTACAGGCCTCACGAAGAGCTCAGCCTTGTGCACTTGGTGGATCTCTTTGAGGCCCAGGACTGTCGACAGAGCCCGTGCAGACTGTTGTTGCTACGGGCACCTGCTGGATCTCCTCTGTGCGTCCAGACTGCTCCCAGTTCCTGATGTGGTGGCCGCTGTAGGTAGTTGACGGAGAGAAAAACTGCATGCTGGACCCTCACTGTACGTAGTTCTGAATTCCTGGTGTGCTTGCTGGGGGCTGCCCTGGTCTGACAAGGACAGCTGTGCCACAGGCCCCTCTGACCCTGGACTTCCTCCTGCCTCCTCTGCTGCAGAGGATGCACCAGTCTGAGCGAGCCTCACCTGGCCCTGTGATCGAGGGCTGCTGGGGAGCTCACTGACGTGGATGCCACAGGCCTACAGCCCAGGATGTCAGCCACCCACCCATACGGGCCTTTCTGTTCCTCCCCTCCTGAGGTGGGCAGAGCAGGCGGGAGTGCTGTGAAGACATATTGCTCTGGGAACCTGTATTCTGGTTTCTCCATCCTGAAGAGTACTTAAGGTTCTCTTAGGACATCCTTCCTGTGGGAAGCCCCAGGCCTCTGTCACACACTCTTGGTACTGGCTTCTGAGTGCCTGGTAATTGGCCACCCTCCTGGCCAGCCATCTGCCACAGGGTTCTGTGCAGCACTGTGTCTTGGCGTCTGTTCCAGCTGGCACTGCAGTAAGTGGTGCTGGACATGGGACAGTCAGGGAGGGGTCAGTGAGAGATGAGGCAGCTACAGCCCTGTGTGGGGTAGGGTATGTGCACAGTGGCTGGGATGTAGAGATGTTAAAAGCCATGTAGGGGCTTGGAAGCTGCTGGCCTTAGTCCATTTGGGCCACTGTAGCAAAATGCCATGCAGTAGGTAGGTGGACTCTCAGGCTGAGACCCAAGGGTAAGGCCCAGTGTTGGGCTGGCACTGTATCCTGGTCAGTGACAGCGCCTTCTCACAGGTCCTCATGTGGTGGACAGGTGGGCAGGTGTCCAGCTCCTGGTGTGCTTCCTGCCACCACTCGGCTTGGGTGATGCTGTCTGGGGTGGGGTAGAGAGTAGAACAGGGCTGGGGTGGAAGTGGCAGTGATTGTAAGGCCTGTGTTTTGAGGTTTTCCTTAGCAGATCTGCACAGACTCCCTCGACAGCGTCTTGTTCTTGAAGAAGATCAACACATGCTGGCAAGACCACTGCAGACAGATGGTGAGCAGCCACCTCTTCTGTAGCTCTGATTCTGTGTGAATTCAGCCTGGGCCACTGCACATCTCACTTGATCGTGTCTGCCGTGGTCTGACTCAGCCTCTGATCCGGCCAGGCGGATGGCAGTGGGAGTGATTGCAGATGCCTCCCTTCCATCCCAGCGCAGCCCATCGAAGCCAAGCTAATTTAAGAAGCTTAGTAGGGGCAGGGGCATAGCTCTGGTGGAGCACTTGCCTACCATGTGGGAAATTCACATCCCCAGCACCACAAGGAGGAGAGGAAGAAAAGAGAAACGGGCTCCAGGGTGGTGACAGCGTGCCTGAGGCCATGGGGCTGCTAAGAACCTGGGGGAGCACAGTCCTGAGAGCTGGGTGTGACAATCAGGAGACAGTGGATTTTCAAAGAGATCTTTAAGTGACCTAGCCCTGCCATCAGGGCTGTTAGGTTACAGAGATGACAAATACTGAGGAGACAGGAGGAAGGGAAGTTCAGAAGAGTGAGGGTCGTGGTAGGTGTTAGATTGGAGATGGCTAGCACTGCATGAGCTGAAGCCTGATGTTAAGTGGTGTGTTCATCAAATGACTGAGTGACATTCTTTCCGGCCTGCAGATCATGGTCAGGAGCATCTTCCTATTCCTCGACCGCACATACGTCCTGCAGAACTCCACACTCCCTTCAATCTGGTAAGTGCACCTGCTTGCTGCCCTGCCTGGCAGGACACCCATGCCACCGGAGCTGTTGGGCAGGCTGTGTGCTGACATTATGTCACACTGGGCGTGGTGCAGAATGAGATCTAAGGGCCTCACCCTGGGTACTAGGCTTTATCAACTGGGTAGGGAGAAGGAGCAGTCATAGCAGTGTCACACTTCCCTGGCAGGGTGCCTCCCTTGCAGTCAGGTGCAGTTAAGATCTGGCTCCAAGGAGAGGGTGGAGGTGAAGTGCCCAGGAAGCATATGGGGCAGTGCCCATGGTGCCTAGGAAGAGCGGGTGGTCGTGGGCTGGGCCACAAGAGTGCACTGACTCAAGGAACATGACAGCCTTTGTAGGGAGGTGCCCCAAGGACCCAGCCTGCGCGACATGAGCACTTTTTTAAAAATTAAGTTTACTGGTACATTTTAGGTATGCATAACGATCACAGTCGTCAGAGGGAAGTTGTACCTGTATGTGATATATCTTGGTTCTTTTCTTCCCCCTTCCCCTCCCCTCCCTTCAACTTCTCTTCCCCTCCCTGTTTGCAAATGTTTTGTTTCCATTTTGTCCTTCTCTTGTTTTTTAACATGAGTACTTTTAAAGAGGGCTGCAGGTTGTGTGGTATGGAGGTCAGCGAAGGGTGGTGCTGGAAGAGGGAAACCTAAGTCCAGGCCTGTGTCCATTGTTGCACAGGGACATGGGGCTGGAGCTGTTCAGAAACCACATCATCAGCGACAAGACAGTTCAGAGTAAGACCATCGACGGGATCCTGCTGCTGATCGAGCGGGAGCGGAGTGGGGAGGCTGTGGACAGGAGCCTGCTGCGCAGCCTGCTGAGCATGCTCTCAGATCTCCAGGTGGGCTGCCTCTTCCCTGGCCTGAGTAAGGGCTGTCGGGACAGCATGTCAACCCCTGAAGAGGGAGTGACCCTACACTAACACTGCACCAGTTGCCACAGAAGAAAGGACTGCTTAAAATGCTGATTTTTTTCAAGTTAAGTATATCGTAAACAAGGATAAAATCAGGTGACAAACTAGAAAGAAATACTGGCTGAACTTTAAAAAAAACCAGAGGCCGAGCTGTTCAGAGTGGTACCCTTTTGTAATCCCAGTATTACAAAATTGCAGGCCAGCCTGTGCTACATAGTAAGACCGCCCCCCATCTCAGAAAATAGAACAAAAACAAGGAGCTAACCCCTTAGTGCTGCGGACACCTCTAAGGGACAGAGCCAATGCCCCACAGGTGAAGGGTCCAGGGCTGCACCAGAGAAGTGTGCTGGCTAGGGCCGAATAAGCAGCCTGGCCCCAGCCAGTGGGGCCCTTGAGGTACTGCCACTGAGTCCGGTCAATAACTGCTTATTTCCTAGGTATATAAAGACTCGTTTGAAGTGAAATTTTTGGAAGAGACTAACTGTTTGTATGCTGCAGAAGGCCAGAGACTGATGCAGGAGCGTGAGGTGAGGCGGGTGCTTCCTGTTGCTCTGTCTGCGTCTCTGGATGCCTCCTCACAGCTTCTTGGGGTTGTCTTCTCACACCAGGCCTGGGATGACAGTCAGGGACAGCTGCAGTCTCACCGGCATCCCCAGTGATGACCTTACTTCTCTCATTGTAGTGAGAATTTCATTTCTCCCCTTTAATTTAGAAACTCTTTTGCCCTCCTGCAAAAAGCCCCAGAAAAGTAGTTTCTGAAATAGTAAAGAACTTCAAGTTTAAGCAGGAAGACAGATACATTCTAAATATGAAAGATAAAATCCATCTAAATTTTTCATCTGTGCAAAAACGATTGGAAAAAATTCCATGTGGAAAAGTGTATGTAATCATAACATGGCCCCAGCCAATACCTAGCTTCCCAGGCCTGGAGCACAACCCTCAAGGGAGATGGGGTGGCAGCCGGCATCGCCTGCCTACCCACAGGGTAGGCCCTGCCCACTTGGCCCTGAGGAAAGTTCCACTTCCCTGCATCACACAGCTCAATGCACGAAGCAGCTCTGGTCCCCTGATGGTAGCTTTGCTGGCCAGCCAGGTACAGGGCTCCAGTAAGCGATACCTCTCCAGCCCAGGCACTAGCCTGCTCCTAGCCTGACCTCGAAGGGAGGGGCTTACGGCCTCCTGAAGGACGGCAACGGTAGCTGGGTCCTCAGCTAGAGGCGGGTGTTAACCTCTGGGCCACTAATCCGTCCCCTGTGGAAGTGTATTCCTATTTGGCTTACATGCATGGAGTTTTCTTTGTTTTATTTTATGAGGGAAACAGAACTTCATTTCTTGGGTCCCAAAGAGTCTTTGTGTTGGGATTTCTTTGTAAGGTTCCAGAGTATCTTAACCATGTGAGCAAGCGTCTGGAGGAAGAGGGGGATCGCGTCATCACATACCTGGACCACAGCACACAGTGAGTGTCGCAGTTGGCAGCGTCACCAGCAGATGTTCGTGTGGCTGGATATTGAAACCAACAGTACCTGAAGTACTTCTGCTCGTGTGCACTTTGCGTGTGGTGTCTGTCGTCATTCAGCGTGTGTGGATTCTCTTCCCACTGTGGAGACAGGGACCCCGTTGTTCATACTAGTGGAGTGATGTTGACTTCAGCTGCTCCAGTTGTGAACTTTGGTTAGACTATAATTGTTACTATGCTGCTGCGAGTTTTTTCTTTACATCTTTTATTTCCTAGACGCCGGTGGGGAGGAATTAGGGAAAGATAGACTATGTCTGGGCTAGGTATGTGGTACCTCCTCCTATGATGTGGTAGAGGCACAGCACACAGATGGGGTGGTCACACCTGAAGAGCTTGCCCCTTGCTCAGGGGCAGGCTGGTGAGACAGGAACGAGCTGACAAAACACAATGGGAAAAGGAAGCAGAGCCCGGGAGAGAGCCAGGCAAGGACAGGCTGGGGATGTCGGTGGGCATGGGGAGACAAGAGGGCTGTCTTAGTTAGTTTTCTCTCACTGCTGAAATAAAACACCCAACACCCAAAGTTGAAGGAGGTAAGGGTTCTTTAGCTCACAGTTTGTCGAGGTTTCAGTCCACAGTCGGCTGACTCCAAGGCAGGGTGGCATATGGTAGAGGGGCAACAGTTCATGGAGGCAGAAGACAGCGAAAGCAACAGTGAGGGTAGGGAGATAGACAAGCCCCTTTCTGTCACTTATATGGTACCCATCCCACTGTGATTGTGGCGGAGCCCACCCACTCGGTGGGCTGACCCAGCAGTCGCCCACCCTGGATCCCAGAATCGCAGTAGAAGCCAGTCTCACACTCTAGATTCAGCCGCCGAAGCACTATGACTGCATGAGGCTTTGCGGGGACACCTAAACCCAGACTGTAACAAGGACTCGCAGGCAGGGTGTTCGGGAGCTGCAGGTGACGTGCCTTGAGACGCTGAAAAGCTCCTCATAGACTGTGAGGTGAAGGCTTGGGAAGGAGCCTCACATGAGTGATCTTTGGGATAAAGTAGATGCTCTGATCTCTGAAGAGAACTGAGAAACAGAGATAAATTGAGCCGTGGGTAATAAAGGAAGAAACTGGGAAGTAATTCCTGTGTACCCTGTGGCGTGGCCATTGCACTGGCTGGACTTGAAGACATTCAGATGCCCTGCTCTGTGAAATGCTCGAAGGCCAATGTCCAGGTGTACAGGGAGATCACACAGGCGGCCAGGATCGCGGCAGAAGGTCCCTGGCAGTTCTAAGGACACTGGAACAGTGAGGACAGAGAGGCCGCTGATTGCAATGGGGCAGAGGCTGGCAGAAGTGATGAGGGAGAAGGTAGTTTAGCAGAGAGAAAGGTCCCAGCATGTGACCCCAGGCCCAGGTGCCACGTCTCAGGATGGTGGTTGTGCCCACAGGCTGAACCAGACTGGATTCCTGGCAGGCTCTTTAGAACTGTAGGCTTTGCTGACGAAGTGCTTGCAGGGGTGGGCCAGGCTTGCGTGTAGCCTGAGGTGGGCACCCTTGTTTGTCCTCTGGATGCTACCTCCCCCCGGGTGCCCATGTCCGGGGGTCTCATCCACCTGCAGAGCTCGCGGCCTGACTCAGCAAGTGTGATAGAGAGGTCTCAACATCGGCAGTGGGAGGGAGAGTGTGGTCTGCCCTCTGCCCTGCCTGGTGGCAGCCGCCCACCTAACCTCACCCTGCCCTCTTTCAGCAGTTGCAACCTCTCCCTGCCACTGTTGCTGATGCTTATCCCCTCTTGCCTTTGTAGGAAACCACTGATTGCTTGTGTGGAGAAACAGTTGTTAGGAGAACATTTGACAGCAATTCTGCAGAAAGGTGGGTTTTCCTGAGCTGTGAATTAAACTGAATGCCAATTCCCAACTCAGAGTAAGGTGACAGTGATCACTGTCCTAAGAAAATCACTAAGAATCTTCCCTAGCGGGCATTGCAGCCACTGAAGGGAAATGAGGAATTAAGAGAGGTGGGGAAGAGAATACCTCCTGCCTAAACTCCAGCCTGCCGCCCTGGCTGCACAGTCCTGTACCGTGGACAGCTGGGGTGTGTGGATCCCAACTCGGCCCTGGTCTCCAACTGTTCCATCTTCCCACCCACCTGACCTGGGTGAAGAGCTCAGGCTCAGCAGGAGTGGACACCAGGTTTCCACAGCCTCCTCGCTGTGGGCGATGAGGTCCCTCACGGGGCCTGTCCTTTCCCAGCTCCTGAAGAGTAAGACGCCGAGTCACAGGCTCCCCTTGGCCTCCACACCTGGGTCTGTGTTGAGAGCAGCACAATAGCACGGGCGGCTTCTTGCAGAGCTGCTCAGGAGTCAGTGCGAGGCATTGGCTCTGCCTGCACTTGAGTGGGCTCCACTCAGCTCCACGGTGGCCAGCTGCTGACACTTGCATTCCTGATGTCACCTTCTGTAACCCTAGTGCTCAGGGTCCCCATCCAAGTCACTTTAGATGTATGGAGGCTGTAGCCTCCCCCAACTGTCACCTGTCCGACAGGAGTGGCCCATGTCGTACCCGCAGCGTTCTGCTGTGCCCTGCCCTGTCGGGCATTCGTGCTCTTGGCAGCGGGATCCCAGTGGCTGGGGGCCTCCCAGCAAGGCCGGCCAAGCTGACGGAGAGGGCGGTTGTCATGGAGCTTCCTTCGCACAGCCCTAGGAGCTCATGGTGCCCAGCATACAGCCAAACAGGGCTCAAAATGGCTTGCATAGGTGCATGAGTCGTGAGCTAAGAGCCAGGACTTGAGCCTGCTTGTGTTTTCTGTGTGCAGCACACAAAAACCCACACAGCTGGTGTATTCTTGCATAAATGAGAGCTCACTTTATTGTCTGCCTGAAAACAAATGCATTCAGAATTCATATCAGGTGTTTTTTTTTTAAATAGTAAATAGTCACTCCATAAGGAGAATAAAGGACTTTAAGTAAATAGTAGAAATTTGCATAAATTGTTTCAGTGCATATTTTGATGAGTGGAATTAATACAAGAAAATAGTTTTATTTGTAAAAGCTTACTCTAAATTTTATTAGATGTATCTTAAAAAGTATAAAAGTTGAGTATATGTTCTTAAATCCTTTAAAAAGACATTACTTTAGTATTTAAGGAAGGTAAGTTTTAAACTAAGAAGTTTATTGCCAGGTGTGGTGCCACGTGCTCAGGAGGCTGAGAGCTGTTCAGGAGGCTGAGGCAGGAGACTCACAAGTTTGAACACAGCCTAGGCAACTTAGCCAGACCATTTCTCAAAATAGAAAAATAAAAAGGGCTGGGGATGGAGCTCAGTGATGGAGTTAACCCCGGTTCAGTCCCCAGTACTGCACAGAAAAGACAAAGAAAAAGAAATGTTTGTTTACACTGGGAGACCTAACATAGGCTGGAGAAATGACAGGGACCAGCTCGAGCTCAGGGTCCCAGGTCTCTGCTCATTCCCCACCTGCCAGGGAGAACTAGGTGCCACACCCTCTGCGTCCACAGCTCTGCTCTGCTTAGCTACCATGTCAGTTACCAGAAAATGCTGTTTAGGAAGCCACCAACCAAGCTTTTCTGCTTGTGGTAAGGTTTTAGGAAGTCCTTATAAAATTTAAAAACCTGAAACAATCAAAAATTTATGTTACACACTTCAAAATATTTAATGAATAATGAGTAATTTCTCTTCCAGAGTTTACTGTGTTTGAGTAAAATTAATCAGCTACAAACTAGAGAGTTACTGTATTAGTAAACACATTTTCTGGTGGACTAAACTATCTTTTTTGTGAGATAAGAGGACTTTCGTAATGTGAGGAGTTGACTAGTACTCCAGCACACTCAGAGAAATGGGAGTGACCTGCGAAGCCCTGGCTAGATATTTAAGGAGACCAACGTGCTGGCTAGGAAGGCCCAGCTCAGGGCCTCCTCGAAGTGCTGCTCTGAGGGTGCCACCGCATGGCAGCTAGTCAGTAGCAGTGCCGACTTCCTGCCGTGACCTCACTCTGCACCATCCCAGGGCTGGACCACCTGCTGGACGAGAACCGGGTGCCTGACCTCACACAGATGTATCAGCTCTTCAGCCGGGTGCGGGGCGGGCAGCAGGCACTGCTGCTGCACTGGAGCGAGTACATCAAGGTACTGAGGTCTTGGTGTCCCTGCCATGCTGCCTGGGGACATTTTTGGCGGGAGGCAGGCGGGTCTGAGGCTGGAAACTGCTCCACGTATCAGCGGCACTGCTGTGAGGCCACATGTTCCCATGGACCGGTAGATGGGTCTGCGCTTTCCCGTGTCAATGTTTCCCTAAGGTAAGCTTTTCTGAGATAACACCAACAGTGACAGACCGCCCAGGGAGGACCTCGAAGGAGCCACTTTTGTTCCTTGTCAACACAACCCTAGCTTCCTTCCGCACTTGTGGTCCCTCAGACCTCTCAAATGGTGGTCTGCATCGCTTGCCAGCGGTGCCTCTCTAGGGAGAGCTTCCCACTGTGCTGCGGCTGGCCGTCTATAACCCACACTTGGGCTTATCACCTTGCATCTAGGCATTCTCTGCGTCCCTCGGATGCCAGTGCAAGGCCGTGGACAACTTCTGGGCCCTCCCTCTGTGTCCATGTCCTGCCTTGCAGAAGCAATGCCTGGGGCTGGCCCAGGACTCTGAGCATCGGGCACCACCTGCCTTGAAGGGACACAGACCTTTCCGTGGCCAGTGCAGAGGGTGCTGGGGCACCGAGCAGCAAGGGCTGCCACCAGAATGCGAGGCCGCGAGAGGAGCACTGTTCCTAAACCTATCGCTGACTTGGCACTAACTTGCTTTTGTAGACTTTTGGGACGACGATTGTCATCAATCCTGAGAAAGATAAAGACATGGTCCAGGACCTGCTAGAGTTCAAGGACAGGGTGGACCACGTGGTGGAGGTGTGCTTCCAGAGGAACGAGCGCTTTGTCCACCTGATGAAGGAGTCCTTTGAGGCCTTCATCAACAAGAGGCCCAACAAGCCTGCGGAGCTGATCGGTAGCGCAACGGTGTCATGGGCACTGACTAGTTGGGGAGAGTGAGGCATTTTGCCCAGATATGCCTAGATTCCTTACGGGATGGGTGAGGGAAGGGTCTTTACCAAGGTCATCCGGACATACACACCTGCGCACCTGTGCAGGGGGAGGTGTAGCATGGATTTGGTAAAGACACAGAGCTGACCTCACAGGAGAACAGGGTGAGGAGGGTTATTCTAGTTTGTGTTCCTGGACTGAGCACTCCAGAGCTGTCTTCTGTGAAGGTCCTGACTGCGACAGGCAGTAAATCTCAGAAACTGACTGAGTATGAATGCCTCTGCAAAGGAGCCTGACCTCCGTCTCTGGGTGGTCTGGCGTGTGAGACACTCCTTAGTTACCATGTTGACATAGGATGGACTTACATACCCAGATGGAGCAGGTTGTGAACTAGCACTTTGTTCAATTACTATTGTTCACAGTAAGATAAAAGGAACATTTTAGGAGGCATAAACTCTTACTGGCCAGTAGAAGTGTTTTTTAACTTAGAGGAAAGAGGCAAAAAGAACTACAATATCAAGGATGCAGATTTGGTGTATGTGGGTTATGACTGGGGGACAGTGTGCCTGGAGTTCATTAGGCAGTTAGCCATTTTCTGTGAATTCAGAATATTCAACAATAAAGTGAGAAAGGAAAAAGCAATAAAAGGAGAAATAAATCCAGAGGTAGTTTGATTAGACCTTTGTGCCATAATACTGATTGTGGTTTCTCCACGGCAGAGAATGTTGAGCTCTTGGGAACTGGGGCTTTGGACAGTCTTGGGCTGTGTCACAGGGAAGCTCCTGGGGCACCAGACATGCACATGCACCCTCCACCACGTGGGCTCAAGCCCTGCTCGGAGCAGGAAGCCCCAAGTAAAATGGTCTTGTCCCTTCACTGTTGCTTTGGCTATAGCCCCAGGGGGCCCTAAGAAAACAACCTTTCTGTTTAAGTTTCTGACTCCAGAGCTTGGACGGGGGCATTCCGGTTCCATGGCAGTGTCACATGGCAGAACCCAAGTACTGTATATAGCTGCTGGCATGGGTTTACTCTTCAACATGGAATTGGGAAAGATAAGACACCTGCTTCCTTAAATGCTCCGAAGTTAAACTGGGGAGGATTTGTTCCCCCTCAGCCTGAGCGTGCCAGACCTTTGCCCTCTGTCCTGTAGGAGTATTCAAGAAAGGCCTGGCTGTTGCCAGAAGAAATAAAAGACCCTTTCTCTCCAGATTCTGTTTTTCTTTTGGCGGTGCTCAGACCGAGCCCAAGTCCTCTTGTGTGCTGGGAGAATGCTGTGCCCCTGACTGCATGCTGGCTGCTTTCTAATCAAAGCTCTCACTCTCGCAGCCAAGCATGTGGACTCCAAGTTACGAGCAGGCAACAAGGAAGCGACTGACGAGGAGCTGGAACGGATCCTGGACAAAATCATGATCCTGTTCAGATTCATCCACGGTGAGCGCCCCGTGTCAGGCCTGACCCCAGCAGTCTGCCCAGGCTTGCTCAGCGTGTGTGCAGCTCACCAGCATTTAACGCCTGCCTTGCTCCCCTCTGGTTCTACCAGGTAAAGATGTGTTTGAAGCATTTTATAAGAAGGACTTGGCAAAAAGACTCCTTGTTGGAAAAAGTGCCTCAGTGGATGCAGAAAAGTCCATGCTGTCCAAGCTGAAGCACGGTGAGCACAGGGCGGGCCCTGCCCCAGGGGGGCCTTCCCTGCCTTCTGACTTGACCCTTCACGTGTCACAGAGTGTGGGGCCGCCTTCACCAGTAAGCTG
The DNA here is from genome assembly GCF_000276665.1 of Chinchilla lanigera. NCBI lineage: Eukaryota > Metazoa > Chordata > Mammalia > Rodentia > Chinchillidae > Chinchilla > Chinchilla lanigera. Next base: position 594,498 of record NW_004955404.1, on the reverse strand, counting down.
GAGGGCATGTTCAAGGACATGGAGCTTTCCAAGGACATCATGGTGCACTTCAAGCAGGTGAGTGGAGCCAGGGCGAAGAACGGCTGTGCTCCTACCTGCTCAGAAGGTTGAAGTAGGAGGGTCACAAGTTCAAGGCCAGCCTGAGCCCCTCATCCAGACCCAATCTCAAAGCAGAGTTGGAAAGGCTTGGGATGTAACTCGGTGTTAGAACACTTGCCTGGCATGCACAGTGTCCTAGTTTCCATCCCCAGTGCCACCAAGGAAAAGTAGGGAGGAGCAGCTGGTTTCGGGTGAAACAGCCTGAGCCTGGAGTATGTGTCACATGGGTGGCGTAATCAATGATACAGCAACACAGAATTTGATGTGGTGCTAGTGCTTGTTGAAACTATTTGAAAATTAAAGTTTCCTGCACATTATTTCTCATGTTTTTAAGGTAACTGTTTTGTCTTGGGTTTCCCTGTCTATCCTCAGCACATGCAGAACCAGAGTGCCCCGGGCCCCATCGACCTCACAGTAAACATCCTCACCATGGGCTACTGGCCCACGTACACACCCATGGAGGTGCATCTGCCCCCCGAGGTGAGCCCTGGGCGTCCCTTTCCCCTGTTCCCCATGGGAGCCATTTCAGGAGTGGGCGCTGGTTACAGGACCTTGGCTTCTGCTACAGGTAGCACAGAGGTGTCGGGGAATGGGGTCTATGGTGGGAAGCCAAGTCCTGGTCCCTCACGCCCACTAAAATAACTTGTCAGAACAGGGAGCTCATGCGAATGTGGCGTCTGTATCCCGGTTCTGCCAGCTGTCTCAGAAGTGTCTTGGGAGTGTTTTTCTGGTGCCCAGCAAAGCCTTACGAGCACACAGCTGGGTACCACTTCTCTGTCTCCTGGAGGGCTTGATGCCCAGGCGAGGACCAGGAGGGACACAACTGCTTGGTGGCTGGAAGCAATCATGTGGTTAAAGTCTTGGGCCGATTCTCCTTGCATCATCAGTGTATGTCCCTGTGTAACTAGGAAGCAATTTGTGGGCCAGTAGGGCCAGACTGTGTCCACATCTCTTCCTCATCTGTCAGCTCCTTGAGAGTCTCTTACCTGCATCCAGGGTCACCTGGATGAGTGGGGTTGGTTTTCCAGTTCTGCTCCAAGGAAGAGCCTTGTACTCAGCCCTGTTCGTTTCCTCACCTGTCCCCCTCTGTCTCAGTGCATGGACTCCCGGTTATTCACTCAGTTATTCACTGACTGGTGTTCACAGAGTCCCCAGTCTAGCTGGGGACTCCTGAGGTGGCTCCTGTCATGACGCATCCTCATCACCCTGTGCCTTTTGTGGTCCTGGAGATGTTGGAGCTTTGCCATACTAGGTTTTTTTTATTAAGTTTATTGGTACCTTTTAGGTATACATAATGATCACATTCATTATAGGAAATTTGTACCTGTGCATAGTATAACTTGGTTCTTTTTTTCCCCCATTTCCCTACCCTCCCTTCATCCCCTCTCCCTTATTTATTTGCAAAGCCTTTGTTTCAATTTTTTTCCTTCTTTTCTCATCATTTTTTTTCTTTTCCCTTCCTTCTGGTAAAATACACCTTAACATGTGGTTTTCCATCTTAGAAGTGCATAAAGATTTCCTATCTTGAAAGTGGCATTAAGCGTGTTCACCGTGCCCCACAGCTGCCACCTCTGATTCCTCACTCCAAATGGAGACCTGTGCGTGGCAGGCCTTGCAGCCACAGCCCTGCCCCCATCTCTAGATTTCCCTACACTAAATGTTCACATAGGTCACAGGATGTGGCTTCGTGCCTGCGTCCTTGCCGTCTCTGTGTTGCAGCGTGTGTGAGTGCCACATGCTTTTTTGGCATTGTCTGCGTAGACTGCATTTCATTATTGAGAAAGAGGCCTTCCTTTGGGTTATTAGGAACAATGCACCGTCTTTGTTACTTTTCTCATCGCTGAGACAGAATACCCAACACCCACAAGATAAGGAAGGAAAGGTGTATTTGGGTTACAGTTCCTAGAAGTTTCAGTCCGTAGTCGGCTGGCTCCAAGGCAGGGTGGCGTAGCAGAGGAGAAACAGTCCACTGCAGGCAGAAGACAGCAAAAGTGACTAACAATAAGCTATGGCCACAGCTCTTTCTGTCCCTTCTATCTTGCCCAGGCTACCTGACCTTATGGCAGGTAGCACTCCACCCTTCATCCCTGCATCACACCATGAATCAGTCCCAGCATCACGTCTGTGATCCCGGCATCACACACTCTAGACCCAGCCACTTCCGAAAAGCCCCACCTGTGACCACAGGAGGCTTGGGGGGACATCTAGACACAGCCAGAACAGCACTCATGCAGGTGGGTGCACATGGCTACTTGAACACCTGTGGTCACCTCTGGGAAGGTACCTAGGGGCCGAATTGCCGGGTGGGAAAGCTTCGTGCCTCCCGTACTGTGCATTGCCAGACTGTCCCCAGGGTCACTGACCCTTTATGTTCCCGTCAGCTCCATGGTCTCCCCTCTTCCGACACTCATTGTCTCTTAGCATTGTCATCTGCAGGCGTGTGCAGTGGTGTGTCTCACACAGGCTTGACACGCGTTTCCGTGGTGACAAGTGATGCTGCTTGTCTGTGTCCTTGTTGGCCATTTGTGTATTTTCTTGGATGTTTACTGGAATCCTTTGTCCAGTATTTACTTCAGTTGTGTGTTATTCACTCGTAAGAGCTCTTTATTATCCTGGACGCTCGACCTTGTCGGAGATGTGCTTTACAAGCATTTGATCTGCCTTGTCTCAGTGCATGTTTGCAGTGTGTAACAGCTGCGCTTGTTTTGTGGAGCTGGCATGTGTTTATGACGTGTCATGACAGTGTTCAGTCCCTTTCCTGTTGCCTCCAAGTCTTTGGCTTTGTTTCCTCTCATCTCCCCTTTAACTTCTATTTGTGTCTTAGGTTTATCATAGAAGAGTAACATTGGATGTTTTTTTCCTGTGTCTCACTTACTTCAGTTGCAGTTATGGTCTCAAGTTCATCCATTTTCTTGTAGATGACACAATTTCATTCTTTCTTATGGCTGAGTAGTACTCCATTGTGTATCACTTTCTTGATAACACTTAGTCTACTTTCTGTTCCATAGCAGAATACCTCAGACCAGGTATTCATAGAGAAAAGGCATTGATTTCCTGTAGTTCTAGAGCCTGGCAAAACCAAAGCCAAGGGCCTGCATGGAGTCAGGGCCCTGTGGCCAAGGTCATGAGGACTCCCCAGAGATAGGCACCCTGGCTTTCTAACAGACCTGGGCCAGAAGGCTGCCGGCAGCCCCTGGCACAGCCCATTTGGGTGTCAGTGTGTGACAGCAGCTCCGTCCCAGTGTGGGCAGGGTCTGGCTGTCACCTGCTGCATGGGTGAGGAGGGTCCCCAGCACTGTTAGGGGCCAGGGAAGGAAAGATAAGCTGGCACAGGTACAGTCAACTGTGGATTCTTTGTGGCCTCTGTACGTGACAGGGAAGCCCCAAGAGCCAGGCCAAGGTGTGCTTCCACAGGTGGTGAAGCCAGGAAAGAGTCATGAGAACACAGGGACGTGGTTTTAATTCAGCTGTGAAAACCTGAGGCCCCGAGCCGAGTTGTCACTCTGCATGCTGACTGTGTTCCACCTTGGCCCCCCAGATGGTCAGGCTGCAGGAGGTGTTCAAGACCTTCTACCTGGGCAAGCACAGCGGCCGGAAGCTCCAGTGGCAGACAACACTGGGCCACGCCGTTTTGAAGGCGGAGTTTAAGGAGGTACGCACTTCCTTAAGACAACACTTTACACTGTGCCTCATCAAGTGTGGTAACATAATTTTTAAATTATCATTGAACTTCAGTACCTAAGAAGGAAAATTCACCTGGTAGCTTTTTTAGGTCAGTAAAATAAAGAACAGTTAAAGAGTTAATATTCTAATCAATAAAAACAAGTCAGTCAACAAAACCATTTGTATACTTGTACAAAGAACAACTGTGAAAAGCTCATGAAAGCAAAATTGATACTTGTTTCTCTGAACATGTACTCAGCTTCTCTGCTAACCAAAGGGTTGCCGAGTAAAACCCAGCGAGAGGACACAACTCAGGAACATAGCAAGGGGACGTTGTGACCCAGAGATTGGTGCAGGCTGGACTTAATGAATATGACCAGTGGCTGCAGAGCTGTTACAAAGGGAGTGAGAGTGCATGCCATGTCCTGGTAATGAAAGCAGTGTGTCACCAGCCATGCACAGCTTGGTCTTAACTTCCATTCTGTAGAGAGCATCCGCGTGTGTCTACCAGGCATAGTTGCTGTGAGACACGTCACACACGCAGGTCTGTGTGCATCACACAGGGTCCTACACGGAAGCACCTGTGCACTCCTGCAGGGTTGAGAACACGGTGTTGTTGGCCAGAGTTCTCCTTGCTGCCCCTTGCAGCACCTGGTGCTGCCCCGGCCATCTGTCTACACAGAGCTATCGCCACCTCCACAGAACGGGGTGGGGGCTGTCTAGGCCTGGGCTGCTGGTGCTGACCACCCACATGCTTGTGTTATTGCTACTTTGGTCTTTTCCCAGTACCTGGGATTGTGCCGACTACAGTCCCAGGCCTCCCACTGTGGCTTTTTTAAATTTTTGAGATGATCCTGCTAAGTTCCTAAATGGCCTAGGCAGGGCTTGAACATCAAGTCCTGCTGCCTCAGCCTCTCGAGAGCTGGAATTATAGGAGAGTACTGGCTGTGTGCTTCCTGAACAGGGTATTGGTGGCTTCTGCCTGTGCTGTCCCTCCTCAGCCCCACATCCCTTTGCCATGGGGAGGCCCTGCAGTAGAGGTGAAGGTTGGCTCACAGTAAGCTGCTGGGCACCAGAGAGCTGCATGGTGCCTGCCAGCACAGCTGGCTCCAGACCACAGCTGTGCCCTCCAGGTTCAGTGGCCTGTGGGAGAGCTTTGCTTTACATTTTTCCTCTCCCCGCCCCTCCCTTCCCCTCCCTTCCCCTCCCTTCCCCTCCCTTC
>NW_004955404.1:532758-589070 GCF_000276665.1 Chinchilla lanigera | reverse complement strand
TTCCCCTCCCTTCCCCTCTCCTCCCCTCACAGCCTCACACATACTATGCAAGCCTTCTACCACTGAGCTCTGCCCCCCAACCCTTATTGTAAATTTTTATTTTGAGACAAGTATTGCCAAGTGCCCAGGCTAGGCACAAATTTTAAATCTTCCTGCCTCAGCCTCCTGAGTAGCAGGGATTATGGATGTGCACCACAATGCCCAACTGAAAGAACTTTACTACTAAAAAAAGTTTCAAAAAAATAATTTTTAGCCAGGTGTGAGTTCAGTACTAGCCCAGACTACGTCGTGAGACCCTGTCTTGCAAAAAGACAGAGAGAGAGAGAGAGAGAGAGCAAGAGAGAGAGAATTTTTAAGTTAATACGTAAGATCTGTTTTATTCTTTTATAGTCAACACATAATTTCTTCTTACTGGGTGACTTTTGGTGAGGTCTTCACCCCTCCCAAGATGTGTGACTGCAAAACAAAGCCTTTTGTAATCCTCCTGAAAGTGTCTGAGTGCAGGTCCTTGCGACGGCTGCTGTCTTGCAGGGGAAGAAGGAGATCCAGGTGTCCCTCTTCCAGACGCTGGTGCTGCTCATGTTCAATGAGGGAGACGGCTTCAGCCTCGAGGACATCAGAATGGCCACAGGGATAGGTAGGCAGCTCTTGGACAGGGGAGGGCCATGTGCAGGCTCAGCATGGCACGGGTGGGGCCTGGCTTCGGTCCTCAGGTTCTAGCCCTGGTGCCTGATGGCAGCGTGCATTTCTTCCTATACAGAGGACAGTGAGCTGAGACGGACACTGCAGTCACTGGCCTGTGGGAAAGCACGTGTTCTGATTAAGAGCCCCAAAGGGAAGGAGGTAGAAGATGGAGACAAATTCATCTTTAATGGCGATTTCAAACACAAGTTATTTAGGATAAAGATCAACCAGATTCAGATGAAGGAAACCGTATGTACACCCTTTCTCCTTCCACTTCTGTGGTTTCGGGTGTTCACCAAGAGATCATAGTAGCTTTATAGTGATGTACTGACTGGTAGAATTACAAAGCATGTTTCTAAATGTAATTGGAATACATGATGTTGATAAGACTGAGCATTTTTATTAACAGTACTCAGTGGAATGAACAACAGCAGGAAATCAGCTTGTCGTTACCCAGTTCACACAGTATGCATTGGGTCCACAGGTTCCATTTTGAGTTGTAGCACGGCGGCCCTGGTGCCTGGCTCCCATGAGCTGCCCCACAGGCCAGGTCCTGGACAGACAAGTGCAGGGTCTGTGACTGGGCCGGGATGTCTTGGGCCTCAGCAGTGTCTGTGTCACTGTGACAGAGGCAGTGGCTCAAGCAGTGGGGAGCAGACCCTCCCTGACTCAGCACCAACGCCCAAGCCCAGTTGCAGCGGGTCCCTGTAAAGGCCACATTAGACAGGGCTTGTGGCATGGTGGGGTTGGCGCAGGGGATAGCAGAAAGCATTAACAACAGGTGATGTCACCAGGCCCTCTGCACCTGCAGAGAGGCCCACGGTGAGCGGGCAGAGGAACTCTCCAGGCAGGTCCCACACACAGATGCTCACTACCATCCACTGGGCTTTGACGGGAAAGTCATTCTGGGCGGGGGCAGCTCAGGGCTGCAGCACTTGTCCAGCATGCCCAGCCCTGAGTGCTCCCCAGTGAGCAAATGTTCATGTCAGCTGGGGAAACGTTCAAAAGGCCGATAGTCTCCATCCCATCTTACTAGATGCTGTAAATGCTCACGGGCCCAGCAAAGGCTCGCTGCGCACGCCTGGGGCCACCCTGCTTCTGGGAGCCGCAGGCCCGGCTGGCACGCACAGACTGGCGGCCACCACAGGCACCAGAGACAGCTGAGTCCATGAAGCCGAGGGCCAGCCAGCGCAGCAGAGCTCATGGGAGTGTGTGGCAGCCACCATAGTGTTGGGCAGGGGTGGTGTGGTGCCGACATAGCTAGGAGGCCCTTCTCCTTTGTTCCTGTGACTGGCCGTTATCACACCCTTGTACAGTATATGCTGCTGCTGTTCACCTCTGTGTGCTTACTTCCAGCTGCTATTCACAATTCTCATCAGCGGTCATGGTTTTTCAATTGATTTTCTTAAATCCTGCAGCTTGTCTGCAAATGATGATCCTTTGCCTGCTATTTTCCAGTGGTACTTCAGTTTGTTCCACTTGCATAGCAGGAACGTTGAAAAGGCTTTAAGAAAGAGCAGTGCAGCTAGGTTTTCTCCTCATCCTCGTGCTATCTGAGGACAGAGAATACTAACCTTGCTTGGGTGATGTGTCCTGCTGACAATATGGCACAAGCTTGAACAAGTCCCTTCCTGAAACGCCCTCACCACAGGTGGCCTCTGGCCTCACCTGGGGCCTGTCACCTGCGTGCCTCCGCAGTTTGCTCCGTAAGAAGGTGAAGTTGCTTTCGGCACTGTGTGTTTCAAATAGCTACTCCTTACCTTCAGGTTCTTCTCTTTTAAAATGATCCCATGTACACAAAGCCTGTTTTAAATGAAGAATCAGCTTGCAGCCTTCATGCATGTGTTGGGGGCCGTGCAGCCTGTAGCAGCTGCTCCCTGGGGGCCGTCACAGTGGGCAGAGCTCATTTCGAGAACAAGCCCTGACCCTGACTTGCTGTTGGATTTAATATTCTGATATCTGACCAGCATTCTTGCAGAGTTCTTAAAGAAAACGAAACTTCTAATGTTAGTTTTTCAATTTTGGTTTTAGAATTTGCTATTCTGAGAAACTCAGCTTTCCTAGAACAAAGAAAATGAACAAAACAGGCTTCTTGATCTGGCCGTTGTTTACTTCAAGATTGAGTCTCACTGGACATGGTGGTGCACACCTGTAATCCCAGCACTTGGGAGGCTGAGGCAGGAGGACAACCATGAGTCTGGCTCCCCTTGGGCTACATAGTGAGTTCAAGGCAGCCTGGACTATATAGCGAGACCTTGTCTCAAGAAACAGAGAAAGACAGTGTCTCCCGTCAGACTCGAGAGCATGGAGAGGCCCTGTTAGAGACACGTCTCACACCTGTTTCCTTCACGTGCAGGTGGAAGAGCAGGTCAGCACCACAGAGCGGGTATTTCAGGACAGACAGTACCAGATTGACGCTGCCATCGTGAGAATAATGAAGATGAGAAAGACATTGGGCCACAATCTGCTGGTCTCCGAGCTGTACAACCAGCTCAAGTTTCCAGTGAAGGTACACATCCTGATCCGTGATGCACAGCTGTGTGGGATGGAAGAGGCGGCAGGGAGGCGCTGGGCCATCACTGTCCTCGCGTCCAGGCACTCGCCTGCCTTCTCGGGCCTCAGCCACCAGTTGGGGAGCTCCTCAGATCTCACGGGAGCAGTGATGGCCACATCCCGCGGCAGTCTCCAGCGGGGCAGTGTTCCATTGTGCTCCAGCACACAGAAGTCTGCCTGAGGTGCAGCTGAACGCTGTTCGGTAGCGTTGCTCTTCCGTATGTGCAGGACAAGCTGAAGGGGGCCGTGGGGCAGTGCGTCCTGGGGCGCACCGTCAAGCCCCCTGCAGCTGGCTCAGCCAGTGCTGCTCAGGGAGAGGCCTGTTGTGGGCACCTGTTGAGATGGACTGGTTAGCACTTCAGAGGTCGGTAGGAGCCCTCCAGGACGATGGGTGCACACCGCAAGCCAGGGCCTGGGGTTTCCCTTTGCAGATGAAGACCCCAGCAGGGGAGTGAGAGGATGGAGGATGGCTGGCCAGCGTCTGTAGGTCCACTTTTAGGTAACTAGGTTTCCAGCCACGTCTCCTACAGAGTAGGGCCTGTCACTGAATAGAAGGGTTTGCTGTCTGGAATGCAGAGCAGAGCTGGGTGGAGAATTTCCCGGGCACAGTCACCTTAGGGCCATGGCAAGATTGTCAGCTGCTGTAGCAGAGGAGCACTGCGAATCCATGGTTACACTGCATGGACACACACAGCACATGTGCCCACGTGTAGTGGTAAAGGACCACATCTAAGGAGATGGACAGGTTTCCCTGCCACACATGTGAAAACACATCTCTGGCAGGGTCTGCCTGGCTTGTGCCCTGTGTAGGGGGTACTGTGTGTGTGAGCCAGGGGAAGCAGACTCAGACCGGAAGCTCTGGAAGCACTGGGTTGTTACTGGGCCGTGCTGTCCTGAGGGCAGCTTTCTGTCCACTTTGTAATTACCCACGATACATGTGTAAATTGGTGTAGAGTGGTGTGTGGTGTCTCCACAGTGACGTGTTTCCTGTGTGATGTGGTCACCGTGTTTATCAGTTTAGTGTGCCTATAACAAGTTTTATCTCTTCTAGCCTGGTGATTTGAAAAAGAGAATAGAGTCCCTCATAGACAGAGACTATATGGAGCGAGACAAGGACAGTCCCAATCAGTACCACTACGTGGCGTGATGGCCGGGCCTGCTGTCTCTGGGAAGCAGACGAGGAGCACCGGCGGGCAGCACCATGGGGCCACCAAGCCACCGGGCCCGTGACGGCCGCGGCGGGCACTCGGACTGGATGGCAAGGACATGATTCTTGGGTCGTCCTTCCTGCGCTCAAGGATTTTCGGATGCCACATGTATCTTTCCCCCTCCAGTTCTTCCTCTAGTTCTTTTAGGCATTTAAATTGTTTCTGTTGCTCTGTACAGAACGACTTCAAGGCTGGACATGAAGACATCAGTTAGCAGAGTTCCTTCCCAGGTCTGGCCCCATGGCAGGCAGCTGCGCGCGTGTGGTATGTCTTGGCGTGAGATCATGGGTGCGTGACGCAGAGACCCTCAGTGCTGCGTCCTGAGGATGGGCAGGGGCAGGAGCTGGCACCCACACTGCTGACAATTCACAACGGAAGCCCTGGCCTCTCCGCTTCCTGTTTCCTCAGAAAGTTTCCACTTTGCTAACTGGTGTTCTGTAAATCAGGTTTCTGGGTGAGACCCCTGATGTGCCAAGAGGACCTGTGCCTGCTGCGCTTGCCGCAGGGCCCATTGCCTGGCCGCGCCCAGCACGGTCCGCTCAGCCGAGTCTCCTGTGTGTGTCTGTGGACGGGTGGGATTGGTGTGTCTGGGTCTCCATGCTGAGATTGAGTCAGGCAATCCCTGTTTTGGCTTGGGGTCACTGCCTTTGATTTTTAACTGCAGTATTTGTGTGCTTGCCACAATAAAGTCTGGTTTGGTTTCCTAGTCCTGCGCAGGGACCGTTCTTGCTCTGCCTATGATGCCCGGAGTGGGGTTTCCCAGGAGGCATGCAGCCTCGGCACCTGACAGTGCCCGCAGGTTACTGGGTAGAGCACTAAAGGGTCTCATTGGTGCTCATTACAGGCTGTGCACCTATCCAGGGAGGTTGGGCAGGAAGCAGAAGTTCACTAGTGATGGTAGGATGGTAACAATGACAAAGATGCTTTTGTGGTGACATTTAAAAGTACTTTATATTTTGCAAAATGGCATGTTTCACTTTGATGAAAAGCTACCAAAGGAATTTTGATCATGGTATAAGTGTTTAAAGCAATATTTTCTGGAATATACCAAGTTTATATAATTTGATTTTATGCTAAATTATTAAACAATTCTCCCTTTTTGAAACATGCATGTTCAAAGTACAGTATCTTTTGGGTCCCATATGAAAATCCTTACTCTTTAAGTATCATCATTTCTATATTTGTAAACTTTCATTTATGAGTTCTATGATATGTGGTCTATAAAAGACCAAATAGATTTCTATTTCTTATATTTTAAGTTCATTGTGTCTAGAGATTCATGTTGTAATTTAATATAGACTTACTTTGAATAAAACTAGTTAAATTGGCCTTAAAATTACATTAATAAAACTTTTTGGTATGCAAGCTATATATTCCTCATAACTCCTCAGCAACGGTAATTACCAGTGCACCAGACGAAGAAGGCAGAAGCAGGGAAATGACCATCGCCTCTCTAGGGCCCTTTCTGCCTGGGTCCCCTCTCCGCACACTGCCCAGGTGGCAGACAGTGGGTGCTGTGGTGAGGAGCCAGGGCTGCGCGTGCCGCTGTCCCCGCTGTGCTCCCAGCAGCGTCCCACAGTATTCTATTAACGCTTCATGTGGTGAGTCTGACAGTGCAGAGGAAGCAGTGGAAGAGACACTTAAGTTGGAAAGTAGGTGAAATTGCAGATTAGATAATTGTGTACCCAGAAAATGTTTTAAAGAATGAAGTTATGACAAAATTAACAGAAAAGTCAGCACCTTTTCCCTAAACACTACAGTGGAAGAGCATGGTTGCAGTAACAAAAAGGGATAAAATATCTACAAGCAAACAGGGAAATGTCTGCGTGAAAAGCACTTGAAGGTTGTTCAGGTACACGTACGAACCCAGGGCAGGTGAACCCTGGTCCCCTTCTCTGTACAGCACCTGACAACGTGGAAGCACCTTGGGTGGAAACAGCCAGGCTGTCTGCAGGGCAGCCAGGGGCTGTGGGGACGGCGGGCCCAGGCTGGGCAGGGGACCAGCGCCAGGCGCGGGGTGGCAAAGGCTGCTCCCTCTTCTATACTACAGAAAGTCCCAGGCAGTTAGCATAAAAGTCAGGGAAGTGGGGAACTGCAGAATACAGATTGTGTTGCTTTTGTATTGTTCTTAGTGTTTTATAGTACAGGGATTCAAACCCAGGGCCTAGCTCAGAGCAGCACTGCAGGCACCTTTTTGTATTTTTTATTTTGAGATAAGATTTTGCTGAATTGCCCATGCTAGGCTTGAATTAGCAATCCCCCTGCCTCAGCCTCTCAGAGTGCTAGGAGGGTGCCACCACGTCCAGCTAGAAATGATTTTTTTATTCTTAGTGTTTTCCCACTAATCTGTTGGATTAAATTCCATTAAAAAAAAAAAAATTGGGACCAGGGATATAGCTCAGCAGCATAGCACCTGCCCAGTAAGTGCAGGCCCTGAGTTCATTTCCCAGTACCAAAAAGAAAAGATGGACACTTGCAGCTAGGTTTGTGTTTTTGTGATGCAGGGGATGGAACCAGGCCTTCCTAAGCACAGGCCCTACAGCTGAGCTCACCCCAGTTCTCCCGACATCTAAAGTCCACATGGAGGAAAGGTTAAAACCTGAGACGTTAGAGCTAAAAATAACAGGGAAGCAATTTATGCAGCACTGTTCCAGTTCTGGAGGAGAAGTCTAGCCACTGGCCAGGTTGCTGTGAGCTCTTCCCAGGCTTCAGAGCAGGCCAGGGGGCTCAGTGGGATGAGTGTGGCCACACGGTCAGCCAAGAGGAGGCTGCTGAAGGTGGACAGGGAGCTCTGGCTGTGACAACACGGAAGTCTACCCTGGTGTGAGGGAAGGGTGCACCAGAGGAGCTGGGTAGGCTGAAGAGTCCTGGGTGGTCGGAGGGATGCGGCCACTGCCTGGAGGGAGGGAGAAGCTGCCGTCAGGAGAGTCAGTCTGAATGGGCCAATATGTGCAGGGGAAGGTTCCACCTTTGGGTGGGCATCATTGTGGCTGGGACAGACATGGTAGAGGGGAGACCCTGGCCTTTTCTCGGCCTGGTGTGGAGGATCTGGACCAGGGGAGAAGAGGGCTTGTCACTGCCATCAGAGGGATGAGTTTGGAAGGTGACAACAGCCCTACCCTGCCCTGGCCCCTGGGGAGAAGGGTGGGCAGGCTCCCCACCTGGGACACCCCTGGAGACCAGCTTTTGTCAGGAGCCCTGGGGGATGACAGATGGCAGAGCAGAGTCACAGAGGCCAGTGGTCAAGAGAGGCCACAGGGTGGGCATCAGGCATGTGGCCCCTGGGTGGAGGCGCCATGGAGCAGTGCTGTGGGACCAGGGATGAAAAACGGGATAGATGGGCCTTAGAGCGCTCCCTCCTTGGGCCAGGCAATGTCCTCCGTGGCATCTTCCTCATGGGGAGGGACATCTGTCCTGACAGGCAGCACAGTATCCCTCACATCCACACATTTGGGAAAAGTAACAGCACAGTGTGACCTGCATTCCAGGGCAGAGAATGTTGAGATGCTGCATTACGTGAGAACAGAAAGACACGCCACAGTGTGACCTGGTCCCCGTGTGGCCACTGCTGGTGTGTGGTGACCTGGAACACAGTGACGGGTGTCCCTGTGGATGGAGTCCCAGCAGCCAGGACCAGCGGTCAGCATGAGGCTTTCCTGCTGTTCCACAGTGCCTCAGAAGAATGGGTGTGTCTGTGAGTAATTATGTTGCTAAGGAAGAAGGTGAAAGGCCCAGCCACCCCTGAGTCCCTGTCCTCACCATGAGGACCGCACACCGCCCAGTCCCTGGCACAGGTCAGCTCTCTTCTGCGTGATTTTATCCTCACGAATGACTGCACAGGCTCACTCTTGTGGATCTCAGCCTTCTTGTTCTCGTGATTTGTTTTACTAAAACAGGTCCTTTGATAACACTCACGAAGACATTTTGCACACAGACATTTTCTTAATCCTTCCCTGTTTTGTTTTGCAGTGCCTAAGAGCCCAGCTGTTTAGGAATTCTAGGCTCACCCTCATTCTCTTCACAGTTCAGAGGCTGTTCAGTCCTGCACTGTCTTCCCTGCCTTGGTGTCCTGAATGCATGGAACACATTTCCCTGTCATGGTCATTTTGACTTTGGGAAGAGCCAGAGATCAAATGGTGCCAGATCCAGTGACTAAGGAGGATGAGGACACAGCATCGTATTTTCACGAGCTGCCTTTCCATTGGGTGGCGCTCTGCAGCAGAAGTCACTGTATTTTTGATCACATCTTGTAAAGGTAGTCAGGAGAGGACTCCAGGGCAGCTGCAGAACCAGGGGGTACATATTCGAAGTAAGACGGAGAATGTTGAGGGTATTCGTGGTACTGTACCTTTCACTGTGTGGGGCATGCATGTGTGTGCTGTGTGTGCTGTATATGTGGTGGGTATGTGCACGTGTGTGTCATGTGCCTGGGACAGCTGCACACTGTGCAGAGCAGACGGATGCCCATATGGGCAAAGGAAGGGAGGAATTGAAGTGCGCCTAGGGTCCCCGTAGTGATTGGATGAAAGTTGCTCAGCAGGGGTGACACCCACAGGCGTGACGTGGGCCCTTGTCAGGGTGCCCTCTTCCCCAGTGTAGCCAGGGCTTTTAGGGTCAGGGTCAGTGGAGAGAGGTGTCCACTCTGGCCAGGCTGGACTCTAAACCTGGAAGATCCAGAGCACAGCCTAGCTCTATCAGGGCTGAGCTCCTGGGCAAATTCCTTAAATTCTCTTTCAGCTGGAGCGAGTCTGGTTCCTCTGGGCAGCTTGGAGTTCAGTGGACAGAGCTGCTTACAGCACAGCCGTCCATGGAGGTGGTGCAGACACACCATGCCGTTCTTCCTTAGTCAGCAGAAACTGGAGTTTGTTGATTGAAAATGTAGCAAATTCTCTATTCAGTGAAACTACAGTCCTAGATGAAGGCAAAGTAACGGCATTTCAGCCAAATGCTGAAGAAACTGATCTTCAAAACTGCTTTAGACCAAGAGGAGGAAACCAGAGGGGGACCAGGGCCAGCTAGGAGCAGAGAGGACACCGACGGCAGTGTCGGTGTGGGTGTGCAGGGACAGCCCCACTGTCCTTCAGTCCTTGAAATCATTAGCCAGCCGGGCATGGTGGCACAGGCCTATCATCCCTGCACCCGGGAGGATGAGGCCAAAGGATAGCCCAAGAGTTCGAGACCAGCCTGGGATACATAGTGAGCTCAAGGCCAGCCTGAACTGCATAGCAAGACCCTTGTCTCAAAAAAACAAAACACAAAACAAACAAACAAAAACCCCCAGCCATCTACGTGGACTTCTGTGACATGGAAAACTGCCCTGAAGGAGTCTGCCCACCACCATCCTGGTCCGAGACCCCTGGAAACCGCCCCTCCCAGCGCAGCTCCACCTGGGGACTCCGACATGGTCAGCCCTGCTGTGGGGCAGGGGCCACCACTCCTGCACGTCCCCAGCCTTGTCCTCCGGCAGTCACTGCCACTGCACTCTTGCAAGCCTTGCTCTTGCCGAGGAGCCACAGCCCCTCCCTGAATGCCCCCCCCAGTGACCTCACAGAGGACCCCCATCGCCTGTACAGAGCGCCCATCTGGCCTCAGTGCCACAGCAGTTCCTCTCAGGCTGGTTCTGCAGTACACCGGTCCTGTAGGCTCGGGCCTCTGCCTCCTTTTGTTCTCCTAACATCCCTCACAAGGACAGCCATCCAGTCATGCTGTGCAGAGGTCACTCTGAAGAGCAGGGCACCTGCACAACTTGTGGTGGGGGGCTGTTTCATACACGGGCAACGTTGTCAAAATCTACCGGGTGTCTCTACCTTACACCGCCCAACCTTAATGAAGTTTTTTGGGTTGTTTGGGTTTTGGTGTTTTGGTGACAGGGTCTCAATAGGCAGTTCAGGCTGTCCTTGAACTCAATCATGCAGCCAAGGCAGGCCTCAAACTCGTGACCCTTCAGCCTCAGCCTCCTGAGTGCTGGAATTACAGGCATGTACCACCAAGCCTGGCTATGAAGCTGATTTTTTGTTTTGTTTTGTTTTTCTGAGACAAGGTCTCACTATGCAGTTCAGGCTGTCCTTGAGCTCACCGTCCAGGCTGGTCTCAAACTTGCAACGATCCTCCTGCCTCAGTCTCCCAAGTACTGGGATTATAGGCATGTGCCACCATGCCCAGATTTTTTTTTTTTTTTTTTTTTTTTGGTTTTTCTCCGTACCAGGAACCGAACTCACCAGCTCCAGATTTTTAAAGTTAAAAAAAGAAAGGAAAATGAAGGAGGTCTCTTGCCCAACTCTGCCTCAACAACAACATGTGAGACCACTTCAGCTCAGTCACTGGTTTTCTGACTGTTTCTATCTCAGACTTGAAGGTTCTTTCTGTGGTAAAACAGAAGCAGACAGAGGAGACCACAGAAAGTCCTCACCACCAACCCCAAGGCCACTCACATTCTGTCTGAGCTGGGGGTTCCCAGTACCTCTCCCAGCACCTCATCCCAGCAGTCCTGCCTTCAAGTCTCGGTTTCGCTGCAGCAGCTGGAGCCTTCTTGACCCCTCCCTGACCACTTCTCACTAAAATCATAAGCGCAAGTGCAGAAGTGGCTTCATGCAGCCTGCCGTGCCCGGGCACTGTCTCAGGTGTCAGGAATGATCTCTGCTGCGAGCATTTCACTCTTAAACAGAATAGGGCCTCAAGAGCACCCTCTCGGGGCAGGACCCTCAGCACTTAGCACAGGCAGAGTGTGGAAATGGAAACAGGTGTGGGAGTATGCAACTTGTCATGCTGCCAGTGCCTCTGAACTCTTTTTACTCTGCTCTCTAAGAAGGTAGAAGTTTTGGTTCTTCTTTGTCTCTGAGGGTTCCTTTTTCATAACTCTCTAAAAAAAATACTACTATGTTGTAAGTACCTCAAGGAAATCCAAGGCTGAGGTGGGAGGACCGGTAGCACTCGAGAATTCAAGATGTAGTAACACCTCATCTCAGGGGCAGGCATTCAGGAACAGCTCCAGAGAGTGACTTAGAAACATCCAAACTTCCCTATCTCTGATCCCAAAATAATTCTTCAAGGAATCAGTCAAAGGGAAATTGTCAGAGATGTGCACAAGACATACATATAAAAGATGTTCTTAAGCCAGGCATCGTGGCACATGCCTACAGCCCCAGCACTTGGGAGCAGAGGCAGGAGAATCACTGAGTTCAAGGCCAGCCTGGGCTATGTGGTGAAACCCTGTCTCAAAAAAAAAGTTCTCAGTGACATTATACTAAATAGCAAAAAAGAATAACAATCTCAAGTCCCATAGGAGAGTGTGCATTTTTAAAAAGTATAATAAAGTCTTCCTTCTTTTTTCCTGTTGACGTTCATCTGGCTTGCAGAATTGCTGCATCACTGACACCAGTCTTGCCCATATTGGCCACTGTAGTTCACTGCGTATCATTAATGGGCCAAAGCCCCAGCAGCAGATAGGACAGACAGACAGCAGGGCTGCTGACCCCAAGCCCAGGCCCCAACAACCTCACATGACTAGGCTCAGCCACGATGCAGCCCTTATAGGATGGTGCCAGGCTCTGTGCCAGGTGGCCCTCAGGCTGTGCCACCTTCCTGCCTGGTTTGGTGCCTGAAGTTCTGATCACCACAGCTGTTGTCCCTGCTGTTAGGTGATCATCCACGAATTCTTGAATAAAGAAAAAATAATGGAGAATTCAGGCAAAAGACAAACAAAAGGAAATGATTCCATGTTTGATGAATGACTAAGGAAAGAATAAAATGCCAAGGCTGAGGCAGGAGGATCATTGTAAGTTCAAGACCAGCCTGGGCTACAAAGTAAGCTCAAGGCCAGCCTGAACTGCACAGTGAGACTGTCTCAAAAATAAAATAAGATAAAATAAAATGCCAGACCCCATAACAGCTGCTAGTAGGGTATGGACTAGACAACATTGCCTTCTACCCAGAAAATTTAATCTATGGGAGAACAGTCTATGGAGAAAGTCATAAGAATATAGTTTCATCCTCAAAAATGTTTATCATATTATCACTCATATTAACAGGTGACACAGCATTATATAGCCACTGAAAGTTTCTAAGGAGTCTGTAGTACATGAGAAAACATTTGTTAATAATAATTGCAAAAGCGGGACATAAAATGAGAATTCGGAGGGGAGAGAGAGAGAGAGAGAGAGAGAGAGAGAGAGAGAGAGAGAGAGAGAGAGAGAGAATTTTTTGCAAGGTGCAGGAAGAGCCAAGGCCACAGCTGAGAGTACTCTGAAGGCCCACGCTGGCAAAGGTCAGGCAGGGCCGGTTCCCCTGCTACCCCTAAAATCCCCACACTGCCTCCTCAACCCCGGCTGCCAGTTGCCACCAGATACCATGTCCTCAGGGCAGTGTCTTCACCTCCACCAGGCCAGACTGTGGCCAGCGCCAGAACACACCCAAACTTCCAGTAAAGCTGGGAATGTGGTGTCTTTTCGGCTTCTACAGTCTATTGTCTCCCACTATGACTTGCAAGATAAGAGACCTCAGGGGCAGGAGGGCCGGGAAAGCACGAGCCACAGGGCTTTTGCTTTTGTGTTCAAGGTTATCTGGTAGTTTTTCAACATTATCCAGGAGAAAATATTTTCAAAATGTAAACATTATTTATAAAATATTTTAAAAGTCCTCCCAATTATGTCTAAATTTAACAGTCTACTTCATAGCAGCATCTAGGCTCAGACATCATTTTCACACGTCAGACTGACAGTGTCTGTACGTTTACTGTTCATAACTCATCTGCAGGAAAAGCATAAACAGGCCCTGGGCTCCACATACTCTCCCCTGCCGCACTCCCAGCCAGCCTCAGCTTTGATGTGAGCATGGATGGTGTCACCTCTGGAGCTCTGGTGTTAGACTCCCTGATCCGGAGAAGGAAGAAATAAATCCAAAGTGAGCCCTGAAGAAGCAACAGCAAGCAAATCGAGCATGGGGGCACGTCTGTGATCCCAGCTCTCAGGCAGGCTGAGCAAGGAGGACTGGCAGTTCAAGCCCAGCTTGGGCAATGTAGCAAGACCCCGCCTCAAAATTACAAAATTAAAAAGGGCGTGGGAGTTAGCTCAACGCTGAGGCTGAGCAACACCCCAATACTGAAGGAAAAAAAAAACACTAAGAAAAGTCACAAGAACCGAGGACTATTTAGCAGAGTGATGGTAACAATGCACAAACCGGAAGGGGCTCACGCAGGCTCGCTAAAGGGTCTGTGAGGAGGAAGCGGGGTTAGAAAGGAAAGGGGGAGGCATCCACGTGTGAGTAATCACACCCGCAAGGGCGCAGCAGGGAAAGAGGACGAGACACAGGCCTTCTGCCGGCAAAGGTGGCTGGGGTCTTTGCCTGCAGGCAGCAGACGATGAGCGACCAGGGGATGGAGTTCCAGTCCCGGAAGCAAGGTCGCAGTGCAGAAGGTGAGGGCTACACTGCAAGAGCGCGCTGCGGTTTTCTGGAGAGTGCGTTCCCTGCAGACACCCACTGCAGGAGAAACACTGCACACAGCCAGACTCACCGCGATTTCCCAACCTTCCGTACATGGCATTGTTTTTAACAAAAACCCCCGTTTATTTCTCTTTTAGCTTTTCCAAAATTGAAAATATGAAGTCCTACTGCTAAGTGACAAAACCCAAACAAACACAAAACCAGAGAGCCCTCCCCGCTTTCCCTGAAGTCATGGAACACGGGAGGCAGTGCAGAGAACCACGGGCGAGGAGGGCACCTAAAAGGCCCTTCAGCAGAAACCGATAAATACAGGACACCGGCAGGGCAGGTAAACACGAAGAGCAGCAGCGCGAGGCTCTTTTCTCCTCCGGCAAGGCTACGCCCAAGGCATGACTCGCCCCTAATCTTGACTCCCCTGAGCCTCCCTCTAGATTTCACTTGAAGCGGTGTATGAGGCACGCAGCCGTTCTTCCTTGATACATCAGAAAAAACAAAAAGGGGCAATTTTGCCGCCTATTATTGTTTCACGTGTGAATTTTTAAGAAAAATAGCCGAGGCAGCAAGTGTCATTCTTCATATGTCTTCCAAGGCGGCAGAAATACCTCAGAATCTGCGCAAGGCGGTAAACCAGGAAAACTCAGATGAAGGCACCAGCCCAGTCTGCCTCACCAGCTCAAGTTGTACGGTTTACTTACTCATTAGCAAATTCACTGTTTACGAAGATTTGCAGCAGGAAACTGAACATTCAGTACGCTGTTCAAGCGCTCCTTTTTACTCCCCACTGCCAGCTTTATTTCCCACTCGAGAGCCACAGGAGCAGAGGAGACATTACGTTAAACCTTGGGGGTCTTCAGTAGAGCTCCTCATGGAAGTCCTCTGGCAGGGCAGATCATCGCTGTATTCTCCCACCATTATGAGCGCTCAACCCGCCTCGACGAGGATCTCCGTGGCACTCGCTCCTGGGTGGGAAGCCGCACAACTGATTTCAGTCCGCTCCTCCTGCGTGCTCCGGGGAGCTGGGACGCAGCGAGGACCCACGTCCTGTTCACCCAGAAGAGACAAAGCCCTCTGCGCGCCGCTAGCCGGCTGATCTCGCGCCCGCGCCTGGGTGCAGGGCCCCAGGACCAGCCTACGCGCCCGGGCGCGGACCCCGGGCCCAGACGTGGACCTGCCCTGGAGCGGGCCAGGCTGAGGACAGTCGCCGGTGACCAGAGCGTGGGTATGGACGTGGACACCGGCCTGGACCGTACGCCACGCTGCGGACCCCGGCCTGGGGGGTGCATCGCGGGCTGGGGCGTGGGGTCCTGCTGCCGAACCCTCGCGGCGCCCGTCATGTGCTGCCCGTCTTGTCCCCGCGGCTTCCCGTTTCCGCCACCACTTTCTCCCCGCCGCTGCGCTTCCTCTTCCTTTTCCCTGAGGCCTGACCCACTTTCCATTTCACCGCGCCAGCTGGGAAGCTGCAAAGGCGCGGGACCAGCTAGAGGCTGGATCACGTGGCATTAAGACCACATGACAAGCGGGATCACGTGTCGGGCAGGATCACGTGCAGCGTCACGTGCGACGAGAATGGGGAGTCGGGGGTCGACCCACGGCCGGCTCGTGGCCTCTCGCGAGACCTCCGGTCACGTGACGCGGGCGCGGCGGCTCACGTGACGGGCGCTACCGGCCGCAGGGTCTAGTCGGTGCCGGTGCCTTAGCAGCAGGGCCTGTCGAGTCTGTGGACGCCGCCCTCGGCCGTCGCTGCCCGCCGCTGCAGCCTCGCGCCTCTGCGGTTCCTCTGGTCGGCCTCGGCCTCGGCGCCTCGCGCTATGGCTGCTTCTCGCGGCGTCCGGCGGCCGCTGCTGCTGCTCCTGCTCGGTGAGCGTCGGGGTCAAGGGCTAGGGTCGGGGCCTGGGCGCCGCGTCGGAGAGCGGCGTCCGCGGGCGTCCGTGCGGGCCGGGGGAGGCGAAGCCGCCCGCGGCCCGGCTGCCCCTTCGTGCTGCGCCGCGTCGGGCCAGGACCCCTGTGCGCCGTCCCCGCCGCCCTTCAGGGCCTGCGGCGGACCCGGTTCCGAGTCCAGAGGAAGGCGATCGGGGGGCCTGAGTCAGGCGGCGTGCACGCGCGCCCGCCCGCCCGGCGCTCCCAGGGCTCCGGCCCCTCCAGGCGCTCCTGCCGCTGTGACTTCCCGGTTGCCTGTCGGGGAAAGACGGCTCTGCCCCGCGCTGAGCTCGGAGCTCCTCGGACCTGTGACCGCCCCCGAGGGGCGATCATTTCTGGGAGCGGTTGTTGGTACAGGTTTTGTCTTGTTTTGTTAGAAGAGCTCATGATCTTAAACGAATGTTCGTATTTGGTTTCGTGTTTTCAAAGTTCATTTTTTAAATGGAGAGAAAAATTCTGTAACATTGCTAGTGTGACAGCTTGGGGTGCTGTGTGTGTAATAAGTTTTAGATTTCCTTACTATTGAAAACTGCATAAAAGATCTTTTTATTTTTATTGTTTGTTGTTTTTTTTGTTTTGTTTTGGGGTGGTTTTTTTTTTTGAGACAGGGTCTCGCTTTGTAGTGCAGGCTGACACTGAATTCGCTATGTAGCCCAGACTGACTCAAACTCGTGGGGATCCTCCTGCCTCAGTCTCCTGAGGGCTGGGATTACAGGCATGTGCCACCCCATCCGACCAAGAGGTCTTTTAACAAGCTGGATTTAGGTCTGTCCTAAAAGTTTAATTCTTTTCGAAAACATTTGTGACTTTTAAATTACTAGTTAATTGCACATTAATAAGTACAGATTGCTTAAAGCTTCCATTGTTGGACTATTTCGTCAAAGCACAGGGAAGTGCGAACTGAAACTTGAGTACATATGGTGGTTGTAATCGCATAATGTGACTCTTTAAACATTGATGTCAACTGGATGACCTCCTTCCTCTTTCCAGAGGAAGGCTAGCCGCTTGGGAAGTTTGAAAAGTTCTGTGCTAATTAATATTAATTGCTCTTGATTTGGGGAGTTCATCAGTTATTCAGGTGGAGGACTGAGTTCTTCACTAGATTTTAGGTCAAAATGTTTTTGTGATCTTGTAGTTTTGAATTTATATTAGGTCAAACCTACCCGTGTTACCTGCTGAGACTTCTGCACACACTTTGTAGCACCAGGGTATCTGTGCTGAGTGTTTTTTTAGTGTGTCTGTTTCTCCCTGCTTCAGCTCAGCCCACCCCAACCCTGACACATGGTACACACTCGGAACCTACAGGAAGAAATTCATTTTACAGCAGTGCTTAACCAGAGAGCGAAAAATCAGCTTTAAAAAAATATGTGTAATTGTGCCGTTCCTCTAGATTCAGTGTCTGGGGGAGAACTTTGACTTTTTTCTTTTTTTCTTTTTTTTTTTTTTTTTTTTTTTGATACTGATATGAACCCAGGGCCTTCTCACTGAACTGTGTCCTCAACTCTTTTTTGAGGAGTGGGGGTGGGGGAGCAAGGTTTTGCTGTGTAGTTCAGGCTGACCTTTGAACTCACTTTGTAGCCCAGGATGGCCTCAAACTCGGCAATCCTCTTGCCTCAGCCTCCTAAATGCTTGGATTACAGGCATTTGCCACCACTGCTGGCTTTTTTTTTTTTTTTTTTTTTTTTTTTTAACTTTTTGAGATGGGATCTTGTTAAGTATGCTCAAGCTTGTGATCCTCCTGCCTCAAACTTCCAGAGTACAGGATCACAAGTGTGTGCCACCATGCTTGGCTGATTTTTTTAAATTGTCGTAAGTGATTGTCTGTCACTGTTTAAGAAGAGACATACTGTGTTAAAAGGGGCCAGGACAAAGTGGGTGTATTTTTTTTTAATGAAAATTAATTTACTGACTCCCTCAGATGGCAGTTTCTCACATTTGAAAAGCAAATGTTAAAAAAAAAAAAAAAAGCAGGTGTTTTGTAGTCTGAATTCTATTCCTACACCAGCTGTTGAGAGAGGCAGCATGGTCAGATGTGGCACCTTCACTGCAGCCAGCAACCAGAGAAGCAGAAGACGCGTACCACTCACTGGCTGTGTGATCGTGGGCAAGTTAGGTTGCTTCTCTGTGCCCTAGTCTCCACCTCTGTGAAAGGAATCACAGATAGTGACTGCTGTTAGCATTGTCGTGATAATCAGTACTTGCAAAGCATTTTGATCAGTGCCTGCCACAGTGTAAATGTATTGTAAGTGCTTGTTAAGCTGGTTGCTGGCACACACCTATTGTTCCAATGCTCAGAAGACTTAGGCAGGAGGATCCCTTGACTCTATGAGTTTGAGATAAGCCTGGGCAGTATAGCAAGAAATATTCCCCCTAAAACAAGTAAGGGCTTGTTAAATAACATACCGTTTTTGTTTTGTTTTTTGAGATACGGTCTCACTGTGTAGTTTGGGCTGACCTCAAACTCCCAGTGATCCTACTGCCTCAGCCTTCCCAGTGCTGGGATTACAGGCATGCACCGCCACACCTGGCTAATATATACTATCTTTATGATACTTTGTGTTAGAAAATGATGATTTTTTGTGTGTGGGGGGGGGTTCTGTTTGAGACAGGATCTTGCTATGCAGTTCAGGCTGGCCTTGAGCTCACTTTGTAACTGAGGCTGGTCTCAAACTTGCCATGATCCTCCTGCCTCAGCCTCCCCAGTGCTGGGATTACAGGTGTGCGCCACCACACCCAGCGTGAAACTGATGATTACGTGATGAATTTGACAAGAAACTACGTAATACACTTATTGTGAAAGCTGGTACCAGTGCAGACACTCAGCAGCACTGGCTGGGGAGATGCTCTCACAACCTTGAGGTGTCAGCGTCTTGTGTTTCCTGTTCATAGGCTCGGAAGTTGAGGATTGGGTGGTTGCACGTAGCCCAAGGTTGCACACCTAGTAAGTGGTGACAGAGCCACTGAGACCTGAGGTCTCTGTCTTTGGTGCGTGTGTGCTGTACACAACCGCAGGAATTTCTACAAGTGGGAGTCTTTTGAAGGAGTGTGTTGAGGCTGCCCTTTTGTGTGACCCCTGGAGAGGTGCACAGGCTTCTGGGCAGAAGTTGTGGAGCCCCAGCAGCTGCTCCTGACGGGCTCTGGCACTGCCAGATCAGGCAGCGTACTGTGATCGGAGGAGGTGGTTTTGTTGTTTTTTTCCTTCAGATCAGTTGCCACTGTTAAGTCTTTTAAAAGACTTTGGAGCATTGGCCTGTGTATGTTTCTTTTAAAACTGTGCTGTCTGGGCCCAGGACATAACTTAATAGCACCACACCTGCCTGGCAAGTGCTAGGCCCTCTTGTGCTAGGTGAGTTTGATTCTAAGTGCTAGGTGAGTTTGATTCTAAAATAAATAAATAATAAAATTCTGCTTTCTTACACTTTCATTTAAATTTTTCTTTTGACCCAAATTGGGTTCTGTGGGGGTAAGTTTTATCAATTCAGAATTTCTAGGGCTCTTTTGAGTAAATATGGACACTTAGTACTACTAAAGCTTGTTTTAAAATTATTTTAGTCATACTTTGTTGTATTTTGAAAGCTCATACTCTCAAATATCTGCTGAGTGAGAAGAAAATCTGTGATTGAGAAGGTATTAGTGTGATATCTTTCATGATGAAATGTTTTGGTTCAATAAAACATTTTGTTTCATTTTGTGGTGTCAGGAATCTAACTGGGGACTCTGAGCCTGTGTCACTGAGCCACAGGCCAGGCCAGAAGACCTTTTTTGGAATGTTTCAGGAAGCATTAAGAGGACAGCTTCTTCAGAGCTGGCTATGTGGTATCAGGGCATGGGACCCCTTCAGCCCTCGCCCTGAGGACTTTTCAGGCCGAGGAAGCTGGGCAGTATCATGGACATGTCATGTGTCCAGTCTGTCCCTGTTTCTGCCCCTGCCTGTGCCTCCCACACTGCTACTACTGCCTCCCGCAGGTCTGGTCCCTCCTCACAGACAGGAGTGGAAATGTTGTGTTTTTAAAAACCTTTCCTGTGTTGAAAATAGGTTATATAATCTCCTAGGTTTTTCAAGCGTACTATTCATTCATTGGAAATGCTTTTTAGTATAGTGTTGCCTGTGTATTGTGGGTGTGGATTAAACAAAGCAAACCAAGTAACAGTTACCCTTTTTAAATTTAAAAATATTTTTATAACATTAACCTCAATTTATAGTGATAAGAAAAAGAGCTATCTTTAGCAAATTTGAATCTGCAACAGATTACAAACTTTGTGGTGTGAAACACACCACAAAGTTCTCTTGTCTTTTTTGGGAGTCAAGGTCTTGCTAAATGTCCAAGCTGGCCTTGCTCTTGAATTGTCCTGCCACAGCTTCATGAAAGTGGCCAGAATTCCAAGTGTGTGCGTTTTTTATAAACATAGA
This sequence comes from Chinchilla lanigera, assembly GCF_000276665.1. Classification (NCBI taxonomy): domain Eukaryota; kingdom Metazoa; phylum Chordata; class Mammalia; order Rodentia; family Chinchillidae; genus Chinchilla; species Chinchilla lanigera. Next base: position 568,859 of record NW_004955404.1, on the reverse strand, counting down.
TTTTGTTATTTACCAGCAGCTTAAGGGAAAATGTGGGGTGTCTGGTTATACATTTGACTTTACATTGGAATACTAGTTTCTCACTCTTTTTTTTTTTTTTTTTTTTTTGAGACAGTCTCGCTCTGTAGTTCAGGCTGGCCTTGAACTCATGGTGATCCTCCTGCCTCAGCCTCCTGAGTGCTGGGATTACAAGTGTGCCCCACCACACCTGATACAGGACGGAGTACTAGTTTCTCTTAAAGGTTTTATTTTCTGTATGTCCCAAGGGTAAAATGAATTTGGTTTACTGGAATCCAACTCACTTTCCCAGGGTGTTGTGTTTTAAATGAAAAGTTGGATGATCTTCCCCTGAGGATGCTGTCCCCAAGTGAGCTTGAGTCACATGTACACTGAGAGCGGCAGACCAGGCTGCAGGTGTGTAAATGCTTGTGGGAGAGTGTGCACATTGAGAGTGATGGGAGGCTGCAGGTGTGTAAATGTTTTTGCAAAAGTGTGCACAAACTTGTAGCAATGCAAGCAAGTGATGATGACATAGCATTTCTGGACAGTTCACAGTGGTGGCCAATAATGTCTGGCTTTAGAACTAGGTGTACTGATCTTTGTAAATGAATTGTGATTTGTCAGAGTGCAAGAACCAACCCTAAAGAGCCTTGGAGCCTCTCCCCTGACTTTCTGGAAAGAACAGCCCCACCCGGACAGGTGGAGGGTGTGCCTCAGGCTTCTCAGCTATGAGGAGGTTAGATTGAGCTACTGTGCTCTGGGACTGTCTTGAAACTGGGTGAAGCACTCAAGAGTCCATAGCTGTCCTTGCCACACCCCTCCCTTGGTTCTGAGAGGTAAAAGCCTATCAGACTCTTAAGTACCAGTTTAGGACCACAGGGAAAGGTGCTCTGCCCACCCTGGAGTTCTCAGAAGGTCATTATACTATCTGTACCTGGTGCTGCTACACTTACAGACAGATCCTGAGGAGTAGGAACAACATACACTTGGAGTGAGGTGGAAATTGATGTATAAGCCCACCCCTGAGTATTTAGGAGTAAAGCACTAAATAGCTGTGGATCAGGTTGGCAAACCAGTGGGATGAATTTGGAAGAGTGTCAAGGAGGGATAGAACACCAGGTGCACCAACCAGCCTGTACCGTCCACATCCAGTGCCTGATAAGATATTCTGATAGAGTCTATTACTGGTACAGCTCCAGAAAACAGAAATGCCTAGTTGTGCTTGGAACAGGTGTTTGATTCTGTCTGTCTTTTCCTGGAGGTAGTGGGCCTCACGTGTGGTGCCGCGGCGGTGTTTGAGGTGAGAGACAGCAACGGGACAGCTTGTATCATGGCCAGCTTCTCTGCTGCCTTCGAGACCAGCTATGAGAGTGAGCCTGGCCCCAAGGTAGGTAACACTGGTGCTCCCGCCTCGCCCTGTGAGGGTGCCTGTTGGAGGGGGCATTAGGGTTTGAAGTACTGCTCTGAAGACCATCCCAGCTGAGTGAGGCCCTTTCCCCCAGGGCCCCTCCAGGGGCATCAGGCACCTCTTCTGTTCTCTGTGCCATGACTGTGGTCACAGCATGCAAACACCGCCTTGTGCTGTGGCTTGCGCCATCTCACCCTGCACAGTCTTGCGGTTTCCTCCATGACCATTTACTGTCATCAGAGCAGTACTCACAGTGTTAATTAGGCCCCCTATTGGCTGTTTCATGTTCTTTTTTTGTGACTAGTGAACAGCTCCATGTTTTGCTCTGTTGCACTTACTTTAGATCAGTTGCTATACTCCAGGAAGTGAACATAGGTGGTAGCTTATGCAGTGCTGCTTATATTAAAATATTCTTGGTTCTGTTAAAACAACTTTAGGTGACTTAAGGTTTTTTTTATCTCTCCTAGATTTATAACAGATAGGTATATGTGTTGTATTTGTTCCTTAATCACCTGTTAGTATTACCTAATACCTGCACACTGTTTAATACGTTTTCCTTGAAGTGCCGCCCTGAGCCATATTGTGCTTTCAGTTCTCGGTGGGTGCTGCCATCCTTGTGTACCTCCATGTCAGCAGAGCACACAGCCTTCATGGGCTAGGGCAGTCAGAGGCAGTGCTGTCCAGTGTGTGCTGGACTCTGTGCAGTGCTGGGCTCTGTGAACTCATCTGCTCTAGTCTCGTGTAAATGTGTCTGTGACAACTGAAGAAAATCGGGGTGTTTGAATTGTGAAGGTGTCTCAAACTACAGCTACTTGTCAAAGTACTTTTTCTTTTATATTCTACTTTCCTTTTTCTGTTTGTATTTGGTGGTCAGATTTTTAGAAGACAGCTTGTTACAGTCTTGACACGGACACGGTAGTCCACATGCAGTCATGAGCTTCATCATTTTATAGATGTCTTCATCACCTGGTGAAGCTCTATGTCACATTCCCATGTGGCTTTGTTGTGTAGTTTACCTAACAGCCCACTTCATGTTATTGGATGTCAGGTGGTTTCCCAAATTCAAATAGTTCTGTAGTAAACACCTTTGCTTAGCAATATATTGCCCCCTCTTGCCCATGCTGAAGATTAAGCCCAGGGCCTTTGCACTGAGCTGTGTCCTCAGCCTTTTAAACATTTTTTAATATGTAGGCAGTAGTCCAAGTTGAGCTCAAACTTGGAATCTTCCTACCTTGGCCTCCCAGAGCACTAGGATTATAGGCATTTGCTGCTATACCTGGTTTACCAGATATACTTTAAACAAACATTACTATAGCAAAAAGTAATGACAGCTTTCTTCAAATATAATGTATAACTGGCCATGGTACCAAGTATAGATTAAGTTAGTTTAGTGTTGATTCTGTTATAAATTAAAGTTATTTTAATAGAAGCACTGTTTTGTTGTGAAACAGTCTCATGATGGAGTCCAGACTGGCCTTGAACTTGTTGTGTAACCTAGCTTGGCCTCCAACTCAAAACCCTCCTGTCTTAGCTTTCCAAATGTAGGGATTCTGGGCATGCCCCACACCAGGCTTGGCAGTGTTAACTATGAATGATAAAGTTACCTTTCTCTTAGACTTGATCATTAGTCTGTTGCTGACATGCAGTACTGACCTTTTTCTTGGGTTTTGTTGAATACATTAAAAGTGCATGTCTTACAGAGGTGTAAGAAAAGTCTAGCCCCAGAAGTTTAATATATACTTAAGAATGACCAGAGGTGGAGAGTGGGAGGGTAGCATTGCCTGGAGAAGATACCGTTGGATGAGAGGCAAGTGCTGTTTGCCCTGGTTTGATTGTCACATGTTATATGTGTGTATTGAGTTACTCTGTACCACACAAATTTGAACAAATACTTTTATCAAATAAAAACTTACTATGAAGTGGTACCTTAAAATTGTACCTGAAATGGAGCTGAAGTTTCTGTCAGCTTCATAGAAGGTAGGTCTTCCTGTGGCATTTCTGCTTTTCAAGGGGTTCTCAAATTATGTGTCCTAGAATGTGACCTTTGACCTCCCGCCTTCTGCACAAGTACTGAACAGCAGCTCGTGTGGTGGAGGCAATGCCTCCGAGCCCAGGCTTGCCATCGCCTTCGGAGATGGACATTCACTTACCCTCCAGTTCACACGGAACACCACCCGCTACCGCGTGCAGCACCTGCGCTTTGTGTATAACTTGAAAGACTCACGTACCTTCCCCAATGCAAGCTCCAAGGGTGAGAGCCAGGGCTGCACATGGGGAGGAGGAAACTGGGTTTAAGGGTGGTTGAGCTCGCTGGGAACCAAGCGCTATAAGAAGTTCAGTGTACGTGTTTTTCTGTTCTGTTTTTTGGGGTTTTTTTTGGTGGTGTTTTGTTCTTGATGCAGAAGTCAAGACTGAGGACTCCATAACTGACATTCTGGCGGACATAGACAAAAAGTACCACTGTGTCAGCGCTACCCAGGTGCACATGAAGAACGTGACTGTCACACTCTCCAATACCACCATCCAGGCCTACCTGTCCAACAGCAACTTCAGCAAGGGAGGTGAGATGCTGCCAGGCTGTAGTGACTGCGGGGCCTCACCTGAGTCTCAGCACCTGGCATACTAAGTAGCAAGTGTCTGCATAACTGGCCTTGGAGGGTGAGGCAGGACTGGACAGAGCAAGCCAGGCCCAGACAGATACCGCCTGCCCTTACTCACCCACAGGCCCAGGAAGGAAGAGGGACTCGAGCTGGGAGTGGGTGGAGGTGGGGCGAAATGTGGCTTCTGAGACAAGGCAGGTGAGGTGACATGGGTGTCCACAGTGCACACGGAAGAAAGGGGGCAGAGGACCAGAGTAGTGGACCCCTTTCCTGTGCCAACCGTCCTGGGCTGGGCACTTGGGAACAGGCTCCACGCTGGCTCCCCCTTCTGTGCGGGTCAGACAGGCCCAGGATGGAGGCAGAAGACCCACCTTCCTGAGGAGGTCTTCACTAGGGCCTCTCCCCTATACCAGCCAGTGAGATCTGGGGCAGATGGGCAGGGTCCAGGCTGCCTCCTTTCCGTGACCAGTGACAAGATGGTCAAGGGCTTGTGTTCTTTACCTGTAAAATAAGTACAGTAGTCTGGCTTTTGAAGGTTGGGATTAAAGGAAATGTGTGAGAAGTTTTTATTTCAGTACCTGGCAGAGAACAGCAAAATTTTTTCTTTGTAGTACTGGGAATTGAACCCAGGAGTGCTATACCACTGAGCTATATCCCTGACTTTTAAATTTTTTTCTGGCAGGCATTTTCTTACCAGTACTTTCAAGAAAAAAACAAATGAAAGAGGGGGGAAAGACAGTAAAATATATTTGTTTTGGGAGTGGTGGTACACACTTGTAATTCTAGCTATTAAGGAGGCTGAAGCAGGAGGATTGCAAGTTTCAGATTATCCTGGGCAAAATAAGTGAGACCTTTTCTCAGAGAGAGGGCTGAGGCTGGGATATAGTAGAGCAACTCTTGCCTGCCATATGTCGGGCCTTTGGTTCAATCCCCAGTACTGCAGAAAGGGTGTTGGAGAAATCCCAAATCATCTTCATCAGGTCAGAAACCATGCCATTTAGGCTGGGTGTGGTGGCACACACTATAATCCCAGCACTCGGGAGGCTGAGCCAGGATCACTGTGAGTCCAAGGCCAGCCTGTACTCCATAGTGAGACCCTCAGACCACACAACATGGCATTTTTCAGAAGACTGAGGGTCTGGGGACAGCACTGGGCCCATGGCGTCAGACATGCCACGGCTAACCTGTGCAGTGCACCCTACGGTCTTGCTAGAGGGCATAGGTGGCTTGGGTGCAGGGCTCACAGGAGGGCTTCTTGCCTTGTGGGTTCCTACCAGCAGAGAACTCTCAGCCCTGCCCTGCCCTGCGGTCAGAGAAGAGTCTGAGTATTGTACAGCATCAGTGCTGGTGAGGAGAGTCCAGCTGGAACTCAGCCTCTGGCTCTTCACGTTTCTGGCAGCTGCTTTCACACCAACAGCAGCAGAGCTCAGCTGTCGTCACCCAGCCACAGCCCACAGTCTGATCCGTTCACGGTCTGTCACTTCACAGAAAAGGTGGCAAGAGTGCTAGGGACAGGCCCAGGGCAGAAAGAAGTCCTGCCACAGAGAAGCCAGGTATAACTGGGACAGGTGGGGACTTGCCGAGAGGTTCCAGTGGAGGCAGCCTTGAGTCAGGCATCCAGCAAACCTCGCTGCATTTGGTCTCTGATGCCAACCCCTGGTGCTTGGCGAGGCCCTTTCCCCACAGGTAGGCACAGAGGCACTGCCCTGTGGCCTATCTCAGCAGTGGCGTGGAGCTGCTCCTGCCCAGTTGGGAGGAGACAGCTGCATGTGGGCTTTCAGAGTGGTGTTGGACCTCAGTTAGGCAGAACAGGGCAGGTGTGGAGCCATGGGTGTTCACAGCTTGGCCTGGATCTGTTGTCTGGGCTCAGGCCAGCCTTGCAGGACAGGAGGCCTCTAGCAGCCTTTGGGTCTAGAGCAGGAGGAAGCAGACACACTCCTGGCTGGGCCAGGACCAGTGGTCACAGAATGAGGTTCAGCCTGTGGTGCCACCTTCCGGCCCTGTCACCTGGTGGTGTGCTTTTTTCTGTTCCCTGGCCCATGTGGGGCCTAGAGGCTAGAGATTGTGTTGTGGCTGAGGACAGGCACGGGAAGAGCTCTGAGACCTTGGCTACTTTCTCTGACTGGAAGTGCAGACACAGCAGAAAGGGACTCGCATGTCTTTTTACGTTCATAATTATTTTTGCTTTTTAGAACAGTTTGAAATTCTGCCCCAGGTGAGTGGTTGCCACATATCCTCACTGTCCAGATCTCACACAGTGGTGATTTTTAAAACATAGAATGTATTCTCTGATTCCGAGGGGGGAGAGTCTGAGAACAAGGCCCCTCCATGGGTGGTTGGTAGGGCAGCCCTGGGATGTGCTGCTGTGTGGTCTTGGGGACTGCCCAGAGTTGGGCTTGCAGCCTGCAGCTGCTCCCTGTCCCTCACTCAGCATGTCCTAGCTTCTGAGGTAGGCTCTGAGATTTCACCCTTCCCCTCATGACAATTGGCTTGATTTTGTGTTAAATCTGCAAATGCTTATACTTTGGGAAGGAAGTCTTGCCTTCTTCAGCACTCCTGGGCCAGTCTCTTAGTGAATTCTAGAAGAGTGCTGGTAGCTAAGGTTCATCCGGAAGCCCCACTGAGTATCTGTGGCAGCTGTGGTGTCCTCAGGGTCAGAATCGGGCCCCTGTTAGTCATTGGCTGGTGTGGGGAGGGTTGGGCTGTGGTCACAGGCGTTCTTGTCCCGTGCTGTGTCTCAGGGAAGGAGTCTGAGGCTTTGGGAAGCCATCTCATTGGAAGGGTGCGCAGCAGTACCTTAACAGTCACCCCTTACCCGTCTGGGCCTCCATTGCTGGGAATCCTCAGCACCAGCGGAGGCAGGCTGCCTCTGGGCTTGCAGCGAAGCAGAGAGCTTGTGCCTCACAGCCCAGAGCCCTGGCTGCACTCGCTAGCACCGGAAATACCCGAGCAGATGCTTGGAGGGCTCCTTGCTAACTCTGCGCCCTTGTCTTGAGAAGTGTATCCTGGCCTCACTGTGTTGAGCAGGCTGGTCCCCTGCGCCTGCTGGGATGGGGAGTAGAAGAGCTCTCAGGACGCCCCTGGGGCAGCTCCTTCCTGAGGACTGTGCGCCACCTTTACATTTGAAGTACTGACACCACAGCAGCATAAACTGCATAAACACACTTAACTTTTGGTAAAATTGCATGGTTTCTTTCTCCATTTTCTCTTTATTCTTGGGGTTCCTAGGCATTTCCATGGTTTATGTTATGTTTTCTCTCAACCAAATTTCTAGCTTCTTTAGGGAAGAGTCCCAGAGCATTTATGTGGAGTGTATTGTTGTGTCCCTGGTCTGTTCCCATTAGGAGTTCTAACCAGTTGTTGGATGAATACATTTCTGCTCAGTGGTTGTTTTGGCCATAAAATGGCTTTTTCTCTTGCCTGTGTCATTTTTAATAACAGAGGGAGAAGGAGGCTCTGTGAACGTGCTTGTCAGCTGTGAGGGCCTAGCCAAAAAGCCTTCTTTATCTCACCACTTCGGGTCAAATGGACAAAAACTTGGGTGGTTTATAAATCGTTTAAATGAGGCCCACACCAGGAGTGAAAATCGTTTAAATGAGGCCTCCCTGAACTGAGCCTGTCTGCCATGTGGATGGAGAAAGCAGAAACCTTTCTAAGGGCCCCTCCAAGCCAGCAGACTGAGTCCACCCTGAAGTGGGGAGGATCTGTGTCCTTGGCTGGGGCACTGGGTTATGTTCAGCCCAGGCCTGTGGGCCTGGGTCCCCACGGGACTCAGATCTATCCATCTTTCTTTCTCAGGGTTTGAAATGTGGGTATGCTTTTAAGCATGGGTCCTCATAAACCTCACTTCCGCCCAGTTGAGCAGTTTTTGTTCATTCCTTAGAAGCCAGTGTCTCTTGTAGTCCAGCCTGAGTTGAAGGGATTGAAGCTGAATAGTCCTGTACTTGGGTTTTCATTCAGGACAGAGTTCATTGGACATACTGCTGTCAGGAAGGATGGGCCTTCAGGCCTCAGGCCCGGGAAGGGTGCACAGCCTCACACTCCCCTCCTCTCCTCCCCAGCAGGGGCTTCATTGTCAGAGAGTGTTAAGAGGGTCAGGTAGTCATGGAGCTGAGGGGATGTGCTCTACACCAAGGGCTGCAGCTCGGCGACCCGTGGCTTCACCTGGAGATGAGCCAGGTGTCTACCAGCACTGTGGGCCTCGTGGTCTGGGCTCTGCCCCACAACCCAAGATGGTTACTCAGAAGCGTGGGTACAGTTCACTGTACACCCACCTTGGGCTTTTCCTCTGTCCAAAAGGGGGTTTACCTGAGGGTGCCCACAGGGAGGAACCTTTCCAGAAGTGTGCAGGGCCTGTTGGGGCATAGTGAAGAGACCAAAGGCAGAGCTGGCCACTGGAAGGGCGCTGAGATGAGCTTCACTTTGCATCTGAATGAGAAATGTATGCTTCATCAGGCAGCGTGGTGCCTCCCCAGGCTTCCCGCACATTCTCATGACTCAGCCCCACAGAAATGTGGGTAAGGATGGAACTGGAAGGAAAACCTGAACCTGTTATTCCAGACTCCTGGATTAGCCACAGAGAAAACAGGAAGGCAGGTGTTGGCCTGAGGGCGAGTACTGTGTGCAGCAGCCCCAGCCCTTGTACAGTTGCCCTGTTGCTGGTCAGGCTGCTCTGGCCAAGGGCAGAGCCACAGTCAGAAACCAAGCCTGTCCCCAGGCGGCCTCTGCATAGGCCCCCACATCCCTTACTTCCTCAGTGACTGTCTCTTACTCGTCCCCTCACACCTTGCCCCAGAGAGAAACCAAAACAGCCACTCCAGCTCTCCTTTGGTGTACCCCACCCCCAGCTGGGCCATGAGCAGGGACCCCTGTGGTGGTTGTGATGTCTCTAGCACATGCCTGGCTTGTGAGAAGTCAGTGAGGATGTGTTGCCACATTTCACACTGTGGGGACTTGCAGACAGCAGGTGTTTGTCCATTCCCTTGTGGCGGAGGAGCAGGGTTGTCCTGGAGTGGAGGTACAGGCTGGGAGATGCTCGGCTTCCTGCAGGGTCAGCTGTCCTGCTGCAGAGGTAGAAACAGGCGGAAGGGACTCTAGGTCCTGGTGCACCTGTCCCTGTGCACATAGTTGCCCAGAGACCTGGCCACTGTTCAGCCAAAGCTGGGCTGGATGGAGGGGAGGATACCAGGTCCACGGGCTCAGTGTGGGCTTCTCATTTCCGAGTTTGGTCTCAGGAAGTCAGTGGTTGTTAGAACAGTGCTGGGCTTGCAACTCGGCTGCATGTGCCCTCTCCTTTGTCCCCACAGAAACGCGCTGCAAGCAGGACATGCCATCCCCGACCTCCGTGCCACCTGCACCACCCACACCACCCAGCCCCTCGCCCAGCCCTGTGTCTCCGAGCCCCTCCACGCACAGGTACAGTGTGAGTGGCGATAACGGGACCTGCCTGCTGGCCAACATGGGACTGCAGCTGAACATCACCTATGCACGGAAGGACAACACGGTAGGAGGATGGCCATTCCTGAGAGGCAGTCTGCGGTGTAGGATGCGCGTTCTCTTCTGGGCATGGTAGTGACTCTGCAGTCTCAGAGCGGGCCCAAGGCTGAGGTGTCCTTTTCTGCTTTCTCTAGACCGTGACCAGAGTGGTCAACATCAACCCCAATGCAACTACTGCCGGGGGGAGCTGTGGTGCCCAGGTGGTGTCCCTGCAGCTGAAGGAGAAGAACATGGTGCTGGTCTTGAGCTTTGGCTTGGTGAGGCTCTGGGCACCTTATCACCACGGCTCCTACACCAGGGGCCCCTTCAGTGGCTGTCTTCCTGCCACCTTCCCTCTGGCTTTGGTGGGCGTTGGGCAGGACCCCTTCCTGCTTCCAAGGAGCCCAGGCTGCTGCTGCTGACCGCAGTGAAGGTGGGCAGAGCCCCGCAGTCACGGCCCTGTGGGAGGAGGTGGTGCAGTGCTCCTGTGCTCCGCACTCTCCCTGGAAAGAGTCAGGTATAGAGACAGCAAGACGGGAAGAGTGATGCTGCTCATCAGTGCTGTTCACACGTGGTGTGAGTAAGCTGGTTAGCAGCTGGGCTTCTTGAAGTTCAGCTCTCCTGTAGCATCCACCAAAAGTTCGCTGTTTTATAACATGACTCCTGTAGTGCCCTTCTCAGCAGAATGTCTGAATCCACAAAATGGCCTGGAAGGAGCTGACCACAGTGTGGTATCCTGTAGGTAGGACGCCGTGCAGCTTCGTTCTAGAGCAAAAAAACAGGCTTGTCAGACTGATGCCTTGTTGCCTGCCAGGGTGACAGTGCCTGCGCCATACCTGAAGGCAGCTAAGGTCTCTTCTCTTTCAGAATACGAGTGCCAACCAGTTCTTCTTGCAAGAAGTCCAGTTGAACATGACTGTCCCTGATGCCAGAGGTGAGCCCCACGATGCTGTGACTCCTACCCAGCGAGCACACGACCCCTGCCTGTGGTAGCCTGAAGTGATCAGACCCTCACCTGTCTTGCAGGGCCCAGCTTCCACGCGGCCAACAGCTCACTTAGAGCCCTGCAGGCCACTGTGGGGAACTCTTACAAGTGCTCAGCTGAGGAACGGCTGCTTGTCACGCCCACCTTCTTCCTCAACCTCTTTGGTGTTCAGGTCCAAGCTTTCAAGGTCGAAGGGGACAAGTTTGGGTCTGGTGAGTATACTTCGGGCAGTGTACATGGTGCCTGGCAGTGCAGCAAGGGGGAGAGTGCCTGTCCCTATCCGTGCTGCCTGCATGCAGCCTCCCACCCTGGCACCCCTTTCTTCCCCTGCCAGTGAAGCCTGGCGGGCAGTTGGGCAGGCCTTGGGGTGACGTGCCTTCCATGTTGCAGCGGAGGAGTGTCTGCTGGACGGCAACAGCATGCTGATCCCCATCGCTGTGGGTGGCGCCCTGGCCGGGCTCGTGCTCGTCGTGCTCATCGCCTACCTCATAGGCAGGAAGAGGAGCCATGCAGGCTACCAGACGATCTAGAGAGGGCAACGGGGTATGCTGCAGACGCTGCAGGCGAGGCCTCTCACGTCCTGGGCGTGCATATGTGCGTGCGTGGCGTGGAGGGAGGCACACTTTCTGGCAAACTTCTCAAATCTGCTTAAAATGTGAAGTTCATCTTGCAGCATTTACTATGCACAAAGAGTTAATATTGAAATGACGGTGTTAATTTTGCTAACTGGGTTAAATATTTTGCTAACTGGTTAAACGTTAATATTTACCAAAGTAGAACTCTGCAGAGGGCAAGAATGCTTTTCTGAATTGGCATGGGCTCCATTCATTCGATGTTTTAAAATTTGGTGTTGGTTCTTTTATTCTTTGCTCAGATTTAGGCCTTGCAGATGTCTGGTCTGAACATTGCAGACTGACAGGCGGTGGCTGATCCCTAGGCCGGCACGCCAAGGAGTTCAGACCAGCGGAGCAGGAAACTCCATGGGCACTGGGGGCATCTGGAGGCTTGGTGCAGCTTTAGGTCAAGAGGGCCAGGCCCAGCGTCCAGCCAGGCATGGCCTCGGTGTTCCCACACCCACTGCCTGAGAGCCGCTGCTTTTCTAGGTGTTGGAAGGGTATTATTTTTGTTCACTTGTGATGTGGTTTCTGGTCTTCTGTTGGCATCAGGTAGCCCTGTTGTGCACTGTACACTGATGGACTTGCTCTGCTGATGCCTCTGCTGTGCCCAGTGGCTGGAAACAGAGCCCGGCTCTGTGAGATGCATTGCCTGTAACGATGCTAATAAACAGTCTCTTTCTTTGTCTGTCTGGACCTTGTGCTTCTGTCAGCACTGCAAGTGCCCAGGATGGTGTGGACACAGAGCTGGGGGTGGGCTGCTGACTAGTCCGAGACCGTTGGCATCTCTTGAAGCATGGTGTGGACTGTGCTTGCTGCAAGCAGATGCCCGGTGGTGTCAGGAGAGCAGCTTCTGTACAGCACTGACCCCTCGTCTGATCGCCAAAGCGGCCTCCTCAGGGTGTCAGCAGTGGCGGCTGGCTGCTTTCTCAGCACTTTCACGCTCCCCCCCCCACCCCTGCCCGAGCAGGGCAGGCCCTCAGTCCCTGGGAAACAGCAGGAGCACAAACCAGGACCGTTGAGGTGAGGGCTGCTCATGGGATCCAGATGCCCAGGGTGAGCGGGACAGCTGCCAGGTGCCCTAAAGCTTGGCTCTGACTTCAGACTGAGAGGAAGGCGTGGCAGTGCCTCCAGACCTCCTGGCAGCTCTTGCAACAGGCAAGCATGCCAGCACTGAGTCAAAGCCACACTGGGCTCCACGGCAACTCGCTCGCTGCCCGTTGGAGACTGTGTATCTTGTCAGGAAGCTGCTGCCCTCAAGCTGGGCAGGATGGACACCCAAGCCTGTTGGGAGCATCAGCACTTGGAAAGGGGCCCAGGGTGGATACCTTTTGAGGACTGTAAGTCCCCTGACAGCCCAGGGGCCCTTCCCAGACTAGGGAACAGGGACATCGGTCAGGTCAGGTCCACCCTGAGCTGGCGCAGCCCAAAGCACAGTGCCTGGGTAGGAGCAGCCCTGGGTGGCTGTGACAAAGCAGGAGGGTGCAGTACAACGTGGCCTGGAGGCTCAGGCCTGACACCAGGCCAGCAGTGATAGTGGCATCTACACTGCCCTCTGTGGTGACGTGGGATGGCCCAACTGCAGGAAGGTCTGTCCCAGAGGAGAGGTAGCACAGTGACTGTCGCTAGGCTGCTGATAGGCATGTGTCACCGTGGGAGGCTACGAGATCCCCTTGGCTGTGTCCGGGATGGCTGAGAAGCCGCCCATTTCTCAGGTGTGTGGCACAAGGGTGATACCCAGGACCAACAGATGCGACTGGCGTACTAGGTCAGCTTGGGGAAGGCAAGGGTTTCTACGGGCCGAGCAGGGTGTGCTGGCCTGGCTCACCCTTGCCCACCTTCCCTACCTGTGCTGTCAGCCCCCACAGGGCTCAGTCGGGCTGTCCAGGAAGCTCCCGGTCCTGGTGCAAGGGTGTCGGTCAGGCTAGCAGACAGCACCACCTGTCAGGACAGGCAGGAGGGAGCCCCAGCCTGGCTCTACTGGGCTGCACTCAAGTGCTGGTCCCCAGGCCCAATACCCACTTGTCCATTCCTCAGGGACTCGGTCATTGAAAAACTCCGCTAGGGAAAAGTCATGCTGCAGGCGTGAACCGCAGCTGGAGATAAATGCTGTGTTGCAGGGAGCAGGACAGTACCTCCACATCGATGGCACGGCAGCCACAGCTTGGTGATACTTTCCAGCCAGGTGTCAAGCTGCTAATCAAAAACTCACAGTGCTGAAATGTTTTATTAAATTAAATGCACATTTCACATTTTATATATTACTAATGTCTCAGGTTAACTTAGGAATTTATGACTTCATAGGTAATAACAAAAAAGCTATAAAAGGACATGATTTTTAAATCACTTTTTAAAAAAACAACACAAAAGTGGTGACTTCAAGTATTCACAGCACTAACGGAGGCAGTAGACTGCCTAGGGGTCGGCCATGGTGGTCAAGGCTTCTCCCCATGTTGGGAATGTAGGGACACCATGGGGACACGTGGAAGACATGGTCACCTCTGTGCCAGCAGTGCCACGCGGCAGTTCTCTCGGAGCCTGGTGATGGTCGTCATGGACAAGCTCCCGGGTTCTGAAAATACTTTCTGGAAACAAAGCAGATTTCCTTTCAGAGTGAACCAGTCCAATGACATTTGTATCTCTGCTGTCCCTCACACTGCTCCAGAGACGGACAGACCCAAGGCTACAGGCTGGGTGCACAAGAGGCCACCAGTGTCCGTGGCTCCTGATATTGGCCCGTTGGGCTCTGGCCTGGCTCTGCCACATCTGTCTGTGTCTCCCAGACGGGCAGGATGTAGAGGCTGCTGGCCTCCTGTGGACCTAAGGGTCAGAATGACACCCAGGCTCCCCAGACTTCACCAGGCACAAACGCCAGCTTTCTCTGCAGAGCCAGGCCATGGACACCACCTCTGCCGCGGGCCAGGGGACTTCTGGAGACAGCTTGCCTGCCTGTGGCACAGCTGTGTGGAGAGGGCAGGAGCAGACAGGCAGGCATTGGTGAGGACTGCGATGGAGCTTTTCCCATCTGGGAGGCGAAGGGCCTCCTGTGGGAAACAACCCCACCCTGGGCTCCCAGAATCTCCAACGTGATAGTAAGGCCTCATTTTTGGACAGGGTCACCTATCATCTTTCCCACAGGCTTAGGTAAATAATGTCTCTCCCGCTCCTGGGAACCACAGTCATCTGGGAGTGAACCGGACAGGCGAACAAGCTGAGTTATGTCCACCCATGCTTCTGAGAGGTTTCATAAGGTCAGGACAGCCCCCAGAAGTAAAGCAGGGAAATGCGTTTTGACAGCTCTTTCTGAACTCTGAGGTATGAGTAAGAGCAGAGCTCCAGACACCATATGTGAGCAATGTCAGCCTTTACCAGATTCAAACAAAGCTACAGCTCTGATTTAGCCTGTGGACCGTGTTTAGCTTAAAACATGGAAGGATGGATCTCCACAAAACCCCAAAACCTAGATGGAAGGGCTGTGCAGGTTTTAGTAAGCACCCCACAGAGGTCAAGCTTAGGGGCCACTATGGGTCTCTCTCTGGGGCAAACCTGTTTCTTATAAGTCCAAGGGGGACAAGGCCATGGAGTCTCCCATTGGGTGCAAACTCAAGAGGAAAGGATGAGGAAAGGATGAGAACACTCCTAGACTCTGGCCGAGGCACTTGGGGCCCTGTACAGAGCCTCACACACCTGTCAGAGGGCTGACCCACCAACGAGATGAATGACAAGTCCGCATTTCACATTAAGGAGCTCACCCCATCTGCTTCTGAACCTATCACACCAACCTTTGCAACAGGGCACAATGCCTAGCAGCAGAAACAGTGGCCCTGCCTAGTCCTCTCCCGGGCCCTCACTTCACCACGGCTTGTTTCTGACCCAGACTCCTTTGATGTGTCGTTTGTCTCTTCCAGGATGCAGCGTCAGGAGGAAAGAGCTAGTCCCCAGTCTTAGAGCAGCCTGGGAGGGACTTCAGGCCTCTGCCGGGCAGGGACAGCTGCCCCAGGTCAGCACTGAGGCCGCTGGCAGACCACTGTCCTTCAGCTCCCAGAGATGAAGGAAGACAGCTGGGATGCAGCTCCACCGGGCAGCGCTTGCCTCGCATGCGTGGAGCCCCCCAGACTCAATCCCCAGCACACACACACACAAATGATGGAAAGGAGAGTAAGATCTGGGAAATAAGACAGGACAGGAAGGCCCAGCGCTCCCAGGAGAGGAGCCCATGAGGAGTTTCCTTTCAAGGACAGCAATCCTTCCCAGGTACACTCAGAGCTGGGAACACCAAAGGCCTGTAGTGCCAAAAGCGGCTCACAGCCAGAGCTGGTGATCCAGCTCAAGGCAGAGAATGACAGCAGTGGAGAATTGCCAGGAGCCCCCATCCCAAGACCTCCACTTACACCAAGAACTGAGAGCTGCTGGCATTGAAGCTTAGGGCCATTAACACTCGATGGCTACAGCTGCCAACCCACAATTTCTGTTCGAGCTGAGCAAGGACCCTTAGCCCATTGGCACTGCTCAGAAGCCCCTCAAGGGCCACCCCCTTTAGGGGCCTGTAGAAGAGGTGATGGCCGTGACAGCCAACAGCAAGCTCAAGAACCAGCCTAGATCTGATCTCCATCTCACCTGCAGCTGGGTAGCCACACGACGTGACAACCGTGCACGTGCGGCCCCCAAGCACAGGAAAAGGGCAGCCTCTGCCTGTGCCAGCTGGGTACAGGAGCCCCTTCCCTAGACTGAGCCCAGGCAGAGGGTCTGCTGCCCTGTGCACATTGGTCCCTGCGCTGCCCTGTCCAATGCGGAGGGGCCAGCATGGGTTCTCTAGCACAGCCCACTGCTCTTTCTGAAACGACCACCCAGAGCAGCACTCTGCACCACCCTCAGCTCCTGGCCAGGGAAGATGGGGAGAGGGCCAGGAGCCCCTGCCACCTCGTCAGAATCCATAATCCCCTCAAAGTAAGTGAGTGTGAAGCAAGCCCCACGGCCTGGCAGTGCCATTGCCTGTGGGCTCTGCTTGCAGCCTCGCCCCTCCCACAGGATGAGTCCACCAGCTGGCGACGATGGCTGGAAGCCCTGTGACCCTGTGAGGCGGAGCCTCGTGGACACGGCACCACACACACCTGGCGCTGTGGAAACAGGGATGGCAAGGCAGGGCCACGCTCTTCCCCCACACTTGCGACCTGGCCCTCCAAGAAGTCAGGCGGCCTTGGGCAGGGACCCTGCTGCTTTGCAAACAGGAAAGGAGGGACAGGACCCTAGACTCCACGCAGACGATGGCTACGGCACGAGCCCTCTGTGGGCAGGAGCACCCCTGCACGCACCTGCATGAACGTATGGCACTCCATCACAAAGCTCCCGCTGGTAATCTGCTTGAACTTGTCACAAATGTCAGGCACACTGGCAGCCTCCAGGATGAAGGCCTGGTGTTGCTTAATCAGGGTCAGGGCCACCCGGAAGATGATCTTGGAGCCTTCATTGAACAAACAGTCCCAGATGCGAAGCACAGTCTGCAGGATAGAGACCCAGTCACCTCCTCAGTGGCCCATGTCACGCCAGGGGTCGCCCTCACGCTCACCTCCACGGGCAGGATGTCCACAAACAGGCAGATGAACCAGCGGGATACCACCAAGGTCCACAGCACACCATGCCCATCCAGCAGGGCCGCCACCGCCGGCAGCTTCATCCTCACCAGCTCTGCGAGGACTTCCTGGTCTATCTTGAGCCCCAGCATGGCTGGGCTGTAGTAATCTGCCAAGCGAGGAGGCAGGGTGATGCCAGGAGCTCACACCACACACTGCACACGCCACCCAGCCCAGCAGCCTGTGCCCCACTGTGCCAGGAGAAGGCCACAGGCTCCCTCCCAGAAGAAGAGGACAGGGTACAGACTTGGCGCCTGGGAACTGGACTCCCGGAGCAAGGCCTCCCGGGATACCCCAGACACCAGAGGCAGGGGCCAGACGCTGGCCACACAGACCCCTTGTCAGCTGCAGACCTCTGCACACCCACGTTCCCAGCAGTGCTATTCACAACAGCTAACAGGTGCCCCGCAGAGACATGTGGGTAAACAGATGCCCTCTGTCCCTGGGCAGGACACTGTCCAGCCTTAGAATGAAGCCCTGACCCAGGCCACAGCACAGGCAGGTCCAGAGGACGCTATATTCAGTCAAACAAGCTGGTCACGCAGAGACAAGTGAATCAAAATGGATCAAAGATCTCCATGTTACCACATGGAGAAACACTGAATCTGCTGCAAGACAAAACGGGTGCAACTCTGGAAGTCACAGGCATAAGCAAGGACTCTCTGAACAGAACTCCAGTTGCACAAGAGATCACATCTAGAACCAACAAATGGGATCACATCGAGAAGCTTCTGCGCAGCAAAGGAAACCACTACCAGAGTGGACAGACAACCTACAGAACGGGGGAAAAATGTCTGCCAGCTACTCCTTAGACACAGGACCAACATCTAGAATACATGAAGAACTCAAACAGTGAGGACCCCCCAAAAAACAGCCCATCCATAGGTGGACCGGAGAGGTGAACAGACAACAAATGGCCAATAAATATGTTTTAAAATGTTCAACACTGCTGGCTATTAGAGAAATGCAAATTAACGATGAGATTCTACCTACCCCAGAAAGAACAGCCATCATCAAATTAAATAATAATAACAAATGCTAGCGAGGCGGGGGGGAGGAGCATTCCTACATTGTTGATGTGAATATAAATTGGTAAAACCACTGTGGAAATTAGTGTGGAGATTCCTCAAAAACCTAATGCTAAAAATTCTATTCCAACCAGCTATCCCACTCCTAGGTATCTTCCTGAAAGAATTAAAAGACATCACATTACATTGATAAGTGCATGCCCATGTTTACAGTAGCACAGTTCGTAATAGCTAAACCTTGGAAATAGGCTGTATGTCCATCAACAGATGAATGGATAAAGAAAATGTATTTATACACAGTGGAGTACTACCCTGCCATAAAGAAGCATGAACTTGGGTCCTCTGTAGGAAAGTGGGTGCACCTGAAGATCATAATGCTAAGAGAAACAAATCAGACACACAAATAAGGAGCAGAGTAAAGGATAACAGAAAACAGGGAGCTGGATCTTTCTCCGATGGGACTGGGATCAAGGGATGAGAAGGCATGGGAAGCTCCATTTGAAGCTGTATTGTCCACACACACCCACACCCCCAAGGATGGTGATCACTGTGTGCTCTAGATATGCATTAACAGAAGCAGGAGCTGGAGAGGGGAAGACTGTGAGCGTTTCTGAGTGGCCCCTGGGGTGCAGACTCATGTGAGGGCTGGTGCGGGGAGGGCGTGAGGTGGCGGCTGCCCGGGTGTGGACTCCACGCACTCCCAGGCTGTGCTTGGGAGCCTTAGGGCACCAACGTTGTGCAGCGTCCTCACAACAGAAACAAAACTCATGCTCAGACCAACACTTCCCACCACTCTTCCTGCTTTCGTTTGAAGAAGCATTTGTCTTAGCAGAAGATCTGTGGGCTTCTTTAGTTTTACATTGTTAATGGGATGTGTTATAATAATTTTTAATGCTTGATTTATGCTAACAGTGGACTCTACCAGGTTGATGGTGCCTGCCTGGAACCCTCAGGACTCAGGAGGCTGAAGCAGGAGTGAAAGGGAAAAAGTGTACAAGGAAAGATTGTTCTCCTTAAAACACTGTTCTATGTGAAGTTGCTCAGCTCTGTCACTGCTTTCCTGACCCCTGTAACCACGAGAGTGTAACCGAACATTCAGGATGCTTGATTGTACCAAGCTATGTGGTCATTAATCTAGTCTTGTAACTGATGGTCATTAATCTGGCCCAGTAACCAATGATCTCACCCTGCTAGCTAATCAGAAGAACTGCCAGGCTGTCCTGTCCTGCCTTTGTAACTCCTGCTTCTGCTTCATTTGAAAATGCTGGCTCACAGACACCCGCTGCCCGGCTCTTGTTGGAAGTTATACAAGCCAGGACCACCGGTATAAAATAAGCTGTAAACGGCCTCCTGACTTCCTTGGGGGTCATTCTTTTCCCAGACTCAGTTTTGCCAAGGCCAGCCTGGGCAACTTGGTGAGACCATCTCCAAACAAAAAATACAAAGGCCGGGGGTGGGGTGGATGGCTCGGTGGTGAGCACTTGCCCAGCATGCATGAGGCTCTGGGTTCCATCCCTAGTATCACAAAAGCAAAACCAAAGCCCCTGAGATTAAAGCTGCTGTCCCCTTTTACAGCCTCACTGCATCTGTCTCCCTTGCTTCCCATATAACTGAGGACACCCCATCCCCATTCCTGGTGCTGCTGGGAGGTGCAGAGCCCAGGGTGCCCAGCTCTCCGAGTGGCACCTTGGATAGCCGTGGCTGAGCTTGAGCAGCAAGGGGTTTGCAGAACCGCACAGTCTGACCTTGGCCCTGTGACAGAGAGGCTTAGACGCTTCCAAAAATAGAGGTGTTAAACACCCTGAGCTCAGGGCTGGGGCTGGGGCGCTGTCCTCTTCCCATGCCTCCCTGGTGTGCCTCTGCTCCTGGGGCGCCCACAGCATCCTCACCCCACCTGCGTGCTCCCTTGCTACTGCTGACAAGGCAGGGGACTTGGCCCTAGGTCCTCATGGTCCTCAGGGTCTGAGGCCACACATGGGACAGCCACAGAGGGTCAGCAGCTGTCTCCACAAACACTGCTGCAAGCACCTCTGCCCTCAGCCTCCAGACCTGTCACACAGCCCAGCACTCACACACACACACACACCAGCTCTCCACCTGCAGCTTTCAGGAGCAGACCAAAGGTCTCTAGTGTGCCCAGAAGACCTGCTGAGGTGGGGCAGGGTGGGCAGGAGGCATCACTCTTTGTCACAAGCTCCATGGAGGCTGAGCCTGCCCCGCAGTGACCCTAAAAGAACAGACCACCACAATCCCGGCAGCACACAGGGCTTGAACTCCACAAAGTGGGTGGCAGAGCACTGCCCCCACCCAGTTCCAGAGCTGTCTACACTGGGGCCAGGGAACCAGGCAGGCTCGGACACTGGCAGTGCCCCAAGCCCCACACTGGACCCTGTGGCCACTCCACCGAGTCTCCTGCCCGTGACTGAGGGCCGAGGACATGGGTACCATCCCATGACCCCATCAGTGAGCGGGCGCTGGAACTGTGACCAGGAGGAGCCCAAGAAGACTGACCTGTGGGCTGGGTCCCACACCAGCTCTGCCCACTGCGAGGGAGCCAGTGCCCACCAGGGCATGGGGTGCCAGCAGGTTCTGTGCCTTTCCATTTTCCTGTCCCCTACCCCAGGGCAGACTGGGGACTCGATTCCCTGGTGTGTCCCCTGCAAGGGCCAGGCATGCCGCTCTCTCTGGCCATGACTGACTGTGAGTTGGAGGCCACCAAGGATCAGCAGATGCAGGACAAGCTCCAAAACAGAGCAGCACCCCCTCCTCCAGAGATGCCTCCCGGCTCTGTCCCCGAGAGGGAGGTCGCCCCTTCCTGGCACCAGCACCACAGACAGCTGAGCTGTGTGCCCAGAACTGCAACACAAAACTGCATGCTAGCGCAGTCCCGGGGCACAGGGCAGCCCAGGAAGGTGAGAGGCAGACAGAACTGGGCTGCGGCCCCATGGCAGCGGCAGCGGCAGCGTGGCCGAGGATCTCAGCTCATCGCGATGCTCACTGCTGGGCCCTTCCTGGCCCCACTAGAAGCAGCTGTGCCATGGTGTCCTGGGAAGGAACAGCAACCAGTCTGTCCTGCCTCAGCACCCGGGCAGATGGGACCCGTGGACAGGGGCCCTGGGTCATTTTCAGTGGGGGGTCCTGTGGACGCTGGGGTCTACACGAGCTTTTCATTCCCCATCAAGAGAATTTAAACAGTGCATCAGACTGCAATAAAAATAAACCAACTGTTAAAGAGCCAGCCAGCATGGGGCATCCACTCTAAGGAGTTCACATCCAGCCTGGGCAACAAAGACTTCATCTCCGAACAGAATGAAATTTTTCATTTTTTTCTTTAAGCTTCTGTACATTTAGGCAGGTGTAGTGGGGCACCTGTCATCCCATCACTGGGGAGGCTGCAGTAGGAGGATCACTGAGAGTTTGAGGACAGCTTGCGCTACTTTGTGAGTGCAAGGCCAGCCTGAACTACATAGTGAGACCCTGTCTCAAGAAACAAACAAATAAATGTCTGTATATTTTGCTGATTCCTAAACCTATTTAGTAATGATCACTTTCAGTACTGATTTTTTAAGGCAAAATAAGTATTGCAAAACTTAACTGAAACAAATAAAATGTGCGTGGCGGGGGTGGGTCAAGCCCCAGACTTCCCTCTGAGAGGGAGGCTGCCCGGGAGCTGGGCATGGGCAGGGCGAGGGGTACCAGCTGCCACTTGGGCAGTCCTGGGGTCTGCTCCTTGAGGCACTGCTGCTGGGGGGGAGCAGCTGGCATCACCAGGACAACCCCCACGGCCCTGAGTGTGGCTGGCAGGATGGGGCACAGCCACCAGGAAGCCCACAGAAGGGCAGCGTACAGCCAAGATCCGCGCATGCCTTGCAGAGCCCTGAGCCTCCCTGGGCTGCAAGCTGCACCCACCTCTGGTCCTCAGGCCAGTGTGGGCCCAGCAGTGAGCCACCTGCCCTGCACTTCTCCAGGCAATGCCAGCTCCTCCAGCTCCTCACAGCCACTGTCCCTCAGGCACTTCCTCCAGCGGGGCAGCATCGCCCTGGCTGGCTCCTAGGAAGGCCGGATCTTCTGCCTTGAGCAGCAGGTCCTATGTGACACAGCCCCTCCACTCTAGGGGACACCGAGAAGTGGCCTCTGAGGTGAAAGTGACATCCCCAGCTGGCCCGTGTGGGCACCTTGGAGCCACCCCTCAGTCTGACCACTGGGGCAACCTCCTCCATGGAGTGCACTGGCACTGTGTCCAGCCACCCGTGATGACACAGCCAGTTCCAACCGCCCAGAGCACTGGCTGGCAGTGGCTGTGCTCAAGGCCAACCCACACGCAGCCAGGTAAGACCGCGCCTCTTCCTGCACAGGTGCTGTCACCTTCTCACCAGCATGTGGGCCGCCCAGTCCCTGTCCTGGCCCCGCTCTGAGAGGCTCCTGTGGAGCTTGTTCTCCTCCCTCCAATGCTCTGCATGCCACGCCCTGTTCTGTGACTTTCCAGGGCTCTTTCCATGGCCCAGAAGCTGATCCTCTGTCAACTGGGGATCAGACACCTTCTCCAAGCCAGCTCATCTTGCTCTGCTTATGGCGTCCTTTAACACATAAACTTGCCACACACAGCGTTACCTGCATCTTCCACTCTTTGGAGCCGTTTCAACCCCAGGCACGTCTGTGCCTTTTCTTCCGGTTCCAAGGCATTGCCATGCTCCAGTGGAGTCCTGAGTCCACCTGGAGCCAGACAAGGGTCTGGCTGAGCTTTCTTCTGTGCTGGAGGAGGCCAGAGGTCACTGCGGGCAGCAGAGCTCATGCTTTCCCCTGTTGGCTGGCAGATCTCCCAGGGATAGTGCCACAGCTAGTTTCTGGCCTCTGAGTCCCGTTCCATGCTCTCTCTTTCTGCAGCTGAGCACCACTCCACTGAAGTGTCTGCGTGTGGCTGAGCCCTGGGCATCCTGGGGTGAAGCGGCTCTGGGTCCACACAGCACTCTAGAGCACCTCGACTCAGGCTGCTGAGGTGCCTTTTATTCAGGATCTAAACTCTGGGTTCACCGAGAGAAGAGTGGCAGGACCTCAGGATACGCTGCCTCCCAACGCAGCCTAATGAGCCATTTACCTCTGTCTTCTGCAAGCTTTATTTAAAATTTTTATGTGGTGCTGGAAATAAAACCCAGGGCCTTGCCCATGCTAAGCAAGTGCTGAGCTACACCTTCAGGCCTTTTTTTGAAACAGGGTCTCACCGAGTTGCCCAGTCTGGCCTCCAACTTGCAATCTTCCTGCCTCAGCCTTCTGAGCGGCTGGGATTACAGATGCGCACCAGTCCTGACTTGTGCTTTATTTTTGATACTTACTTTTGCTTTTAAATTGGGACCTGTTTGAATTGCAACTTGGCTCCAATGACTCTAGCTGCTGATACAGAATGAAGGGACGGCCCCTCACTCTTTCCTTTCCACCCCACGCTCTCTCCATGCTCTGGGTGGTGCTGCTGTGTCTGTCTTCCACGGGGACCACGGTGTGACACTGTGCATCCAAGACGCAGGGCAGAGCGAGGAGACAGCA
This sequence comes from Chinchilla lanigera, assembly GCF_000276665.1. NCBI lineage: Eukaryota > Metazoa > Chordata > Mammalia > Rodentia > Chinchillidae > Chinchilla > Chinchilla lanigera. Next base: position 545,581 of record NW_004955404.1, on the reverse strand, counting down.
GCCTGATGGGCAGAGCTCAGCACGGAACCGACGTCCATGGTGATCCGGGGCAGCCAGGATGCCTCACAGCTTCTGCCCCAGCCAGCCCCTCCTGCTGTGCCGGGCTGTGCTCCCCATGCTGCTGTGACGGTGTCGCCACTGGTCCTGGCTCTGCATCTGGGCACCACGTCCTCACGTCCCAGCCGTTGGGTCTGACGGTGGCCCCACTGCGGCACTCACTTCCACACCGGGCTCCTGTCTCAGCAGAGGTCAGAGCTGTGGGCCAGCACAGCCCTCGGTGCCTGCACGGACTCGCCCCTCGTCACGGTCCCCTCACCTGCAGGGTGGCTCCACATGTGGCACAGCTGCTGAGGGCGGAACTGGGTCGCAGCATGGCGTTGGTGTGGCCGGCGCTGCTGGCTTTTCCCAGCTCTGTGGCCAGACTCTCGGCTTCTGTATGGAGAGGGACTCTACTTGGTCCTTGTCTACACTGTAGTCCATCCCTCGGCTGCGTGTAGTCCACACCTACAGTGCAGCTGATGCCCACACTGGTCCACGTCCATGCTGTAGTCGACACTGACACTATGGTCCTCATCTACACTGAACTCTGCTAACACTGGCAGCGATTCTTCCTTGGAACCGAGAAAGGGGGAAGACCCCAAAAGGACTCACCCCAAAAGCTCTAGCAAGTGATGATTACAGGACTGACCATGCTCACAAATTCAGGAACAAATTTCCGGGAAGCCATACGAGCCCCTTGGGATGTGGGACCACCACAGACCCCAAGAAGGTTCCTTCCTGGGCCACATTCCCATGGGGTGGGCAAGGGCCCTGCAGGACAGACAGTCGAACCCACACCCTGAGCAGAGGCCACAGAAACCTGCAGCATCCAGAGATGATGGCTGCCCAGGCCAGGCCACCCGCTTGGACCATCTGCTTTTCTTAGCTCAAGTGGAGAAAGACCTCAACTGCCACACAAGGCCACTGTGTTTCCACCCCACCCTGCCTGGCTGGCCAGTTACCTCCATCACCACAAAGGGGGCGGGGCAGGTGCGTGTGCTGGTCCACATACCAGGCAGGATTCGTCCAATAAGAGCGTCTAAGAGCCAGAAAGATTCCTCTTCACTCTTTGTGATAAGGATGAGATATCCTGCTATGAAATTCATTCCCTGAAATCAGAAAAACAAAAAACAAAATTCACACTGAGTTTTAACCTGTTCCCACTGGCTCAACCACGGTGGTCCATGAGCTACTGTCCCATCAGGCGCTCGATACCACTGGGGGTACAAACTGGTCTCATCGCTTTTATCCATCTTTTTACTAATTAATTTTATTTTATTTTTTTAAATTATTTTAAAGAATAAAAGAAGGATAACATAGTAATGGGGGGCTTACTGAATTACAGACAAAGTGGTAGGAAATTATCAGTGGTTCTTATTTTACATAATGTTATCTACAAGACAGTTTCTCAGGAAAACAGACAAATAGTGAGCTACAGACAAAAGTGGTAGGTTATTATCAATGGTTGTTGTACTATACTTTGGTATCTTCAAAGTGGTTTCTAAAGAAAATAAACAGAGCTACACATGAGTGACCAATGAATAATCATCGACTATTTTCAATGGTTGTTGTAGGAAACACATAGTAGTAAACATACATCCATTTAAGAAATAGCATAGGAACAATACAAACATTACAGAGCTATGGACAGATTAGTAGGAAAATATCAATGGCTTCTGTAATACGTGGTGGTATCTTCAAAGTGGTTTCTCAGGAAGACAGAGATATGCAAGAAGGATCTAATAAGTAGTTACAGCCTAAGGGTTGTAAAAAATAGTGTATTACCTCCTCACCAGTAACTCCTTTCACTGAGGTGTGACGGCTGGAAGGAAGGCCAGGACTGAAAAGGACTGAGAGACTTGCACCTGTGTCTAGCAACAGGCTGTTTTCTTTTTCCTCCATAGGCATGATTACCCACGGCTCCTCCATGAAGATGACAGTCTGGCCAGGGGGAGAAGGCAGAGTATGCCCTGGGCCCCCTCTTTCCTGTTTGACTAACTGGTAGGATGGGTCTGAGCTCTGGGCCTCCACTTCAGAGGGCAGACCCATCTCCAGTGGTCACCTTTGCATGCAGGGCATGGCCCAGGGGGCGTCTTAGGGCAGTTCCTCTTGAGGTGGCCTGGCTTTTAACAGTGGTAGCAGATGAATGCAGTCGTCGAGTTCTTCTTGGGGCCCCAGGAATGACTTAGGGTCTGTTTCTCTTAGTGCTGCAGCAAGAGCAGCTGCTTTTTCTCGGTCTCTTTGTTTTCTCTCCTTGGCCTCCTCATCACAGCTATAGAATACTGAGGAGGCAATTCTTACTAACATCTCAAGTGAGCCATCTGGAGCAAAAGCCATTTTTTGTAGGTTTTTCTCTCCAGCCTCCCAGCGCATTGGGACCCCGCAACCACTTAGTGTCCTCTCCCTAACTGTCAACACAGGCAGCAGGAATCTCGGTGCAGACCTTTCTGGAGCTCAATGCATTCCTCCACCGCAGCCTGTACTGTCAGGGGAAGAATGGCTTCCAGGAGGTCTCCCCAGGTGTTGCACAAGGTCCTCCTGGTTTCCAGCCTCCGAACGGCTCTTGTGACCCCAGTCATCTAGACCTCTGAGTCATCAGGCGTAGTCTATATTGTCGTGTTCACTGAGTCCTTGTTCAGCAGCTGCTCCTCCACTGACTCTGGACCTTTCTAGTTCTCAACGGCAGGGGCAAGAGTAACCCCGTTGTGTGGCATGTATTCCCAGGCGTTTCTCCGTGTCAGGATGATTCACGCATGTCCCCAGGCAGGCCTCTGCAACCAGTGCATGGTGGGCCAATTGTGTCATTGCTTCTCTGTGCCATGATAGTTCTTGGCCACACAGCAGTGGCTGGCCTGAGGGCCGCGTGGCTTCCCAGGCACCAGCTGCCTGCCTCCCGGGTGCCTGTGCTGCTAGGGTCCAGCCCAAAGGCCGGCGCTCCCTGCTGCACTTACTAATCAATTTTAAAACCCCTGACAGGACAGTCATGCATGGACCACTGGCAGTTCAGGCCACCCAGCAGTGAGAATCACAGCCCCACCCCAAACAGGTTAAATGCACCTCACACAGTCCTGTGACTGCTCAGCCACTCTGATATTCCTGCTCCCCTAAATTAGCAGGCCTCACACAGTCTTGAGGTAGCACTTGAGAGACACTAGGAGTTGGCCAGGCCATGTGTTTAGATAACCTAAGTCAAAAGGAATGAGGAGGGGTCGGCCATGATGGTACACATCTGTAAGCCCTGCACTCAGGAGGCTGAGGCAGAAGGGGCCTCAGAGTTTGATGTTAGCTTGGATGAACTAGCCTGAACTAGCCTGAACTATATAGTGAGACCCTGTCTCAAAAAATAAATTAACTAATTCATTAAGAAAGAAGAAAAAGTAAACATCTCACCCTGAGTGCCACCTGGAATAGAAAATCAAAGACCACCTTGGAGGGGCTGCAACTACCACCATTCCCAAAACACGAGGACAGCAGGGACAACATTTATAAAACACTGAGGGTCTTGGCCTCATGGTGGATGCTGGGGTGCTTGTGATCGAGACCCTTTCGGGAAATGTCCAGTGCACACTTTCCAAACGGCAGGCATCATCAGCAAAGCCCAGTGAGTGGCCCTCTTAGCCCAGGGGCACAGCCTGGGTAGCTGAGGGTGTGACTCAGCGCCACTCCAGGGATGGGTTTAACACTGCTCCTGTTCTCCGTGTGCATCCATGTGTCCACGGCAGACATGTATTTCTCTAGTAGTAAGGGAAACCCAGCCTCTGCCACCCAGCAGAGGCTGCAGAGGGGGGCTGGCACCGAGGCTGCAGATGTGAGGGTGTCCAGGGGCATAGCGTGATGTCAGCACACTGCCCACACCACTGCCACACCCAACCACCCATGCCACCCCAGAAGCAAACCCCACAAACACAACTTAGCAACAGGCTGGTGGGACGGAGACCCGGTGGGCCCCAGGGGCTGTGACACGGGGCACACGCAGTCATCTCAGGGACCACAGTTACATGAGCTCTCCATGTCTCTCTGGGTGTGAAGGTGCGCCCAAAGCCCAGGCTTCTGCTGAGATCCCCACCTGCACCACAGGGCAGGGCCTGGAGCCAGGCCTCAGCAGGTGTCACAGTCCAAGGAAGGTGGCCCTACCCAGGAGGACAGGGACCTGAGGAAAAGGGCAGTGGGCGCAGACACCTGGCAGAAAGCACCTACATGGAGGCAGAGGCAGAGGTGGGGCAGCAAGCTGGGGAGCAACTGGGGGAATGACTGGGACAGTGGCAGCCACAGGAGAAATGGAGGGGCCGAGACAGAGCCACCGTCTTTGGAGTTCTGCGGCCTGAGCCACCCATCTGTGGCTCTAGTTACGGCAGCCTGCGTATGCGTGTGCATGCGTGTTGGTGCGTGTATCCCAGAACAGGTGAGCTCTGGTGGAATGCTGAAATTTACAATCCTGAGCCAGGTGTGTGGTGTATACCTGTAATTCCAGCACTCAGGAGACTGAGGCTGCAAATTTGAGGCCAGCCTGGGTTACATAATGAGACCCTGTCTTAAAAGTAATAAAATAAAATAAATAAAATTGTGCACAGAAGGCAGAAGGGTGAGGAGAGAAAATAAAAAGGATCAAGATACACAAGGACCCAAGAGGAACATATTCATGAAGTGTTGCAAACATATACAGGTAAAAATGTTAAACTGAAAAAAAGAAACACAACTGTGCTATTTTTTTTTTCCCCCCCTCCGGTACCGGGAACCGAACTCACAACCTTGCGCTTGCCAGGCAGGCGCTTTTGCCGCTGAGCTAAATCCCCAGCCCCAACTGCGCTATTTTTAAGACCCCCAAAGAACAGCAAGGATGAGGCTGTAAAAGACATTCTGTCTCCACTCCTAAGGCCACGTTCTTGTTCCGGGACAGAGGGAGGCACCCTGGTGCTGAGGCTGAGGATGCGGCCCTATTCTGCGCAGGGGATGTCCAGGGGCAGAGCAGGCAGCATTCAGTACTGGGACAGGCTGAGCCTCTGGGACCCCTCGGCCCTCTGCCAACGCCCTTCAGGGCTCTTCCTGCTTCGGTCACGCCTCAGTGTCCCTCACGCTCGCTCCCAAGGACATCGTGTGACAGCACACAGCCCACTCCTAGCTTGCAACCTCCCCTCTGCCACCTGATGCCAGGCATCCCAGCATCTCAGACACGGGCGCAGCCACTGGAGGTCCCAACTCAAGGCTAGCAGAGGGGGCCCCGCACCTGCACCTGTGGTGCCAACCATACTCCCTGCCCACTGTGCCCCCCCCGCCGGCCAGTGCAAATCTGGGCTGGGCTCACCTGGCAGTAGCCCACGCCCTGGTTGTGGAGCCCATAGGCCAGCAGCACATTGAACAGGGCCTTCTGCAAGCAGGGCTGGGCTGTCTTCCGGAACCTCACGTTGTCTGGGAAAGTTCGATTCAGGTCTGCATGAAGATCACCAGTAATCACCATTTGGGCTCAGTGGCCCACACGTCTGCCCCTGTTCTGTTCTGTTCTGTGACAGGGTCTTGCTATGTAGCTCCGGTTGGCCTTGAACTCAGAGTGATCCTCCTGCCTCAGCCTCCTCAGTACTGGGATTATAGGCAGGCACCCCACGCCCAGCAAAAATAACTTTCTTACTTTATTTTTGTGCTGCTGGGGATGGTACCCAGGACCTTGTGCATTCTACATGGGTGCTCACACTGAGCAGCACCACCAGCTCTGCCTTCTTGAGTCACCCCAAGCAAGGCCCAGCTGACCTTTGCTCCATGTGGCCGAGCCTCTGCATGGATCAGCCGGGGGCGGGGGACAGGAGCTGAGGATCCCCAGTGTCCTCTCCCCTGGAGTCAGGGGTGGCAGAGCGACCCCTGGCCAGACTCAGGATGACGTCTGGGAACTATGCACAGAGCCCCAGGAGGCTTCTGGATGCCAGGCCATGGTCAGGAGGGCAGGCAGGGCGGGGCCCCTCAGAGGACAGGCAGCACTGAGACGGGGCTGTGCCACACTGCAGAGGCCTGACAGAGCTGGACACAGAGCCCTGAGCAGCCACTTCACAGCAGGACCCTGTGGACAGCCGAGGAGTGAGGCTCCTCAGTGCCCTCCAGGGACAAAGGGACAAACAGCCTGGTGTCTTTGGGCAGGGACACCTAACATTCAGTGGAGGCGAGACCGGGTTTAGTACTTTACAGCCAGCAGCTCCCGGCCCGTGGTAATAGAGGACAGCAAGGACAGAGATGTGCCTGGCAGGTCCCCCGCGTGGAGTGACAGCCAGGCCACTGCACCAGCGTGGGTCCCGGGCCACCACCGACTGCACTCTTCTGAGAATCCCGGGGCACGCCTGTGTTATTCATTTTCTGGAGAGCTACAGGCACTCGAATATCTGCCAAATGGATTAAATAAAAACAGTCTCCCCTGTGAACACCTCAGTTTTAGTTTTTCTCCCAAAATGTAATTTTCAACTAAAGTTAGCTGTTGTTCTTTGTTTTTGTGCAGCACTGGGGGTGGAATGCAAGGCCTCTGCGCTGAGCTATATCCCCAGCCTTTAAAAAACTTTTTATCTTTTGAGACAGGGTATTGCTAAGCTGTCCAAGCTAGGTTCAAACTTGCCATCCTCCTGCCTCAGCTGGAATGCAGGGATTACAGGCTTGTATCCTGATTCAACTTCCTTCCTGAATTCCCTTGGCCACGGGTGGCTTCCCACCTCTGTGCCTGGTCTGCCCCCTGCACGCCAGCTGCTCACCTGTCCTGATGGCTTCCTCCAGGTCGGGCTTTCCCTCTCCCTGCAGCAGTTGCTGGTAGTAGCTGGGGTTCTGCTCCATCCGGGCCTGCGCTCCACTCACGGCCAGCCACACTCGCGCCCGGTGCTCCAGCGGGATTCCTTTCCGGACATAGCGCTTCACTGGAACCAACCAAGAGGACAGCAGACTGAGCTCAGCCCCAAGGGTCCAGCGCACTATGCACACCCGCACTCTCAGACCTTCTGTGGGCACCAGTCTTCCTGGCTCAAACCTGAAAAGCATCCAACGCTTCGAACACCTCCACCCAAACCGGCACCCATGCTCTAACATCCTCCACAGACACTTGCCCTCCATGACACACATGTGGCAGACACTTAAGTGCTCGCACACTGCTCCACGGCCCGCCCAGAGGGGCAAGCTGGCTCCCGCTGGACTCTCCCACCACCCACACCGCCTCCAGCCCCCTCGGGACACGCGGCCCAGCTGGGGAGGGGCCCACAGCAGACACAAGGCCCTGGTTACACCCAACACCAGGCACAAAAACAAGAGGAGCTGCTCTGTGGGGTGCGGGATGGGCAGGGATGTTCCGTGGCCTGGCCTGGGGGGCATGGTGGGGCCAAGGTAGGGGTGGCAGAACCTGCAGGCAGCCGGCCGAGACGAGGTACAGGCAGCGTGAATCGGCGGGGACTCTGTGGCAGGTGTCCCTGGGCTGCCTACTGCGACCCCTCTGTCTTGTGGGGGGAAGGGATTAGAAATGTTCTCATGACCACAGAAACAGGACCAGAAACCAAACCCCAGAGCTGCCCTCTCCACCGCAACATGTGCCTGGGCTCCTGCTCCTCCCAGGCAGGAGCTCCACGCGAAGCTCACTCACAGGGGCCACCTGGGTGTGCCCCGGGCCCTTCATGACTGCTGCCAGCAAAACAGCTAATTTCCAAAGCCAGTGTTCCCTTTGGGGATTTCATTCTAAATACCATTATTTTCAGCTGTACTTTGGAAGTGCTGGAGTTCAAATGTTGCATGTCTACTAGGCCAGTGGCTGAAGGTTTGGCCCCAGGACCAGCCATTAGGTAGGGCCTGGAGGCAGACGGGGTCGGCATTGCCTTGGGGAGGACTGTAGGTCTAGGCCCCTCCTCATCCTCTCTGTATGTTTCCTGGCCCTGAGGCCAGGGTCTCTCTCAGGGGTGCACCAGGGCACAAAGCCACAGGGTCAGCCAAACACAGACCATGGGCCAAACTCAACCACTTCCCTTCAAAGGTGATCAAACAACAAGAAAAATAAATAAAAGTTCCATCAATGGCACCAATTCCACAAGCTGACACACAAAAACAAAAATCTGAGTTGTATTTAACACACAAGAAATTATAAGAATGATCACACAGGTCCTGCTCAGGAAAGCACCAGTGAACCTGAGCACTTGCTACTCCAAGTCCCAGGGGACCCACAAGATGGTGATCTAGTCCAGAACACCTTAGGTCCACAGTCCCCGGGGCCTGCCACTCCAAGAGGGGAACCTGAGGGCCCTCATGGGAGGACCAAGTAGGACAACCAGGAAGGCCCAGGGCAGGGAAGGACAGACACCAGCACCTCCCACCAAGAGCCACAAACAGCCCTGGAATCCTCCCTGCAGCTTTCTAGAGATCCCGTGTCTCTGGAACCACGTGGCACCCTTGGTCTACCTGCTCTGCAGCGTGACCTTAGGGCATGAGCTTAGTGTCAGCCATACAGTTCTGGTACAGATGCTACTAATTCAGATGGCCATCCCTCCATGTCCCCTGACCCAGGATGCTGACACTGAAGGCCTCTGGCTGCAGGCCTCACAAGCCCTCCAAGGGCAACTAGCCAGAAACACTACGTGCCAGTCCTTTTCTGCAGAACAGCAAGGGGAGGGTCAGGCCCAACTTACAGCAATACCAAAAGAATAGAAGAGGAAAGGTATAAATCAAACAAAGCAGGATTGGAATGTTGAACACTGCCAAAGAAACTTACGACCTACTCAAGGGCAGAACTACACCATGTTCACAAACTGAAGACTCAACATTAAGATCAGTTCTTTCCAAACTGATCTACAGACCCTCTGCACCACTCCTACCCATGACCCAGGAAAAACACTGCAGAAAACGATGAGCAGATCTTAAACTTTCTACATACAGCAAAAAACAAAACAGTTTTGAAAATGATGTTGAGGGGGTTAAATTATCTTTTTTGTTTATTTATTTTCGTCTTTGAGACAGGGTCTCACTATGCAGTTCAGGCTGGCCTTGAGCTCACTTTGTAGCCCAGGCTGGTCTCAAACTCACAATGATCCTCCTGCCTCAGCCTCCCGAGTGCTGGGATTACGGGGGTGCACCACCATGCCCAGCAAGTTATCTCATTTTTAAGGCTGATTATAAACCTCCAGTGAAAAACCTGCTATTAGTGAAATGCCAGACAAGGAGATTAATACAATCTAGTATATCACGGAAAAGAATCCAGAGGTAGACTTACACAAAAAATCAATTGTTTTGACAAAGTTGCACAGGAAATCCACAGAAGATAGCATAGTCGACCAGTAAAAGAATCCCTAAAATAAAAATACCAACAGCATAATATGACAGCAGAAGTGCACACTTAGTGTGCACACATTTTGGGTGGGAGCACAGATTTGTCCAGTCACTTTAGAGGAAGGCTTTTGGTACTAAGAGTGCGGTTGTTGCTGTGACTATGCCTGACCATGTGGTTCAGGAGTCTTTGGAACTGGCTTGTGGAAGGGTTTGGAAAGGTTTGGAGATGCCGGCTGAAGAAGCACAGCTGGGACAGCTTAGGCTGTTCTGTATCGGAGATTCTGGTCAGAGCTCAGAACATCAGCAGGCTGACAGAAATCCTGCTGGTAAAGAATGGGCTCAGGTGGTTTCTGGGAAGGGCTGCACTGGCTGCTGGACACCAGATGATGTGTGTTACACTTTAGCAGAAAGTTTATCGGCATTTCACTCATGTCCAGAGACTGTCTGAGACTGAGATAAGGGTGGCAGACTAATTAATCTGGCAGAAGAAATTGCAGGGCAGCTGAATGTTGGGGCAGTGGCATGGCTATTGTTGGGGGCTTTTAGCTAGATTTATGTTGAGAATCAAGAGAAAAGAGACCAGCAGAATGATTCAAAATGCTGAAGTTTGGCCAGAAAGGAAGCTCCAGTAAAGTTGTGGCCTGAAAAGATGGCATAGAGGAGAAATTAGTTGCTAAAAGACGAGCAAGAAAAAGCAAAGTATTTTGGAAAACAACAGAAAAGATGCCCTGGGAACATCGTAAGACCCAACAGAACACCAGCCTTTGCAGCCTCACAGTTGAAAAGGTGAAAGGCTTTGCTTTGAGAAGAAAATCCCAGCACACCATGCTCCAGAATGGTGGCACCCAACGGAAGTCATTCCTCAGGATTTGGTTCACAGGCACTCGACCCCAGCTGCCAAGACTGCAAGAAGCCTGGCTACTGCTTCAGCTGGCAGCAGAACTTGGCCTCATCTATGTAGTGCTGATTTGGGTGCACACAGACTGGAAGAGTTGTGGGGTCAGGAAGGCTTCCGCCCCAGTTTCAGAAGGCCTGGGAGACCAGGCAGTGTGCCTGAGAGGGCAGTGTGTGAAGCTGTGGGTGTGAAGCCTAAGGTGCACAGGAGACCCCAGAAGTTTGAAGAAGCCAGGAATGTGGATTATCTGAGAAAAACTGCAAGGGGGAAGCAGAGCCAGCCCAAGAGAGCAGTTGCAGGAACTTTTCTGTGGGAGTCACAGTGCCATAGGGGTGGAGCCACCCAAGCCCTTTGGGCTCACGTCTTGCCACAGATTGCCGGTGATGCTGGAAGTGGAACTGTGGGGTTTAATGCTTGCCCTGCTCAACCTTGGACCTGCTTTACTCCCACTCCTTACCATCCCCGTTTGTAACTTTGGGATAGAAATGTCTATCTTGTGCCACTGAATGTTGGAAGTGTTTAACTTTCTTTTCAGTTGTACAGGGAGTCACAGCTAAGAGTTTGCCTTATGTCTCAGAGGAGACTTTGGACTTTTCAGCAATGCTGACACTGTTAGAACTGTGGCAACTTGGAGGTGGACTAAATGCCTTTTGCATAAATGGACTGCATGAGTCTTTGTGGGGTTAGGGGTGGAATGTTATGTTTGTGTCTGCGTGGCCCCCCGAAGCTTCATGTAGTCATAGGTGGGGCTTTTTCAGAGGTAGCTGGATCTAGAGTGTGTGATACTGGGATTAAGGGTGCATGACTACTACGTCAGCCCAGTGACTGGTTTAGCACCATCCTAATCCCACTAGCCTCGACAGACTAGAAAAGGGGGAGCAAGAAGCTGCTATAAACACTCTTGCTTGCTTTGCTACCTTCTGCCTGCCTCTGTGATGCTGATCTGCTACTCCACCCTGTCTTGCAGCCAGCCAACTGTGGACTCAAACCTCTACAAACTGTGAGCCAAATAAACCTTTTCTCCCTTAACTTTGGGTATCAGGTATGTTTTGTCTCAGCAATGAGAAAAGTAACTAGACACCTGAGAGGAAAAGCCACAGACACCACGTCCTGTCTGAAGGTCACCTGCTAGACAGTTCAAGCTGACCCTGAGCAGGTGCATCTGTGTGTGTGCCTGTGTGTGTGTGAGCACACGTGTGTGTGATCTGTACAGGAGGCTGGGGCCCAGGGGTGGAGAGAAACAACCTCACTCTGCATCCTTTAGTGTGATTAAAATGTTCACCATATGGATAAGTAACATTTCATACAATGCCAAAGTTAGAAGGCCAGTCAAATTTTAAGAATCCTAGAAAAATAAAAGTAGATGCCTGCTGCAAACGTTAGCACACAGGGCAGCAGGGATGGGCATACAGTAGCCTGTTTGCTTCGAGGTCCTTCCCCTTCTGACTCTGCCAACCTACTTGATGCCCTGTGGCCAGTGCTGAGCATAGCCCAGGGCCCCGCCCACCCCCAGCAGCAACAGGCCCGCCAAGGAGGGAGCCCCATGGGCCACCCACCCCAAGCACACAGCAAGTTCCACAGATGCCCCCCCAGCACTGCTATACCTATTGCATGTGCGGCACCATCTCAGCCTGCTCTCTGCTGGAGCCCCTTCCTGTGGCTCCCTCCGACAACCCCGCCCCGCCCTCCCTCATACCGGTCCTATCTGGGTCACCAGGAGTCCTCATTAACTTTCCCACTTTCCGGGAGCAACTGGGGACATGCTGTGCCCACGCCCTCACCAGGGCTGGCTGGTAATGCTGCCCAGGGCCCACACCTGTCTGATTCTTTACCAAGCAGAGAAGTCCCGTCCTGGCCAGGGAGGCTCCAGGACTCAGCAGCAAGGAAACAAAGGTCCTACAGGCAGGCAGGATCTTGGGTTCTGGTCGGAGAAAGACCAGACTGAAACTAAGTAAGACCCCGCTGCTCAGACAGCCTCGGAGTCCGATCTGGGAAAGCGGCTGGTTCAGCTTCTGGGGCGCTGGGGCCGTGCCTCACCCCTCCTCGAGGTGGGAGACCCATTTGTCCCCAGCCCCAGTGCAGCCCGTTTGGAAGGGACTGTCCTCCTCCACCCCCACCGGGAGTGTCCCACGTGCTCAGCTGTTGCTCCGAAGCAGGGTGGACTTTGCCCACCCTCGGGGAGGGCGCGACCCGGGAGGCGACCGTGTAGGTCCCTGACACCCCGCCCGGCGCACCGCCCCAAGATCATGGGCGGGCCTCCACCTCCCGGCTCTGGGCGTGGGGCGTCGGTGTCGAGCCGCCCTGGGGGCTGCGGTCGGGGCCGACGGTGTCGGGCCCCGGCTGGGGACGTGGGCCGCCTCACTCACCCGTTGCGGTCCTGCTCAGGCCGCCGTCCGCCCGCAGCAGCCGCGACCACTTCAGGGCCCTCCGGGTGAGCACCGCCAGGTAGGCGGTGAGGAACTCGTCGTAGGCGGCGTAGTCGAAGTCTTCGGGCCGCTCGAACCCGTACGGGTCCACCCTGCAAGAGGCGGACAGCGGCTGCCAGGGGTCCCCGCGGGCGGGCCGGGCGAGCTCCCCTTGCTCCCCACCCGTGCGCCCCCGTGCGCCCCCGTGCGCCCCGCCCCC